>NC_051085.1:28727017-29079517 GCF_004664715.2 Peromyscus leucopus | reverse complement strand
TGCTTCTTATCATGACAACTTATCATGTTGCATGTATATTAGGCATAATAAGAGAATGATTTATTATTACTCTTGTCACGGTGGATCACTAAAGATTTTGGTAATTTTGAACAGTTCTTTGCTTGGAGTAGAAAGAAGTCCTTGAAAGTTACCACCTTGCTAAAGAAATGGCACTTTGAAAGGATTCTCCTATTGGTGAAATTATTAAGGTAACTCCACATAGTTAGAAGGGAGGTTTATTTTGTGGGGTAACTTACAAGTGAAGGGAGAGGTTACAGGGTCTGGGAAAGGTGTAGCGCAGTCCAGCGTGTTCTCTGGAGAACTCTGCTCAGTCTACCTCCAGCGTCCAGGATCCAGGAACCAAGAGAGCTCCCTCATCTGGATCTTGGGTCTTCAGGGTCCTCTCTTGGCTCTGCCTTGTAGACATGACAGTTCCTGAAGCCTCAAAGGGGGTGGTATTTATAGGTCAAAGCTGGAACGGCTACCCACTATGTTCTCCTGCTTTTATCAGGAGTTGAAGGATGAGGTTGGAGAGATGGTTCTCTGGGTCAGAGCACTTGCTGCAAGAATATGAGGGCATAAGTTCAAATCCCCAGCATCCATGTGCTGGCTGCCAGCCTAGCTCCAGGTTCCGTGATAGACCCCTGTAAGAGAATGCAGAGCAGGCTATCTGACATCCTCCTCCTCTGGCCTCCACTACACGCATGTACATTCAACACATGCACACAGATGTGCACACATGAACAGAGACTGTATAAATAGTTTAAAATGAAGTTTACAATAGAAAATAATTAAGCATGAGAGCAATCTCTGTTTGCACAGCATCCCCTTCACCTAAATTTTCCACATGGTTTGAAACTATGTGCATGTTTTAGACCTGGGAATCGTCTGCTTCATTCAACAAACATCAGGCAGTGGGAATGGAAGAAAAGAAAAATGTGTATCAAATTGAATTATCCAGTTGGTTGTTCTCCTTAATTCAGTCATTGGTGTGACTGCCAAATCTGTCTTCTTGGCTGGCATCCCACACATTCATAATAGAAGCCAAATGCCAAGAGTGTTAATAAAGGTGAGTTGAATGCAGAGCAGCAAACTGGCAAGCTGTGCTCATCCACTCCTACAGCCAGGATCCCAGAGGCAGCCAGGGCCCACACTGAGATCATGTGTATTTAAACCAACGATCTCATGTAGAGCACTGTGTATTAGACTTACAGGAAAGAATGTGTGCAGAACCATGTGTTTGTAGAAAAAAAATTTGAAATTTCAAATTATTTATTGTTGGCTTGTACTTCAGAAGAGCACAGATTTTGGAACATTGAAGTACTATTTACATTTCCCCCTCCTTTTAATTCCTTGTAAGAATTGCTTGGTTTGCATCCCAGAGCCCAGGTCTGTATTGATATGTGTGCCCTGAACTTGCCTCCAGCCTGGTTCTCAGTGGGTCCAGCACCCATATGTCACACAGGATGTTAGGGCTATGTACCTGTAGAGTAAATTGAGGAAACTCTAGATATGGGGGGTGACCATCCCAGACATGGCATTCTCCCGAGAGAAGAAGGGAAGGGAGGGAAAGAAGGGAAGAGAGGGAAGGAAACATGGCTCACATTTGTCGGCACTTAAGCCGTTTGCTAAGTAACCATAGAGAACTACACCGAAGCCAGATTCCATTACTGCACTCAGAAACCTTGGTGCAGGGTTCATCGCTCCTTAGTCTCCACGTCCTGGAAGCAAGCCCCATGAGTAAGAATGTACGAATGTCTCCGAGAACCATAGGAAAGTTGAAATCACATCTGCCGGGAAACCTAGGAATGACTGGTCCAGGCATTCTATATTCTACATATTCATTCTATAGTGTGATCATTCATGGCAGGGAACCAAGATGAACATCTTCACCATCTGCCAGAATTTCCCATTAGAAATAACAAAAGGGATGATTAGTTAATCATATATAGCTAAGTTTTTTTTTTTCCCAAATAGCTTTCTGGATCTTTTTGCAGCTAAGATTTACTGAACACTGAAATGCCTTCATGATTAGAGGTGACGCTATTGTCTCTGCATTCCATAATTAGGACCTGGATTTCTCCCCCAGAGACCTCCAACCTCCAAAAAGACAGATATAACTTCTCTAGCCAAAACTGGCCTCATCTCATCTGTGTACACTCTGGTCTAGACTATGACCTACAAGCCAAAGTTGTCTTTCTCCAGAATCCCATAGAGGAAACATATAACCATATTTGAAATGCCACTGATGAGCTTTGATGCTTTACCTGAGCAGTGCGAAAATCCTTTAGTGGGATACAAGATGTATTTTTCTAGTACTTCTACATAAATAAAGGAAGACTTATGACAACTTGAGATCTACTAAGTAAAGGAAGAAAGCAGAGAGCATTGGGCTTTCAGCTGTCACAAATAAGGCCACCATGGACTCTGAAGTCAGTCTGCATGTTTCCCAACTTTGTGTTGAACATGAGTTGACAGCCTGCCCCTTTCAAGATAACAATGGTAATCTAGAAAAATGAAAGCGAGAACTCATAAACAAGACGGCCTAGGCTTCCTATGGCCCAGTGAAGCAAATGGCACAAAATAGAACATCCTCTGGTGGATGGAGTTTCAGGGAAGCCCACAGAGGGTGCTGACTCGAGAAAGCTGTTCCAGAAGGCACAGAGCGGCTTTTAGAATACAGCGATTTCTACAAAATCGTGTCACAAGTTCCTGAAGTGATCGGGTGCCCTGGTTTCTGCCCTGTCCTATGTTCTCTGTGTCCCCTTCATTCTAACAGCCCGTAGTCCTGTGCCCCAACAGCTTGTGTCCCCAGGATGTTCTCCTCAGTAAACTTTTTAAATTGTTTTCAGAAAACTGAGCTCTTGCTTAACATTGGTGACCTGGTGATGCAGTGAGCTCTCCATGTGTAACCTACCCACAATTTAAAGTCAACTGGTTTCTGGTTTAGCAGGTTGGATGTGGGTCTGATCTCACCTAGCCCATCAGATATTCTCAGTTTTCAATTCTCCTACATTGTGACCTCCATCACCAGCACGGTCTTGATGCTTATTTCCAACCATATACCAGACAGAGAGATAATAGAAGCCTGACACTGACTGGCATTGGGAATGTTGCAGTGACCTGAATAGAACCAAGTCCTTGCCCACTTCCCCGCTCCACAGTGAGGGAAGAGGAGATGGGGCAATAAGGAAACCAAAATATATCACATACCAAATGGTAAATTCTCTGATTTAAAGTGGGAGGGGAGAAGCATGCTGCTGGAGATGGTTGCGATATTAGTCACAATAGTCACAGGAGACTGAGGAGGTGATATAAAAGATTTGAAGGAGGTGAGGGAGGCCCAGTGGGGGAAGACTTACAGAAAGGCGCCCAACTGGTACACAGCTGGAAGGCTGGAGCCAGCCTGGTCTTTCCAAGGACCACCCAAGTGATCAAGTGATCAGTGCAATCAGATAGTTAATAAGGAATGTTGGCTGGAAGGACAGCAGGTAGATGAGATAAAAAGAGATAAAGAAGATGGCCTTGAAGACATTCCGAGTGACAAGAGTAACAACCTGATCATCCCCTTCCTCCTCCTGAATCTTGAAAGCTCCAAATACTTCTTCAGGACTCTCCCCTAAGAACCCACTAGGACTTCCCATCCTTTATTTGGAGAACAGCCAGAGAATTCTATGTACACATCCCAAAATCTCCCCTAGCTGGACCCTCTTCCCATTTAAGGCAACATATTTTTTGGTTCCCTCTATAACAGCGATGTTGAGTTTTTACAAGCATTGTATTGTTTGCTCTCGGTTGCTATGGAGATATAAGCTTACGAAGAAGTGTTTGCTGTTGATTTCTTCAGCCAGTTAGTTCAAGGGCAGAGGAAGGGCGTGGGAGAATTTACAACGAGAGATTAGCATTTTTTCTATCTTGTCACTAAGAGAGTCAACCCGAGACAACAGGCCTGGGGAAGATGAGACACACAAGCTATGAAAGCACAGTACAGTCGCCCTGAATCTGTGACAGGGTCCCCCAAAGTTCACAGTCATTATGTTTATCACTGCACTGAATAAATACGCGCTTCCCAGACAATGCTCATGTTTAGTAGTCAAGACTTACTGCTCTGCTCAACATGGTGGCATACCTGTTGTCCTAACTTGGAGGGTTGAGGCAGAACGATCATTACCAGATCTTGTCTCACTGAATAAATAAAATAAAAGGACTTCATTACGCCGGGCGGTGGTGTCACATGCCTTTAATCTCAGCACTTGTGAGGCAGAGCCAGGCAGATCTCTGTGAGTTCAAGGTCAACCTGGTCTACAGAGTCAGATCCAGGAAAGACACCAAAGCCACACAGAGAAACAAAAAATAAAAATAAAAATTTAAAAAGGGCTCATTGCTTTTCAAACCACTTTGACCTGTTGTATGCCATATTTTACCATATCCAGATAACATCACAGTATCAAAGTGTGACCAACCTTTTGATATTACAACACACTGCAGAGTTTATAGTTGAGAACCACACAATCCAGTCTCTAGACACTCAAAACAAAACCTCACTATGTTCTAAGTACAGTTATGACTTTGTATTGGGCCATGTTCATAGTTATTCTCAGCTGTAGGTTGCATATGCCTATGAGAAGGAGCCTTAGAATACTTTGGGTCACACGCTGAATGTAGGAGACGAACAGTAATGATTTATAGGTTCTGGATTATAAACCTACATTGCTGTCTTTATAATCACACACAGTTCATAAAATTTGTCCATACTAAGAGCTGGTACGTAGAATACTTTCTTCTGTTCTAGATACTGTATGAAGCAGCGTTAACTCTTCACATGTGCTAACTTATTCAAACACCCTCTGAGGTATCATTATGACACTTTCCAGATGAAAACAGTGGTGTCTGGATGTTTAAAAAATGTCCTCAGGCCGGGCGTTGGTGGCGCATGCCTTTAATCCCAGCACTCAGGAGGCAGAGGCAGGCGGATCTCTGTGAGTTCAAGGCCAGCCTGGGCTACCAAGTGTGCTCCAGGAAAGGCGCAAAGCTACACAGAGAAACCCTGTCTCGAAAAAATCAACAAAAAAAAAAAAAAAATGTCCTCAGGGCTCCTAAGCACTGTACCGTGTCTCTGTGTATAGTTTAAGGCACACATTTTCACCTATTTTGCAGAGGGAGGCTTGGAGAGCACTAGGTAAATACAGCCAAGCACTGAGATACAACAAGCAGATGGATGTTATTAGAACTATCATGAGATCATGATGGATTTCTCTGCTGGGTGAGGGGTATGTTCTCCTAAGAGAGCTGGCGATAACTGCAAAGCTGTAGGAAATCTTGGCTTGTTTATAGGCTGCCACTTGGCTTGAAAGCTTTGTAAAATTAGACACAGACATATTATTTCAGTTTTTCCATTGCTGAGTCCAGTATCAACCAAGAAGCTCAGCATTTTGTGCCTAGGGGGGAAAATCATGGAAATAAACTAAATGGACTGAGATGTTCCCAATTTCACAGCCAGAGTGTGTGGTAAGACCCCTCTACGACTCAGCTTTCTGCCTTCCTCAGGATGTAAATGGTTCTTGGCCATTCTTTCCTCATTCACGGTAGACAGAGAGAACTGATGGTGATACCACAGACGTGCTCCGTGTGAGAGACCCTGCTCAGCTCAAAGGCACTCTGCTAGCCTTGTGGCCTAGTTACTCAGGCAGGGCTGTCCAGTGGACCACCATGTCCACAGCATCTCCATTTACAGACTCAACTAACCATGGGTTAAAATTACTCAGAAAGAGTGCTGAGTAAGTGTAGACATTTGTCCTTGCATTATTGCCTACACCATAATTTGCACTGCATTCGGAATCACAGGTAACCTAGAGATAGTGTTGCACCTGGCCGATGCTCACAGTTCGCAAATGTTACACCCTTTTCTGTAAGGGACTCGAGCATCTCAGAATCCAAACTCCTGGAGATTTTGACACAAGGTCATTCACTCTTTTTCTCTGAGGATTTCCTTGCTTGTTTATTTGCTGAAATCTACTTAAATCCATTACATTTACAAAAAAACTGAATTTTCCATATATGACTTTGTAGCATTCTAGAAAGTTCTGTATTAGTTATTTGTGGTTTTTGTGAATTTAATGACGTTTTTTCATTGGTATAGATTGTTATTTCAGAAATTCCTTCTATATTGAGAACATTTTATATGTAATATATATTTGTGTATATATGGATATGTATAATATATACATATTCTAGAAATTTTTATTTTTACATTTTTTTGACATTTCATGTTTCTTTTAATGTCCTTTCATTTAAAAAAATACATGTTTTTAAGTCAGGCATGGTGGTGCACACCATTAATCCTAGCGCTCAGGAGGCAAAGGCAGACAGATTTCTGAGTTCAAGGCCAGCCTGGTCTATAGAATGAGCTCCAGGGCAGCCAGGCCTGTTGCACAGAGAAACCCTTCTAAAAAAAGGCAAAAAATGAATAGATAGATAGATAGATAGATAGATAGATAGATAGATAGATAGATAGATAGATATGTTTTAAATTAAAATAGAATCACATCATTCCACCCCCTCCATTTTACCTGTTCGGCTCCTTCCAGGTACCCTCTTTCCAACCTCTACCAGCCCCTGCCGCATTCTCTATTTGAGAACCTCTTTTTCTCTGATCATTACTGTTACTCATGTGTGCATTTGTGACCTGTTGTATTTCATTGGGGTTGCTTGTGTGAACATGGGTGAGGAATTATTTACTTAAGCAGGGGCCACTCACCTTTGGCCACAGCACTGAGGAAAGCCTCTCCTTCCCGGAGCATCAATTACTGCTAGACTGACTTGGGGACAGCTGGAGTTTTATGAGTTCTTCCCTGTGGGACTTTATCTCTTTGTATCTGATGTTTAAGAAAAGTGTAATTTCTGATAAAATAATTTTCTAATTCTGAATTAAATTTGATGGACACCTCTGGTAATATGACATAATAATAAGCTTTTTAAAAAAAATTAGTATTTTCCTGAGTCAAAACACATTACTGTTAATTAAAAAAATTCTGTTCTTTTAATAAATATGTATGCATTTAACAAATATTCATTAGCTAGTTGGCACGTGCTTCAAGCACCTGCTGCTTCTCAGGTATGATGCTGTACAATAGAAATATAATGATGAATGAGCAACAAAGCGATTCCCTTAACCTCAGGGAGGTCTAATAGCGTTGTTGGGTGGTAGCTGCTAATTAAACAATCACAGTAACACATATAAGCTAATAAAGGCTATTTAAAAAATAATAACAAGACTGGTGAGATGGCTCATTGGGTAAAGACACTTGCCAGGCAACCCTGACACCTAGGAGGATTCCTAGGACGCATGTAAAGGTAGAAGGAGAAAACCAACTCCACAGAGTGGTCCTCTGACCTCCACATGCACGCCATGCCATGCATGCTCACACACATATCTGCACACACACACACACACACACACACACACACACACACACAAACATACACACACTTCTTAAAAGAAAGGATATGCTGTGGGTATCGCTCTGTGTAAATAAAATGCTGATTGGCCAGTAGCCAGGCAGGAAGTATAGGCAGGACAAGCAGAGAGGAGAATTCTGGGAAGTAGAAGGCTGAGGCAGAGAGACGCTGCCGGCCACCGCCATGAGATGATGTTAAGATACTGGTAAGCCACAAGCCATGTGGTAATTTATAGATTAATAGATATGGGTTAATTTAAGATATAAGAATAGCTAGCTAGAAGCCTGCCACAGCCATGCAGTTTATAAATAATGTAAGTCTCTGTGTGTTTACTCGGTTGGGTCTGAGCGGCTGTGGGACTGGCGGGTGAGAGAGATTTGTCCTGACCATGGGCCAGGCAGGACTGGAGAAAACTCCAGCTACAAGGATATCCAAAGTTAACAATAATTTGTGCTATAATGTGAATAATCTGTGTCAATAAACTGTATTAGATGAATACACATTGTTTTTGGAAGTGTTGGATCACTCCACAACTCCAGTTTAAATGTCTAGTCATCTTTTAAACTTAGAAGTCAAAACTGAGCTCATAAAAATTCATCTATCTATAGATGGTGCCAACTTTAAAAACCTTGGTGTTGTCTTGACTTTTTTCTTTATTCTTACTAATTTTTTTTTTTTGAATCATGAGAATAGCTCGGTGGAGAGATGCTAGATAAGAAGACGTCTTCAGAGTCTGAGTTCAATTACAACATGATGTACAAATCTTAATGAGATCTGACCCTTCTGTATAGATAATAAATAAAGAAATAATTCTTTAAAAAAAAATATGCCCCTTCTCCTTTCTTCTGTGGAGGTCACTGAGGTCTGGTGTTAAATCTGCCTTTAACTCTCCCAGTGGGGGCAGTCTGTTGTCAACACAACTGACAGACTGAACCTGATATAAGCTAGCTCAGAGTGTCCCACTCTTCTCCCAGAAGTTCCCCATCCGGCCCTAGGTTGACTTGGAAGAACAGTGGCCTGCGCTGCAAGATGAGGGCCTCACTTCTCAGAACTTGCCTCCTGCTCCTCTATTCCCACTCTTTCTACACTGCACTCTGTCTTACCCGGGACACTGCCAGGGACACGCTGGCTTTGGTCATTGTTCCTGCCATCTCCTCCGCCTGCAATGGCCAGAAATCAGCTTCACACTTCCTTCCCTCCTTTCTTCAAGTCTTCACTCAAAGAAGTCTTCATTCAAATTGAGGCTTACGCCCCTTCTAATGTTGCCATCTATTTCCACATTCACTACCCAATCCCTGACTTCTGTCACGTTCCCACCTGCCGCCATGAGACTTGATACCCACCTCTGCATATATTCTTCAATAAAAAAAAGCCATGGATTCTATCTCTAGTACTACGTAAAAATGTGCACAGGGTGGTGCCTGCCTGTAAACACAGTGCTTGGAATATGGAAGCAGGAGGTTCAAGGTCATCACTGGTGACATAGAACAAGTGCCAGGTGCATATTATGCAATCAAATAAATATCTTTAAATAGAATATAAACATCTTTAGACCAAATAGTGTAGTAGAAAATATAGACTTTAAGTTAGCAGACCTGAGTCCAACTACTGGCTCTGCACTTTCTAACTGGGTAAGCTGGGTACATTAGTACCTATTCTGAGACCTTGATTTCCCCACCTGTAAAAAAGATGAACAATAGAGCTATTTTGAGAACTGCATGTGAAGCACCAGTTTGGTACAAGTTTTGTAGGTATAGATATTATATCTGTAATATAATATATATTTTTGAAGCAGGATCTCATTGTGCATCATAGAGCTTGCTAAAAAAAATTATAATCCTCCTGTCTCACCCTCTGAATGCTGAGATTTCAGGTGTATTATGTGCCTACTTACAATACAATATTTTTATGTGAAACAGTTTTTTAAGACATATAATGCTGTACTTGTTTTTCAAACAAGTTTCTACAAGTCAGTGTAGTTTGAGTACTCAAAATGACTCCCACTTTGGCACATTCAGCTGTCACTCAGACCAGCAAAACTCAGCAACAGTATTGACTCTTCCAGAGTATTCCAGATTCCCCAGAGAGCCTGGGCAGTTCAAGGATCTACAAGAAAATGTCAATAGCCGGTAAACACAACTGTCTAAGAGTAGAGTTACTTGAGTCATGAACACTTGCTGTTGGAATTCCTGGCCACTCCCCCAGTTACATGGCCGCACATGCACTGTTCAGATGCTTGATCACTCCAGGGCTTTGTGTCCTACATAATCCATGCACTGCATGATCTTGTAATTTGCGCACAGCATGATCACACAATCTATGTGCATGCATGGCGTAGATATATAAGCCCATATGCACATGTGCAGGGGAATTCATAAAAAATGGGTCACAGACTCCTCCTCCTTCTTCTCCTCCCCCTCTCTTTGTACATGTCTTCCACAGGCCTGATCACATTCTTTTCTGTCCCTCCCTTCTCATAATAAAACTCTTATAGTGGGTTTTGTCATGACTCGTGGCTTTTCTGCATGGTAACAGTGCCACTTAATGAATAACATTGCGCCACCACATTAAAAACACACCTACAGCAACAAACTAGTGATGTATTTATCTAATTATTCTTTATCAATAAAAAATAGGGAGCCAGACATCAGGGTAAGAACCTGAAAAATCAGAGAAGCAGCGGAGCAACCACCAGTGACATGCTATCTCTTCCATTCCTCCATCCAAAAGGGATCCTCTCTCAGCCCCTCCTTACTACTTCCTGTCTCCTATCTGTCCACAGTCCTCCAAACCTCTGTGGTTAATTTTGGTCAGTCAGTGACTAGCTCTGCCCTCTGTCTCAAAGCAAGCTTTATTGTCAGGATGAAATCAAAATATCACACAACAAACTGGTGTCATTAACTGTTTGGAGCCTAAGAAACAGAGGCAACAGGGCCACTTCTTGGAAGCAAGTTGTGTAATGTTGACAAATAACAGAGAAAGCAGGAAGAAAAGTGTGTTCAACTTTGCTTTTTAGCTGTATTTCAAGAATGGACTTTAGGTCAAGACATCTAGGACAAATTTTAGTGGTAGCCAGGGAAGAGTAAGACATGTGGCGTTGCAAGAGATCAAAGTGAATAGCACCCAGGGACTGTTCTCCTTCGATTTCTGATCCATTGCTCATTATTTTAAAGTTGTTTAAAAATTTATTTCTTTTTATTTCCCATGTCTGAGCATTTTGTTTGTATGTATGTATGTGCACCAACTGTACAATATTGACCAGTGAGACCAGAAGAGGATGTCAGATTCCCCCAAATTGTAGTTGTAGACTGTTGTGAGCCAACATATGGGTGCTGGGAACCACTGAGTGCTCTTAACTACTGAGCCATCTCTCCAGCCCATTGCTAATTATTTTTTAATTGGACTGAGATCTATTAGGCAAGGAGTAGAAGATGACAGCAGAATTGCTAAAGCTATATATAGTAGCAATGTCCTAAATTGCAAGTCTAGAGAGCTCAGCTTCAAATCATACATTCAGTCAGTTAGAGGGTACAACAGAAGCCCATGAAAGTAGTGAAGTAGGTAGTTAATCAAAAGTCACTTAGGTTGCCTTCTAAATATTTATGTTCACACTCATAGATTAGCACAGCTCTCAGTCTTGGTCAGAGAAGCTTCTTTTTGCAGTGGACAGAAATTAATACAGGAATTTATAATTAGCCAAAGTGCTGAGAATAAGAGACTGTTGAGTTCTCAGCCATAAACAGGACATCTATATTGATCCCTTCCAAAAGGCTCAGAGAACATCCCAGAAGATGGGACACAAAGAATGTAAGCACCTCAGGATGGGGAGGAGTGCTGTAACGTACTGTCTTCTGGACATGACAGAGCTGTTGTACTCATGAACCCATGGCAGCTGTGGTTACCTACATAAGACCAGCTCAAAGATTGGGCCCATTAGAGACTCAGAGATCTCCTCTAGGAGTTATTGGCAGTTAATGGCTGCTGGGGCAGGAGAACAATTTTTCTCTAGTGTTTTAGCCACTGGTAAGTTGTCTACACTCCAGTAAATAACCCCACACCCATGCCAATTCAATGCAAAGAAACCTAATTAAACTTACACACACACACACACACACACACACACACACACACACACACACACACACACGAAGACATGAATTAGAGGGGGATATGTTGGGAAGACGAAGGAGTCTTGAAGAGTAGAAGGGGATTAAAGGAAGGGAATAGGAATAAATATGACCCAGTACATTATATACATGTATGAAATTATCAAAAATAAAAATTTCAATATAAAACAAATGAAGTCAATTTACTTTCATCTAGTGGGCAAATTATTAAATGTATTTCTTTTTACATCTCTAATCTGACCTTTATTAGTTAATAATTCCATGTTTGTTTGTTTTCTGGCAGCCACTAAATAAATGCAATATTGTTGTCAGACTGGATCTACAAAAAAAAAAAATTGACACAGACTTACGTGAGCTGATAAAAAAGCTGGTATCTTCTCCCCTGACCTGTCAAAGACAGACCCTTGGCTCCTGCCTGGTGAAACTTGGAGAAGACTTGGCTGACTTTGTGTAGCGCAGGAGTACAGTGAGCCCACCATGAGGGTGACTTTGGTCTGTATATGAGAAGTTTGTGTTCAGAGAGGGTTCAAAGGCCACAACCGCAGTTCTCACTGGAGGATTGAGGTTAGCTCAAAGGCTGATTGAAATGAAAGTGATGTTATCAAATGGATGCGAAGGAGAGTAAAGATGCCGAGGGAGTACTGAGTGCCTGTCCTAGGGAGAGCAGCTGAAAAGAAAAGCCCAAGTGTTTGTCCCATGAGAAAAGGAGATGTAGGAACCTTGTATCTCCAGGACACACACACACAAAAAAAAAAACAGTGCTTCAGAGCGGGTGGGAAAGGCTGAATGTTTACCAAGATCTGAGTCAGGGGCTCCTCAGCTGCTTTATCCTCTTTCATCCTCACACCGGCTTCTAAGTCTGCACACTCGGCACAAAACACATCACATCTGCTGCAAGAAGACACAAACCATTGCTCTCTCAAGCAGGGGTTCTCAACCCGTGGGTCCCACATCAGGTATCCAGCATATTGGATTTTTGTATGACCATTCATACCAGTAGCAAAGCTACAGTTATGAAGTAACAAAAAAAAATAATTTTATGTTTGGGAGGCGGTCACTACACCATGAGGAACTGTATTGGGAAGATCAAGAAGCACTGAGAGTTGAAAGCTTGTATGTGTCCATCGAAAGCTGCCTCTCCTGTGTAGCCGGATTCCTCTCCCTGAGCTCCGGACAACTGCTCTGCTCTCGACTGATTTTTCGCTGTTTGTGGAAGTTTGGAGCCATTCAGACTCCTGGACCGGGGATGAGGCTCTGTGGGTAGAGTGTCTGCCTGGCATTCACGAAGCTTTGGCTTAGATCCCTCGTACAGCACAGAACAGGGCGTGGAGGCGCAAACCTTTCATTCTGGCACTGGGGAGGTGGAGGCGGGAAGATCAGGAGTTCAAGGTTAGCCTCTGCTGCCTAGGAAGTTTGAGCCAGTCTACAATACATGCAAGACCCTGTCTCAGAAGAGAGAAGAGAAAGACATAAACTGTCCCCAGAGGAAAGCTATTTACCCAAAGGGGCGGAGGTGCAGAACCCACTTCCTGTGATCACAGGTCACTTTGTGAACTGAAAGAACATTGGGCTTGGGAGTGCAGCTCAGCAGGAGAGCACCTGCCCTGGGTTCAATCCCTAGCAGGCAAGCTAGAGAAGAAGGGAAGGTGAGGGGGAGAAGGGAGGGGAAAGGATGAACAGAGGAGGAGGAAGAGAAAAGGAAAGGACAGAGTGTGAAGCCCGTAAATGTCACTTGTGGACCTGTGGTGGCCTGGTCTCATAAAAATATAAAATGATACAGCACAAACTTCTCACACAATGTGAGAGCTGTTTGCTGATTTTTGTAAATGGGACACCAGAACTTTCCAATGCCTGTCACATTTTGGAAGTCTGCTATGCCTGGATGAGAAAGTCAATTCGATTACTCCAGTTCCATAAACGTTTTTGAATTGGGTGCCTGTGCCTTTAAAAAGCATGCTTACCTTCAAATTAGTTTTGGTTTATGGAGGCCTCAGAAGGAGTGTTCAGGAAGAAAGGAGCCCTTTCAGAGAGATCTTGGGAAATATATGAAAAGATTCTTTGAAAGCTACAGCCTTGGAAACTGTCTTCCAAAGAGCTGTGGCTGGCTGCCGTGATCGGTTTGAATGAATTGGATGGCTTAGCTTTATTTTTAGTTTTTTAATAGCTCACTTTTTCCTACTATTATCAAATAAACCAAATATCCTAATCTTTCTGGTGTTCCCTTTACAAGGAAACTAACAGCATCAGAAGCAGCATTCTTTTTCTCTGGCAACTTACCCAGCAGATTCTGCATGTCCGAGGAGGCTGTGGCTAAAGAGAGCCTGTAGGCACACATTTAAGAAAACAGACGTCTAAGCCATCACCTTCGTTCAGTGGTAGTGCCGTTAAAACACTGAGCTTAGGGGACAGGGAATGGGAAGGCCTCCTGTTCGCTAAAGAAGTGACTGCCCGAATGACTTTGTTTAGAAAGAGGTGGAGGAAGAGAATCACATTTTCCAACTGTATGTGAGAATTTAGGCGCCAGACTATTACGTGAAAAGGCACAGTAAAGAAACTGCCAGCACGATTGCTCCATGGTATGGTTAAAGGGAAGGTTTATGTTGTAGGTAAAAGAGAAAAATATATCCAGAGGCATCTGGAAGGGTTCAGAGCAGAGAGGAAAAAAAGGCCAACTGGATATGGCCAGGGCTATCTGTGAGAAAAGGGAAAATAGCAGGACCAGGAGGGAAATGCCTTGCCCTATACAGAGAGCAAATGGATATCTGGAAGGAGGGAAGTGTGGGGAAGAGAAGGGCCAGAAGGCTGGAGCAGGGTCTTTAAAATGTATAGCAAATATTTGTGAGTAGGGACTGAGGGAGCCTGGGGGCTGGCATGGGCTTCAATACACAACCTCTGATAAACGTCAATGGAACCATATGTCATTTTTGCCAGGGATAAGAGAAATGACTCCTAGTGGCAGATGGGAACTGGTTTCACAAGTCCCTGCGATATTCTGGCCTTTGTCTAGAAATCCCCCCATAGTTCAGTGTGAATTTATTCTGGATATTTGGGCTGCCTGAGACCTGACACCAACATGGTGGATTCTAGGCATAGACTATCCAATTTATCCTTCTGCAAGGTTTCTAACCAGAATCCAGATTAAGTTTCTTAATTCTCCAAAGTTGTTCATTGCTGATGTTGACTTCTGATAAATAAATAAGAATTACACAAAGTACCTTAAATTCATAAGCAAATTCAGTGCTCACAGCAACCTCTTGAAATGGGTACCATTTCTCTCTTATTTCTACAAGGACAGAGACTGAGGCCAAGAGTTTTGCTTAGACAATGACTGGTCAGTGGTGATGCAGGCTTAGAGTCTGGCACTGTTATACCTGCACATGCAAAAATACAGCTCACATTTCAAAGAGAATAAGAGATCATTCATTCTGGAGCCCAAGATAAATGATGACGTGCAGGAACACAGACTCAGATCATCCCAAATATTGTATTTCAACACAGTGACAGTTCCAAGAACTTTTTGTACTAGCAGAATAACAAAAGCCATAAATAAGGCATTTAAAAAAATACATTGGTGGAAAGTCAATGTAGCCCCCACAGGTTCATATGTTTAAATGCTTGGTCCCCAGTTTGTGCAACTATTTGGGAAGGATTATAAGGCGTGGCTTTGTTGTATGGGTGTGTCACTGGGGGTGGGCTTTGAGGATTCAAAAGCCTACACCATACCCACATTCCCAGTATCCTCTCTCTCTTGTCCTCTGGTTTGCAGATCAAGATATGTGTTCTCAGCTGTTCCTGCCACCATGCCTCTGCTCTACCATCACGGACCCTCTGAAACAGTAAACTTAATGAAATGTTCTCATTTCTAAGTTGGCTTAGCCATGGTTGTTATGAATTATTTGTGGGGGGGGTCGTCGGAGGGACCCTGAGGGTATCCCGAGTGTGCAGGGAAGCATGCTGGACAGATGCAGTGGCAGGCTGGGCAGATGCAAACCATGCAGGCATGGTGGCCATGGCCAGTAATTCACAACCCAGATGCTGCACCCGAGTGGAGAGTTTATTATAATAGAGAGATGCAAAGGAAGATAGGAAAAGGAGAGAAGAAGAGAGAGAGGGGGGTCAAGGGTTCCTGGGAGGGAAAGCAGAAGAGAGAGAGGGGAAGGGAAGGAGTTTTTCCTTAGAATGAGGCTTTTACGTCAGGATGCAGGGTAGCGCCAAGGGGTGGGATTTCAAGGGGCGGGTCAGAATAATAACAATGGTGTTTTGTCACAGCACTAAAAAAGTAATTGAGACAGTTGGGTAGGTGAATTACAACCAAGCCAGGAAGTCTCTGCTGTAGGTCCCAGATGTTACCTTGATGACGTTCTTAGCCTTTGAGTTGGGAGAAGCTAAGGGGTCCCGTTGGCATATTACATTAGAATTTTTCTAATAGTTACCAGGATTGTTTGATCCTACCACACCACCACCATAGGTGGTGGACAAGCTGTGTAAAGATCTAAAACTAGCCTAAAGTAGAATATTATGGAAGAAGGTGCAGAAAGGACATAAGAACTAGAGGAAGGAAAGGAATACTGTAAAACACTGTCTCCTG
This sequence comes from Peromyscus leucopus, assembly GCF_004664715.2. NCBI lineage: Eukaryota > Metazoa > Chordata > Mammalia > Rodentia > Cricetidae > Peromyscus > Peromyscus leucopus. Next base: position 29,063,344 of record NC_051085.1, on the reverse strand, counting down.
AAAACGACCTCTCTTCTACGCATGAACTCAGCACCAATGGCTACCCACCCAGGATCTGCACAAAACTAGGCCCGACAATATTTCAAGACGGGTGGTGGAGGATCTTCCACCCTCTCTGAGGAGCCATAGATAGTAAATGATGATTGAAAAGGTGGGAATCAAGAGTCCTCACTGATGTGCTCATTGGCTCAAGTAAACAGCCTCCCACTCATGCTTCTGCAGGTGACCCTTAAATATAACGGCTGTAATAACAACAACCAAAAGACACCAAGATACAAAAAAGAAGAAGTGGGCTAGTGGTAGAAGGGAAGGGGTGAAGGGAAGATAATGGGGGTACACTCACGTATATTTTACATATAGATGTGAAATTGCTTAAAAAAAAAAACTTTTAAGATCATGATAATTTGACTCTAAGCAACAGCTCTCCACCATCATTATTTTTTATCAGACGTGTAGAATGTTTGGGGGGGGTGTTTATTTTATCCTGGAAACTTCAACTCACACACCCACATGCTTCTCTCAGCTTAGGTTCCTCTACCGAAGCGGGACCCACGGGCTGGAACTCAGCCTGTAGAACTTTGAGCGAAGAGAAACTCCCAGGTGGGAAATGTGTAATCGGAACCTGGGACGTCTAGCCACTGGAAATGAAGGGAAACCATGTTGGGAATCATACATAATAAGCCCCAGATGTGACAGCAAGTCTTCGGGGTGATTCATCCGCTGCCACGGCCGGAACCTCAGCCTGGAAGAACTCGGGCTGTGTCAGTGTGCTGAAATGAGGACAGCACTCCTTCCTGTTCTTTTCTCTGGGCTTTGGAGATCTGCCAGAAATGCCTGGGACTAGCCTTAGGAGGTGTACTGGCAGCACCCCTCGGAGTCCTTAGCCAAAACCTCCCAACACTGTGGGAATCACTGAGACTCATCTGTTGTACCTTACTCAGAGGTAGTCTTTCCACCGAGATAATTGGTTTAGCACAAAGGAGCTGTTGTGGTTTGGAGCTCACAATTGATTACTAGGTTAAGATAAGTGTTGTTCTCGCCTTCTTTCCCCCTGGAGACCTCAGATAGCCAAGTACTTTTGACCTTGTGCAACTGATATGGGGAGGAAGGGGGAGGTAGGATGATGTGAGCATCCATTGTTCCACTTTTCAGCATGTGTTTTCACCCCTCACCTTCACACAAGCCACAGACATCCCCCCTCACTGGAGAGTTGAGGACAATGTGATGATCAAAGGCCCTCATAATAAATGGAAACTCTGTGCCTCAAAGAGTTTAATGAACAAAACTAGCCCAACTAACGACATTCCTCTCCAAAGCATTTTCTCTGTGACTGTTCTTATGTATCTAGTCATAATTATTACAGAAGATATAGAAAATACCTATCATCAAAAATAGGAAATTGAGCCGGGCGTTGGTGGCGCACGCCTTTAATCCCAGCACTCGGAAGGCAGAGCCAGGCGGATCTCTGTGAGTTCGAGGCCAGCCTGGGCTACCAAGTGAGCTCCAGGAAAGGAGCAAAGCTACACAGAGAAACCCTGTCTCGAAAAACCAAAAAAAAAAAAAAAAAAAAAAAAAAAATAGGAAATTGAAAATCAGGGACAATTGCCATTAGTAATTTTGTGTATCTCTGAAGCTTTTATTATTTTTTATTTTGTTAAATTTATCATTTTTAATTTCATACATGTATCATATTATACTTCTCTCCTCCCACCAATCATTCCCAATCCCCTTCCCACTCCCTCTCAAATTCATAACCGCTTTTTCTTTAATTATGTACATATATGCATATATGCACCTACATATAAATACATAAATACAATCCACTGAGTCTGTTTACTGTTGCTCATATGCTGCGGGCTGCAGGAATATATCATAAGAACTCAGCTGGTTATGGCAAAGTCACTACCTGGAGGGATCATGAAATTCCTCCAGAGGAGGCCAAATCCCAAGGAGTTTTTGGTGTTACTTGGCTTGTTATATATCAGCTGTATTCTGTTATGAAAATCATGTGTGCCTTCATAGCTTTCCCAATTGACTTTTCCCTAAGAAGGGCTAACAGTGTAGACTGATCACTCTCTGGACATACACATTCCAGGTATTTGGAGAACAGCCTCAGGAAAGGCTTTCTCTGGAATCAGATTATCTATCTCCCTTGGCCACTTTCAAGGACTGCAGGAAACACCACCCAGGTGGGCGCCCATTGTTAGTCCCAGGTGGACTAACAGTGATAACAGCCCACATGCAAGTCTCCTGATTTACGGTAAATTCCACAAGGAGACACCGCCTAGGAGAGGTGGACGTTAAGTAATAGCTTTACACAATTTAGTTCGGATCCTCCCTTTATATACCGAGACTTCCAGGAGGCAGGAGAGAAGAGAAAAGAGAATGGAAGAACTAGATGGGTAAGAACTTGAGAGGAACGAACTGAGATAGGGAAGAACAAGATTGAAGGACTAAAAGAGAGGACAAGAGGAACGAGATGGAAGATGAGGAAGAGCCAGATGGGGAAGAACAAGATGAGGAAGAGCCAGATGAGAGAGAAGGAGATGGGAGAGGAGCTGATAGGGGAAAGAACTAGATAGATGAGAACCTAGAAGGGACAGAACTAGATGAAGGAATTAAGATAGAACCTAGAGGGGACAGTAGATAAATATAGAGAGAAATCAGGCAAGAAAGGAGCTAGACATGAGAACAGAACTGAAGCTGTGTATAAAGGATGTTATGCCAGAAGAATTAAAGCGAATGGACCAAAGAACTCTGCGTGCGTAGACTGATTTACCGACCTTAAAGAATAGATTCTCAGCTGGTTGATAGATCCTTCCTCGGACCCTGGAAAGGAGACTATTAGGGGCTGGACCCCAATAGTCCCCAACACTCATATGCATATGTATCCAGGGCTGACAACTTGGTATTAGATATTCAATTGGTACTGGACAGCCAATTAGGAGGCTCTTACCTGGGGAAGACTAATTCTCCTCTCGGCAGTTGTTCAATACCTGGAGCTCTTCATAGACTATTCAAACATAAACATTTAAATACATCTTTTTTTTTGGGGGGGGAATTGGATCAAATTCTACATATGGCCTTGACTTAACAACAGCTCGTTATCAAAGACTCTCCATAGAAAAAGTTACACATTTTCTTTAGCGGCCGTCCTTTGGACTGCAGAACCTGGGCACCGTCCTGGGTCATCAGCTTCCTTGTTACGTTCAGGCACATCTCAACAACTGTCATTCACACGGTATTGAGCATCACCTGCCAATTGTTTCCTCAAGATAAATCACCAAAGCTCAAAATAAACATTAATTAAGGCTTATTAATACCTTTCCCGAGAAAGATGGTATTCATTAACGATTTCACTAGTGATGTTGAAAGTGCCATGAAGACCTTCCAAAAGAACAGAACAAACTGGAGACCCCCCACTAACTCCTAAGAGAGCCAGGGTTTCCCTGTCTCACCATAGCCTGACCCCCAATGTACAGACACTGGGACGCTTAATAGTTCACATCAGATGATATAAACAATTCTCCCTCTGTTGTCTCCATCTCCAGGTTATGAGATGAGAGAGTTATTATGCCAGAACAGTGGTGAGCTCAGGGCCTGTCTGGACAACATTGTCACCATGGGGAACATGAGAAGAAAGACCAGCAAAAGTCAGCATGTGCTGTAAAGGCCGACACATCTGAAGTACAGATTTATATATGAATCTAATACTTATAAGTCATCTCTTTTTTATTGAAATATTTTTATTTTATAATTAATTTAATTTTACATATCAGCCACGATTTCCCTGTCCTCCTTCTCCCAACCCCAGCCCTCCCCCCCCAATCCACCCCTATTCCCACCTCCTCCAAGGCAAGGTCTCCCCTGGGAGTCAGCCCAGCCTGGTAGATTCAGTTGAGGCAGGTCCAGTGCCCCCTCCTGAGCAAAGTGTCTCAGCATATGCCCTAGATTCCAAAAAACGCCAGCTCATGCACCAAGGACAGGTCCCAGTCCCACTGCCTGGGGGCCTCCTAAACAGTTCAAGCTATTCAACTGTCTCACTTACCCAGAGGGCCTGGTCCAGTTCCATGGGGCTCCTCAGCTATTGGTTCACAGTTTATGTGTTTCTGCTAGTTTGGCTATTTGTCCCTGTGATTTTTCCAATCATGGTCTCAATATCTCTTGCTCATATAATTCCTCCTCTCTTTCACCGATTGGACTCCTGGAGCTCCACCTGGCTGGGTTTGGCCATGGATCTCTGCATCTGCTTCCATCAGTCACTGGATAAGAGTTCTATCATGACAGTTAGGGTGTTAACTCATAACTCCAGGGCAGCTACCTAGTAAAGAGGACCCTAAGAAAGACACAGGGATTGCCCAATGACAGAGAAATGGATGAGATCTACATGAGCAAATTGGACCTGGGGGGGGGGGGGGCGCGTAATGAAGGGCAAGGGTCGGGGAAAAGAGAGCTTAGAGGAGCGGGAGGTCCCAGCTGGATCAGGAACAGAGTGGGAGAGCAAAGAAAGAGAGACCATGATAAATGAAGACCTCATGGGAATAGGAAGAAGCAGAGTGCTAGAGAAGTCCCCAGAAATCCACAAAGATACCTCTACTATAGACTACTGGCAATGGTCGAGAGAGTGCCTGAACTGACTTATAAGTCATCTCTTAAGTGCCAGCCCCTCTCCAAGTGCTTTATACATCTCAACTTTTTTATTCTCGTAATAATTCTATGATAAAGAAGATACTGTTTTGATCTTACTTTTTCCAGAAGGCTAAATACTTCGTTAGAGTTAATGAGTCTCTGAGTCTAACCAAAAAGCAGCTTTGCCCACTAGATGTCCCCGATCACACTAAAATTATTCTCAACAATGCCCACACCCAGGGATACTGAATACTCCATTCTCCAGTGAGCAGGAAGCATGATCCCACTGGGAGAGCCACAGAAAACATGGAGAAAACAGAACATTGCCCACAAAAAGCCACTTCATGCCCAAAATAACTAAAATAACTTTAGATAACAATGTATTCCCTGTATCCGACTTAGTCTTGCTTTCATTTGCCATTCACCAACTCTAGTTATTCCATTTCCTGCAAAGATGCATTTTTTTTCCTTCAATAAACAGAATTGGGCAATTTAAAATCTTACAGTTTCCAAGGCACTTTGATATATGTCATACCCTTAAGTCTGCAAAACACCCAGTTTGAAGGTACTGGGCTCAATAAATAGGATCCAAGACCTAAGCACCATCACTTGATGTGACATCTCCTCTCTACTTTCAACTCCATCCTTACCTGCCTTTGGAAACCTGCAACTGGCATGGAAATCATGCAAAAGTTTACAGGCACATACAGATAGGTCAAAAGACATAGGTATGTCGGGAGATTGACTGGACAGATTTGAGAGAAAATAGACTCACATGTAATTAGGGAAGGTCAGAGAGAAAAAGAGTATTCTTTTTTAAAAAAAAGTACAGTCATGGGTTGGATAAGGTCAGGTTCCAGGAAACAGGACAACTCAATTCTCACAGTCAATAGAATCTTATTTTTTAAAATACAGCATAATGGCTCCTGCCTTCAAAATGGAGTCAGGCAGGTTCCTCATTCCCCCTGATTTATGTTTCGCTGTTAAATCTTTGGTAGGGGGATGTCTTAATAATATCTTCAAGCAGCAATGATTCTAGAGTTGTTATCTGATGAGTAATCATGTTGGTGACAGATTGAAGGGCACAGAGCCCACTTATGACAATTAGTAAAAATAATATTAGAGGGCCAATGAAGGGGGAGAACCATTTTAGCCATATTGTGTGGTGATATTTTATCTGTGTACCCCAATAAAGCTCATCTGAGGAACACAGGAAAAAGCCAGCCACTATAGTAAACCCAGAGTCAGGCAATGGTAGCACATGTCTTTAATCCTAGCATTTGAGAGGGAGAGATCCATCCGGATCTCTGTGAGTTCAAGGCCACATTGGGAACAGTGTGGTGGCACATGCCTTTAATCCCAGCCCTAACCATAGAGGTCTGGAGGTCTGTACAGACAGACAGGAAGTGATGTAGCTAGGCTGAGAGAGGAAGTGAGATGACAGAACAGAAAGGCATATACGTGTGGGTTTACAGGAAGTAGGTCACTTTAGAGGCTGAGGAGTCGGTAAGATAGGGTTGGCTGTGACTTGTCCTATTCCTTTGATCTCTCAGTTTTCACCCCATTATCTGGCTCCAGGTTTTTTATTACTAAGACCATTTAGCAATTCGTCTTACAATATTGGCCAGTCTAAATTTGTTTGAGAGATTTTTGTCTATTTTTTTACAAAGATTATCAATTTGGTGGTCAATAGTGTGAGTGAAATCAGAGATATTAAAACAGCATGTTCCAGTAAATTGCTGACAACCAAGATTATGTTTAAGTAGAAGGTAATCTATAGTAGCTCTATTTTAAAGAACAGTTGTTCTCAGTTCTCCCATTTCTTGATTAATGTTTGCTAATGTTTTTGCTGTAATATTAGTGGTCTTTGCAATTAGACAGACTATTTTAGAAACTTCTCTCTGTAGTCTAACGACAAGTCCTGGGACAGGTAACAGAGAGGCTGTGGTAGCAGCAACTCTAGTGGGATCTAATAGATGTGAGGAATCATCACAGTTTGTAGGAAGAGCTCTTGTAATTCTATTAACAGATTGTAAAGATTTGCTGAGCAAAATAGGTATAACAGATCCTATCCCACATAAGCCCTTATATCCTGCTGGGAGTGCAGAACAAGTATTATTTTCACAGGGAAAAAAAAAGTCCATCCTAAGAGCAATTGTTTACCAAAGGAGATAAGATGTGATAAGAAGTGGAATTAAAATAAGAAGGGACATTTGTGCAATCAAAACATAGACAGTGGAGGAAAAAGACATTATCAATGGGAACATCAACCACAGCCTTTAAAACATTAGTAGGGGCCTGTTCCACTTTATCCCCCATTATCATTGTACAATTTTCATAAGAAACCTCTGTTCCATACAAATTTCTTTTTAAGATCCAAGGAATAGAGGGATCTTTTCTGACACAGAAGGAGTGTTCTTGTTGGCTTTTTAGTGCTAAATGAACCCAGAGATTATATTCCACATTATTAGTTATGGACAGGGTTACTCTGGGTATGTTAAATTCAATTGAAGTGATTACTGAATCTTCCCTTCCCCCTCTTATTTTAGCACCCTGTAATTTCCACTATCAGAACCCTTTAAAGAATATTTGATTATGCTAAAGTCTGTGTTATTATGTTGAGATTGGTCAGTTAGATTAGTCCATCCCGAGTATCTCCCATCCATCTGGCTAAAGACAAATTGTCCCCCTTCCCTTGTTCAAATATGGGCCCCGGTGAATAAAGGCAATCGTTTGCATGGCAAGACAATATCAGGATGTTTTCAATGATAGGAGTGCCTTTTGTTTCCCCTGTAAAGATGCATTTGGGTTCTGTTTGCATAAGTTGAGAATAAAACAGCAAAACTGTTGGCCACAGGACAGTGATGATGCAAATTTCAACAGCTAGAACACAGTTATGTTAGACAGTCAAACCTTAGAATGTTTGATTTTTTTTGTTGTTGTTGTTTTTGTTTTTGTTTTTTGAGACAGGGTTTCTCTGTGTAGCTTTGCGCCTTTCCTGGAACTCACTTGGTAGCCCAGGCTGGCCTCGAACTCACAGAGATCCACCTGGCTCTGCCTCCCGAGTGCTGGGATTAAAGGCGTGCGCCACCACCGCCCGGCTTAGAATGTTTGATTTTTAACAATCCTTTTTCAGACACTTTCCACCTCTGGGAGTTGGACTCTTCTTCTGTGGGTTCCTCAGGTACCTTCTTGAAGTGTCAGTGATGAACCCAGGCAGAAATACCAGGGACTTTAGCAGCAGTAGGAGTCCAGAGAATCACGGTGTAAGGTCCATTCCATTTAGGTTCAAGCTGGTCAGTTTTCTGTTAAGTTTCTGTCTGGCAGACTTGTCCATTGGTGAATATGGAGTGCTGAAGTCTCTCACTATTAGTGTGAGGAATTTAATGTGTAATTTATGCTTTAGTAATGTTTCTTTCACATATATGGATGCCCTTGTATTTGGGGCATAAATGTTCAGAATTGAGACTTCATCTTGGTGGATTTTTCCTATGACGAATATGTAATGTCCTTCTTGATCTCTTTTGATTGATTTTAGTTTGAAGTCTATTTTGTTAGATAGTAGGATACACCAGCTTGTTTCTTAAGTCCATTTGGCTGGAAACACTTTTCCCAGCCATTTACTCTGAGGTAGTGTCTGTCTTTGAAGTTAAGGTGTGTTTCTAGTATGCAGCAGAACGATGAATCCTGGTTTTGTATCCATTCTGTTAGCCTGTGTCTTTTTATAGGTGAATTGAGTCCATTGATATTCAGGGATATTAATGACCAGTCATTGTTAATACCTATCATATTTTGATGGCAGTGTGTGTGTGTGTGTGTGTGTGTGTGTGTGTGTGTGTGTTTCCCTTCTTTAGGATTTGCTGGTGTGATTATCTATTGCCTGTGTTTTCGTGGTGCATCTAACTTCCTTGGGTTGGATTTTTCCTTCTAATGCTTTCTGTAGGGCAGATTTGTGGATAGGTATTGTTTAAATCTGATTTTGTCGTGGAATATCTTGTTCACTCCGTCTATGGTGATTGAAAGTTTTGCTGGGCATAGTAGTCAGGGTTGGCATCCGTGGTCTCTTAGTGTCTTCATAATGACTGTCAAGGATCTCTGGCTTTTAGAGTCTCCATTGAGAAGTCTGGTGTTATTCTTATGCGTCTGCCTTTTTAAGTTACTTGGGTTTTTTCCTTTGCAACTTTTAATATTCTTTCTTTATTCTGCATGTTTAGTGGGTTTGATTATTATATGGTAAAGGGACTTGGGGGTGGGGAGTGTCCAGTCTATTTGGTGTTTTGTAAGCTTCTTGTATCTTCATAGGAATTTCTTTCTTTAGGTTGGGAAAGTTTTCTTCTATGATTTTGTTGAATATATTCTCTGTACCTTTGAGTTGGTATTATTCTTCTTTTATCCCTATTATTCTTAGGTTTGGCCTTTTCATAGTGTCCCAGATTTCCTGGACATTTTGTGTTATGACTTTGTTGGTTTTAATGTTTTCTTTGACTGATGAATCTATTTCCTCTATCATATCTTCAACACCAGAGATTCTCTCTTCCATCTCTTTCATTATGTTGGTTATGCTTGCATCTGTAGTTCCTGTTCATTTACTCCTGTTCATTTTCCATTTCCAGCATTCCCTCAGTTTGTGCCTTCTTTATCACCTCTATTTCAATTTTCAAGTCTTGAACTATTTCCTTCACCTATTTGATTGCTTTCTCTTGGTTTTCTTGGCTTTCTTTAAGGAATTTATTGATTCCTTCCAGTTTTTTGCTTGTCTTTTCCTCGATTTCTTTAAAGGAATTTTTCATTGCCTCTTCAAAGACCTCTATCATCTTCATAAAGTTATTTTTAAGGTTGTTTTCTTCTGCTTCTTCTACATTGGGATGTTCAGGTCTTGCTTGTAAGAACCACTAGGTTCTGGTGGTGCCATATTGCTCTTTATGATGTTGAATGTATTCTTGCACTGGTATCTACCTATCTCTTCCTCCAATTGGTGCAAGCAGTATCTGTGTCTCAGGGAGCCGCTCTTGGTCCAGTCAGTGCTGGTGGTGTTTGTGTCTTAGGGAACTGCTGGGGTCTCAGGGGATTGGTGAGTTTGTGGGACAGAGAGGTGCTTGTAGACTACAGGGTCCAATGGGGGATGGTGGTGGGAAGGTCTGCCCACAAAAGTCTTGCCTGCTGGCCTGCAGCCAGGGCTGCAATGGGTGGGGGTGGGGGGCACACACTGTGCCTCGGGGTCTAAGGCCTAGAGACTGAGCTGACCGGCTAAGAGAACAATCACTTACCTCTTAGTCCGGTCAGAGTTGGCAGAGTCTATGTCTCAGGGGTTGATGAGGTCTTGGAGCAGGAGGAGGTTTGGAGGACAGAGTGGGGCTTGTAGATTACAGGGTCTGGTGAGGGTGGTGGTGAGAAGATCTGTTCTCAGGAGTCTTGCCTGCTGGCCTGCACCTGGGGCTGCAATCCAAGCTGGTCAGTTTTGAAGCAGTGGACTAATACAGCATCTCTGGCCTGGAATGGGTGATCATGTGCGTGGTACCCAACAGACTGAGCAGCCTGCACCTGATGGAGAATCTCATCCAAAGTTAATTTCAATCCTTTTAGGGACTCAGAGATTGGAGTGGGGCAATCTGATAACAGTCTGGTATGTACCTGAGAGATCATGGGAGGTGGTCACCCATAGTCTATTTCATATGGGGTGAATTTTTCTCAGTAGGAGGTACATCAAACTTTGAGAAGAGCATAAGGCTATGGGTCAACCTAGTTACTAGAAGTTTCAAGAGTGTATTTAGTTAAAATATTCTTTAAAGTTCTATTCATCCCTTCTATATTTCCTGAGCTCTGAAGATGATGATACATACACTGACATTTCCAACTTATGTTATGAGCCTTAGAGAGCAATTGAGATAACTTGGCTGTAAAGGTCAGGCCCTTGTCAGGCCCTAGAGATATGGGAAAGCCAAATCTGGGAATAATTTCTATTATTAATTTCTTAGCTACTATGTGGGCCATTTCCGTTTGGGATGGAAAGGCCTCTATCCAGCCTGTGATAGTATCAACAAAGACCAGCAGATATTTATAGCCATTTAGTCCTGGCTTGAATTCAGTGAAGTCCATTTCCCAAAATTCACTAGGTAGTGTATCCTGACTCCATTGGCCTGGAGGAAGTATGTCCTTCTTTGCATCTACCCGGACACAGGTCAGGCAGTGGTCTGAAATGCTCTGAAGTTTTCTTAGTGTCCAGGCAGCCAGATGTGAAGGGAGATGAGTTCTGAGATTTTCTTATGTAACAAGTACATGGCATGATGCAAAGCAGTTAGCCAGTTTGGGCCTACTGCCTTTGGCATGCAGATTCTTCTGATAGGCAAGATCCATCCGCTGCGACTCTCCTGAGCCCCCAAGTCAGAATGTGGATCATACTCAGGAACATCTTCATTGAGGCAGAGTGGGGGGCTCAGGGAAAGCAGATAGTTCCAGGACAGTCTGGATTTGGGTTCCCTGAGAGCAGCTTCTTTGGGCAACTTGAGCTGGATGGTTGTGACCTTGAGTTTGGGGTCTTTTTGTCTTTTTGGTGTCCTGCCCAGTGAATAATGGCCAGTTCAGTGGGTAACCAGATGGCCTTTAGCAACTGGACAATTTTTTTTATTAGTCTTTCTCTCTGGGGTGAGTAAGCCCCTCTGCATATATATGTCCATGAACATGAATGGTAGCAAAAGCATATCTGCTGTCTATGTAGATGTTCACCTTTTTCCTTCAGCTCATCTTAAAGGCTGTGTCAGAGTAATTATTCTGCTGTCTGGGCAGATGTGCCCCTGGGCAAGGCTTGTGCCCAAATGACCTCCTTCTGGCCTGTAACCACTGCTACACCCACATTCCTGGCTCCTTCTTGAATGAAGCTACTGCCATCCATACAGAGATCTGCATATCTCTGATACTGAAAGGAACATCTCTCAGATATGGTCCCGTACCTTGGAAGTCCATGGAGGGGCTCCCCAGGGTTATCATCTGGCAGCAGGGTGGTGGGACTAATGGCCAAGGATTTATCAAAAGTCAGTCTGTCCTTATTTAAAAGGAAGGCTTGGTAAGTCAGATGAGCATTAGACATCCACAGGTCGAGGGCATCTCTTATCAAGACTTCCACAGTGTGTGGAACTGTTACAGTTAGAATCTGTTCTAATGTGAGCTTGTCAGCTTCTTTTGTAAGATTTACAGTGGCTGCAATGACACTTAAACAAGGGAGTCATCCAAAGGCTACAGGATCCAGTCTCTCTGAGATGTAAGTTATTGTCCTTTTCCAGGGACCCAAGGTCAGAGCCAGGACTCCCTTGACAATGCCCTTTCTTTCATGGGTGTAAAGATGAAAGGGTTTGGAGATATCAGGGAGAGTTAATGTGGGGGCTTATACTGGGGCCTCTTTTAAGTTCTTAAAGGCATATTCATGTTCCTCAGTCCATTCCAAGGGGAAGTTGCCCCTAGCCATAACAGAGTACAAGGGTTTGGCAATTTCAGCAAACCCCAGGTACCCAAAGATGGCAATATCTGACACCCCCCAGAAATTCCCTAACTTGTTTCTTGGGTTACTTCAGGGTATTTACTACAGAAGAGACTTAAATCCTGGTTGAGTGCTTTATAGAAGATGGTGGAAGAGTTTTTGAACCCTTGAGGAAGTCCAGGTTAGTTGTCCTGCTATCCCAAGTTCAGTGTCAGCCCATTCAAATGCAAAGATGGGATGACTTAATTTTGACAGAGGGTTGGAGAAGAATGCATCCTTTTAAGTCCAATACAGTGTGAACTCTATGTTCTGGTGGTAATAACTTAAACTAAGTATAGAAATTAGGAACAGTTGGGTAAATGGACTCTATCCTCTTGTTTGCTTCCCTCAAGTCTTGTACTGGTCTATAGTCTCAAGTTCCAGACTACTGGGCAGACAGCAAAGGGATATTCCAGGCTGATGAGCAAGGAATAAGTATGCCTGCTTCAAGGAGGCACCTGATGTGAATCTTAATCCCTCCCTTTAGCTTAAAGTTTTCCTGTGTCCCACCCAGTCCTGCAGATGCTCCAACCCAATTAAACACACAGAGGCTTGTATTACTTACAAACTGTATGGTCTATGGCAGGCCTCTTGCTAGCTAGCTCTTATATCTTAAAGTAACCCATTTCTATAAATCTATACTTTGCCACATGGCTCGTGGCTTACCAATAACATCTTCACTTCTTGCTTCTCCTGGAAGCGGCTTGCAGCGTCTGCCTTGCCTCTCCTTTCTCTTCCTGTCTGTCTGTTTGGATTTCCCACCTGCCTCTAAGCTGCCTTATCATAGGCCAAACAGCTTTATTTATCAACCAATCAGAGCAACACATATTCACAGCATACAGAAAGACAGCCCCAGCACCTCCCCTGGCTTCTGAACTGATGGGGTACTGCTTGACTGGAATGGGCATCGCCCCAGATGTTAGTTGCACTATGATGGGTAGTGCATGTTTTGCCAAGCTAGGAGGATTGTCCTCTGTCCAAACTAGGTATTTCCTGGATCAGCAACTTTTTCTATTCCCCTTCAAGGGAATGGGTTGGATTTTGGAGGAGCAGATATTCCTCACTTATTGGTCAGGTTATACTTAAAGCTTTAGCAGGGCCTCCCAGTTGCAACCTAGGAGAGTCTCTTGAAAATGATATTGTTGCCTGGAGCTTGTTCAAGAGGTCCTCTTCCAGTAAAGTGTTATTCAGGAATAACAATAAAAAGATGAGTTATAGTTCCTTGTCCTAGGTTAACAACAGTCCAGTCACTGGTCCATTTTTATTATTTGACACCCTCTGTTGCCCCCTGTACTTCCATTGTTTGCTTGGTAAGGGGTCCCAGGGACTCCTATAATACCAAATGAACAGCCCTGTGTCCACCAGAAATTTTATAGTTTGCCTTCCTATGGCGAAGATTACCATGGGCTCCTGGAGACCCAGTTAGAAGGAGCCTTGGCCTCGCTAATCCTCCATAGCTAGGGATTGTCTTGGGTTTGGAGGAGGGGTACCTGTTTCTCATATGGATATTCATTTTTCCAATGACCTATTTCTTTGCAGCAAGTACACTGGTCCTTTTGTCAAAGGTCTCCTCCTTCCATCATGGTATGTGACAGGGGGTGGGGAGTGGGGGGGGTGGAGGGGGGGGTGGCTGGGGCTTGCAGTGCAGCCACAGTGGCGCCCCCCATCTTCTTTATCAGATCTTCTTTGCTGTCTCTGCCGTCAAACACTGTCTGGGCTCTCTCTAGTGCCTCTGACCTGTTCTTTCCTGCAAACCCGTCCATCTTTTGTATCCTTCTAAGTACGACCTGGGCCAGCTGAGTAACAAAGGCTAGGTTAATCACTTTAAGATTTGCCAGGTTTTCTGAGTCTACGGGAGTGTGTAGTCAATAGGCATCCAGGAGGCACTCCTGGGAAGCTGAAGGTGATTCATCTGGGCCCTGTTTCACATCTGTTACCTCAGATTGGTTAGTGGGCTTCTGGGCTTTCATTCCTCCTAGCAGAATCGGGTGGTATTCACTGCGTGACCTCCTACCTCTCTCTATACTGTAGACACATTAGGGTCTCCTTCTTGGCAGAGCACAGTCAATCACTTCTGCCCTCTGGTCACCAGCCATTGATGCTTTTCCGGGGAGCGTTTCAGCTGCTTTCCATGAGAATCTGTTCCCTTTCTTTGGTAGGGAAGAGAGTATGGAGAATCTGCTGACAGTTGTCCCACATGGGGAGATGATTAAAAAAGATAGAATCAATTAGAGAAATTAAGGAATCAGTGTTGGTGCTGAAAGGGGGTTCTGGTTCTTCCAGTTTGTAGAGATCTGTGGAGGAGAAAGGGACATACAGGTAATGATTGTCAGGAAATGACCACAGGGGACTGAGGACTGAAGGAGGTGCCACCCCAGAACCAGAATCGGAGGAAATGATGGGAGGGCCCTATGGGACTCCCTGGTGGGTGTGGAGAGCGGGAGGGACAAGAGGAGGTAGAGAAGAACTGGAGGAGGGGGGCAAAGGTAGGTGGAGGTAGGGAAGAACTAGATGGTGGGGTAGGGGTAGACACGGACGGGGAGCAGAGTGAGACCTTGGTGGTGGGGACTTGGGTGGCAAAGGTGGAGGTTGAGGTGAGGAGGGGAGAAGATGGTAAAGATGGTTATACGAGGGAAAAGGGGTTCTTCCTCCTGTGAGTCCCGCAGAACGGTCTTCAGAGGGGGCTCCTTGGTCACCCTTGAATAGTCCATCTGTTGACAACCAAGGATTGGCCACTTTGCCCATTTGTGGACCATACAGACCATTGGGGGGGGGGCGCAGGCTGGAAATTGCTTCAGCCCAAGGCAAGATGTATCCAGTTCGATCTGGGTGGCCGGTGAACCACTGCCCAGGCGATCTGAGAGTCAAAAATACCCTGGGAGTCAACCCAGAATGTGGGCCATTCAGTTTCACAGAATGTTCAGAGGTGACTCTTGGTGATAGGATAATCATAATCCTTCTTAACTATGGCGGGAGGTAGGAGGCGGGGCCTGGGGGTGAAGTTTATCAAAATTCTTTAGAACACAGGTTAGAGGCCTGTTAGATTTGCTAGTCTTACTACCCATACTGTCTGTCAGTTCAGTCACCCCAAGTCCAAAGTAAATCAATTAACACAGGAAGTACAAAAGGCAGAAAGAGAACAGTAAAAATGAAGCCAAGACAAGACGCACAAAGACAAAAGAAACTGGGCATAAAAACCAGACTAAGAACCTCAGGTGGGCAGTGCAACATCTCGCTTTTTGCCCTGGATGGGAGAATATTGGGGTCCCATCGAACCCTCTCCATATTCCAGATAGGGAACCCACAAAGCAGATCCAGACTGTAACTCACCAGGAGGCCTCAGTAGATGCTTGCTGCTTTTCTCAGCATGAAAGCTCACCCCAGTGGTCTGCAAACTGAAGGCAGTCCCAGCGGAACCTTGGAACGTTTCAAGGCAGGTGCCTCCTGAGGCAGATCCCAACCTCCCCACCCCGCTCCAGGCGTTCCAGAGCAAAGTTCTGGGTTTAGAATTTGGGTGGGTGGTGTGTATCTCCCTGGGGCTCTCAAGAAAATGCTAATCACAACGGTAAGCAGAAGACCACTACCACAATTGAGCCAAATTTGAAGCAAGCTTTATGTTTCTTATTGGGGTGCACCCAAGAGCTGGCCACCGACCGCCTCTTAAGTCATGTTGAAGAGAGGAGCCTAGAATCCATCTCTTGAGCCCCTTTTAAGGAGTAAAATCACAAGCAGTTTTGCAGAAGGGAGACAGTGGGGTAATAAGGAATTTTTTAAAAAAAAAATATTATGCGGTCACCATGTGATTAGGGAAGGGTCAGGGAGGGTCAGTGTGTTCTCAAAAACAAATCAAAGTTATAGGTTGGAAAGGTCAGGTTCCAGGAAACAGAGCTACTCTCAACTTTCACAGTACCTAGAAACTTACTTTTAAAATACAGTTGAGGATTTAGCTCAGTGGTAGAGCGCTGGGTTCAGTCCTCAGCTCCAGGGGTGGGGGGGGGGTGGGGGGTGGGGGGGGGGAGGAATACAGCATAATGACTCCTGCCTTCGAAATGGAGTCAGGCAGGTTCCTCAAAGACCCTGTATTTTTTTTTTTTTCTGAACTTTAGTCAGCGTCTTATCCTATGAGAAATAGAATATTGTCTTAAATGTCACCATAATCCAAGCTCTCTGGCTTCTTGTCTCTCTGCAGTTGATAGAGAAATTAAACCCATTGTTGCATTATTTATTTATTCATCTGCCCACTCACATCCGTGAACCTGTGCAGGCTTCTTCTATGCTGCTTACCAAAACAGCCTTGGGCTCTCTCAGTCTAAACACACACACACATGAACATGCATGCACACGCATTCACACACACACACTCCCACCTCCCACACACATCTGTGCACCTACGCACACAACTACCATCTGCAATTCTGCATTCCTCTGGATTCCAGATGACAAAGTATCACCACTCCTGCTTGTGTTCTTTAAACTCCTCGAGTGGTTGTGTTTTTAGGATCTGAATGTCGAATCCTCCAAAATTCAGATGTTAAAATCCTAACCTCCACAGTGATTTTCGAAGGGGGTGTTGTGTTTGCACCGCCAGACACCCAAGCAAGACCACCACAGAGCCAATGTCCAATGCAAAACACAAAGGGGTTTATATAGGAAAGGTTTGCATGCAGCTTGGGATTGGACGAGGGGGTTAGGAGGGAGATAGTTCTTTGAAGTTACTGGCTGAACTATAAGCATGAGGTTACTGATGGCTAACAGGATTCAGCGTATCTACAGAGACATACATTTTTACTCCCTATGTCCTGCTTTTGTTGAACACAGGATAGATACATTCAGATTTATTGTTCCAGTCCTACTCTCTCCTGAGTTCAACTTCTGGTCAGCTGAGCCCATTAATCCCATATCTTGTTTTGCCAAGCCCAGGATATATAGATTTATTGTTTCAGCCTTATCTTCCCATAAGTTCAACTTCTGGTCAGTTCTAAAACTGCTGGTCAGCAAATACCTTTAGCTCTGGGGTGACAGATGTATGCCACCATGCCTGGCCTACAAATGCATCTTTGACATTATCATCCATGTGAGCAAACAAAACGTAGCATGTTACTCCCCTTCTCAGTATGCTAGAAGTTGCCCCATTGGCCACGAGGTCCAATCGAAGTTCTTTGAGATGACATGCGAAGCCCTCTGGACCTGGCTAATCCCACCATTGCAGTCCTCCCATCATTTGCTGAATTCTGGCTACAGAACTGCCCTTGGTCCTGGCATGCTTGGAGCTTATTCTGCCTGGGACATTGCTGGTCCCATCATTTCTGACCACTCTCCCAGATGCATGCATGGCTAGCCATCTAAGTCTTCATTTTTCAGGATTAACTGGATGTCTTCCTCTGATAGACCTACCCTGTGTGTTCTCTCTATAGGACCCCCAAATCTTCACCTTGTCCCTGTTTCTGCTCTTCATGTCACTTTCATAATTTCCATACACCTTGTTT
Organism: Peromyscus leucopus; assembly: GCF_004664715.2. Lineage (NCBI taxonomy): Eukaryota > Metazoa > Chordata > Mammalia > Rodentia > Cricetidae > Peromyscus > Peromyscus leucopus. Next base: position 29,045,719 of record NC_051085.1, on the reverse strand, counting down.
ATTTGCATACCAGTTGATCATCTAACTTTCCACTAAAATGTACTTTGTATGAGAGCAAGGCCTGCTTATCTACATACTGCCTTAACAGTTTCTGTTAGTGGTTGGTTGTTTCAAAAATATAAGAACAAAAGAGAGAAATGAATAAATGTCAGAGCAATTGAATAAACAAACCAATGAGCAACTAAGCCTGTAGGCATGAATTCCAACTTTTGCTTCTGCACTTTCTTAACTTTGCCACCACCACAAAACAACAGACTGGAAGCTTTTTTTGTTTGTTTTTCTTGTTTTGTTTTGTTTTTTTCAAGACAGGGTTTTTCTGTGTAGTTTTGAAGCCTGTCCTGGAACTCACTCTGTAGACCAGGCTGGCCTCAAACTCACAGAGATCTGCCTGCCTCTGCCTCCCGAGTGCTGGGATTAAAGGCGTGTGCCACCACTACCTGGCCAGACTGGGTAGCTTAAGCAGCAGATCCCAAATTCTGGAAGTTTAAAGTCCTATTTCAAGGTGCCAGCATGATCAGTTTCTGATGAGGGATCTCTGTGTTCTCAATGCCAAAAATTTATTGATTTGTATAAAGCCATTGAATGCCATCTCAAAGACCCTACTCTCAGGACTCCATCTAATTCTGACTACCTTTGAAAAGCCTTTCTACAAATGCCATCACTTGAGGGGTGGAGCTTTAATGCATAAATTGAAGGAGTACAGTTTGTTTATCCCATTCTCTTCCCTCTGTGGGCTCAAGAGCGATCATTTCTGTTTTCAATAAAGTACTCACTTCTTCCTTTGGTCCTTGCTACCATCCTGAGTACTTACAATCTTAAGCAGCAACTAGTTTCTTACATGGCTGCCTCCACAATCAACATTGTGAAGTCCCTGAGGACTGTGCCATCTCTTCATTGTGTTACATCTGGTACCATGACTGGCAGGTAGAGAGAATTCCAGAACTATACATTGATTGAATGTATTGAAAAAAAAATTGAATGATTGAAAAAAAAAATCTTCAATGAATTCCAGCACCTAAGAAGGCACTAAAATACAACCCAGGCAGCTAATATTCATATTATAAAGCAAATAAGAACTACTCAGAGGAGATTAATATTTAAACTGTCCTACAAAATCTGCTTATAGTTCACTATCATGCATTAAGTTGTCATATGATTTCTAAGACAATTTATATTGGTGATGTAGGGCTATGATATTAAATCATCATGGACTGTGTTACCTATATACCTATATAATAGAATTTTATTTTCTCACAATTCTGGAAGGCACTTTGAGATAAGCTGTTGGCAGGGTTGGTGTTTCCTGAGGGCTATAAAGCAAGAAACTGTTTCAGATCTGTCTCGTCAGATTATTCATGGCCATCTACTGCTTTATTGTCCGTCATTTCCCACCCCCATAATCATCTGTGTCTAACTTCTCTCTGTAAGACAGTAGTTGCACTGGATCGGGACCTCCATAATGAGCTCATGGTCATTTATTACTCCTGCAAAGATCATGTGTCTAAATACAGTCACAGGCTGGCATCCTGTGGATTAAGATTTTAACGTAGGAAATCAGATAGAGACTGTATTCAGTCTATAGCACAATGTTGTGAAGATGAGAAAAATAAAAGGCAAGGGATATAAGCAGTCACAAGAAAGCAAGGAAGGAAGAAACATGCAAAAACCAGAGTCAAGGACGGAACATACTTGCAGTAGTGAAATACAAAAAAAAAAGTTTCTGCACGTGAAAAAAAAAAAAGTAGAAGAAGACTAAACAAAGGGCAGAATAAACTCATGTTAATGAACAGGGGCTTTGGTAAATGCTTGGGTATATTTAGAACAGCCAATTTAAAGGAGCAGGAAAGGCTATAATACATTTTGTAAAGCACAGTCCTTCAATTGTGGCCACGTGGTTTTCCTGATTGCTTCTAAGAAGGGAAGCCTCTAGGCACATGATAAACTTTAACTACTTAAGAAGACTCAGTTTCTATTGGTTCTGGTGGCTTCTGACTGATGGCTTATATTGCAGAGTGAGCTATCTATCCCCCACAGAGGAGAAAATGAAGATGATATACTAGGAAGTTCGAAAAATTAATAAAAGAGCAGGAATTCTTTTTCATTCAATTTTGGTTCTTCCTCCCACGTTTTTCCTCTTTGCCACCCATCTTCTAGGGTACCCAGTTGGCTCTCCAGGAAGAGTGACTCGCCATGTGTAAGGAACCCCAGGGGAAGGGGATGGAGGTGGCTTAGGGGTAGACTAAGAGGAAAGACTGGCTTTGAAGGTGACTCATACTTCCTAGATTGTTGCCAGTGATGATTTTACTTGGCAAAAACCTCTCATCACACTTTGTGAATATGCTGGATGTCTGTTAAAATTTAAATTAATATGTTTTTAGACGGTGAAGAAGCACACAGCTCGTTTAAGCTGCGAGTTTTATATATCATCGGTGTTCTTGGGTGTTCTTACAGTGACAGAGCAGGAAGATGTGCCTGCTGCTCTTGGTAGAGACCTGCTGTGATTTTGTGATATTATGAGTTCTTGTTTCTTTTGCCTATTTCTGGTTTATAATAATATTTTTAAAAAAATAATGTTAGTTTTAGATTTTAAGGTGAATATTTTAAAATCAATCCAGGTGTCTAAATTGATGTCCTTTTAACTCTGATTTTTCCCCCTATTAGTTGGATTATCTAACACACACACCCCATTTGTAATGTGTATCATTTCCTCATAAGAAATTAAGTGTTTGAATTTTTGTTAATGACATGGATTTTTTAAAAAAGCATGTGTGAAAAAGAATAACTAGGAAAATAATCACCTCCTTTTTTGTTTCATTCCTAAAAATACAGAAAGAAAGTATGAATGGCAGATAGCCAGATAATTATAAGAGCATTTTTCAATTAGTAAGAATTGGAATGCTATCTTAACATCTAAGAAACTCAGACGTGCCTGAATTTCCTGGTTCACGTCTCTTCTCACCATGTGCCCTGTCCTAAAGTCAAACTCAGCATTTCGCTACGTCTCTAAACTGACTCCACCATTCTGTACATTTGTAAGTAACACCAGGAACTCCCAAGGAGTTCTGGAAGGGATGAGGGCAATGCACATAAATCACATCACACATCACCCAGGAGAGTTTAAGAAAAGTTAAACTCCCTGGTCACCCCCAAACTCCTTACTCTCTTCTGCCCATCGAAAAAGAAAATCTTTTCGCGGTGATAGAATTAAACCTATCACATTTGACTAACTCAAGTCTAACTTGAATGACTTGAGTTCCTCAGCTACCAGAAGGAAAGTCAACAGTATCTTTCACAAATAAGTCTCATCAAAACTGCAACAAAAACAGGCAACAACAACTGGCTAATGATTTTCTTTTTTCTCAATCAAGTCTGACCCGGGGGTCTATGTAAAAATGAATAGGGAAGGCGCCAAAATGAAGTAAAAATATTTGCTATAAAAATGTGTGTGTGTGGGTGTGTGTGTATGGGTGTGGGTGGGTAGATGGATGAGTACATGTGTGTTTTGTGTGTATGTATGTATATGCCTATGTACGTGGTGTGTATGTGTGTCTGTCTGAGTCTGTATATATGTGTGTGTAATAGTGGTGATGGTGAAATCCTGAAGTTAAGAGAAAATTATTTTCACCAGCGAATACAGATGCTCATATACTCATAAAGATATGTGGACAGAAGCCTGGAAGAGGCAAGGCAAGGACTCTTTCAGCCTGACCTTAGACTGCCCTTGTCCTGAACTTTGGAGCTGGCGACTTTGGAGCTCCAGGTGATGAGACCAGGGGCTTTCTAAGCTAAGCCCCCTCTGCATGGAAATATTCTGCTGTACACCCTTTCAAAATTCAGGAGTTTTGTAAGTAGGGGAGATTTTAGATACTTCTGCCATGAGAGACAATGAATATGCTTTCTTGACAATATAACTATTTCCCCGTGTATACGTACATCAAAATATGCCACAGAACTTAACACAGAAGTTACATAATACAGTACAGTGTTTTTTAAAGTACATTGCAATAGTGTTTCTTAGAACATGGGAAACCTTTCAAAACAATTATTTTTTTTTATAAAGAAAACCTAAAAACCAAATCCTATACTGCTGTATAACTCATTTGGCTGACCAAGATGAATTTTGGTTAGAAAGACAGAGACAGTTTCCTTTCATCTGTGACCATTCTAGGACTAAGCAGCATCTAAAACTATGTAGAGCAAAAGGGTGAAAAGATTTACCTTGATGGCTGTCAGGAATCCAAATTTGAGCTTTTTTCCAGCTGTTTACGCCATCCCTCGGCAACCATTTAGTAATTGCCCGGTTACTGTTTCCAAGCATGTGGGCCGTGGCTTGTAAAGTCAGGGTGGTAAGGGAGGAGAACCCAGCCTGCAAAGTTTCCATCAAATACGTCTGAACTGCAGACCGGGAATGAGTCACGCTGACTCTCCTTGGTCATTGAAGTTATATGGAAATTTTCTTCCTCACCTTGGCACTGCTTGCTACCAGCTCTGATGACTGCTTCCAGTCTTTGGGTGCTCTGTGCTGCCTCCCCCAAACTGGTCCCCGAGACACAACATAGCTTTGTTCCCCTCCCTTCACTCTTGCTCTTTTCAAAGTATATGCTTTCAAAATATGTGCTTACAGTTATCTCTGTTGTTCTGATTTTAAAATAAAGACATAACGTTAGATTTTGATACTTAATCTTGTAGTTAGCGATTGCCTCCCAAAACCAGTTCAGCTATGCCGTGTGAGTTGTCTGCTTGGCTGCTCCAGACCGTCTTGATGAGTACAACCATCCTGCCATGTTCCCTAAACAACTCTTTCTGTTCCTCCCCTAAGTGTAGCATCTTGGCCTCACAGACTTTTCTGTGACTCTGAAGCAACCGTCATCCATTCTGACCTGGGTGTGGAGTTAAGAACCAGAGAAATTAGTTTCTTTTTTTTTTTTTTTTTTTTTTTTTTTTTTTTTTTTTTTTTTTTTGGTTTTTTGAGACAGGGTTTCTCTGTGTAGCTTTGCGCCTTTCCTGGAGCTCACTTGGTAGCCCAGGCTGGCCTCGAACTCACAGAGATCCGCCTGGCTCTGCCTCCCGAGTGCTGGGATTAAAGGCGTGCGCAACCAATGCCCGGCAAGAAATTAGTTTCTTAAGGATGTATGTATTTCTGAAAGGCCACAAAGAACGAAAATTAATGTGGCAAACCTGTCTTATATGGGAACAGTTAAGAGTCCAAAGGACAAAGCTTTCAGGACAGTGGAATTAAGATGCTTATTTGGACAAGCCCCACACTGGGCAGAGGGGGCTGCACACTGGACCGTGGTCTGCTGTTTTCTGAGCATCGCTTAGAGCAATTGTACCATCTCTTGGGGTTGTATAGAAAAACTAGACTGTGTAAATGCTAAACATTGAAGCCTTGTGTGTGCATATAACAGCCAATGGCATCTGAACAAGGCCCATGGGACAGTTAACAGTACTGTGTCATTTCTTGGGCTTGGTACTTTCCTAAAGGCACAGAAGATGTGGACATTGGGGAAGCTGGGCAAAGGACAACCTGGGCTTTCAAAGTATTGTTTTTATTAACTTCGAGTCAACCTATAACAGTTTTAATACATTTTGAAAATTCCAGAAGACATTTAAAAATCTTCCCAGAAGTGTGTACATCACACTAAAGAAATAATATTAAAATGTAACTTGCCTCACTTCCAGTATATTTTTATGCCCCTAAGTACTATGGCTGTTATATTTTATTGAAAATAAATGTTTTCATATCATAAATTCTGATCACAGTTTTCCCTCCCCTAATCCCTCCCAGATCCTCTCACCTTCCCACACTGGCCATTTAGATCCCCTAGTGCCAGAATACAAAAGATTAAATAAACACTAAAAGAAGCAATGGACGCAATGAAATCTTGAATAGGTTAGACATGGCCCGAGGGACTGAAAGAGGCAGGTGGCCCCAGACAGGAAAGGGCAGAGAAGAGGACAGTGTGGAGTCTTTGGATGGATTTCCTCACATCAAAGCCATCAACTGAAGATTTGAGTCTAAATTGTTCTTGAGTTATGAAAGTTTGGTTTAAACACTGTGAGAGGCTGGAGGCAGAGCTCAAGGGGACAGCTGATGGAATCCTGGCAGAACAGCGTGTTTCCTGAGCTGTGGTCCAGATCATCTGAAGCATTTATCTAAACTGACTGCTGTGTCCAGTTTGTCTATCACAGAGTGTGGAGGGTCAAATAAATTATCCTTAGAATTGAAGGATACACCAGTGAATAAGGATTGTCATCGACGGTGGCCAGAGTTAAAGCTCAGCGCAACCACAAACAGGATGGAGGATGCTTTTCATGTTCCTGACTCATCCTGCAGGAAATAAGAGAGTCAGGCTTCCATATCGGAGGCAACAAACAACAGACACGGTCCACAGCCCTGCTGACACTGTGCCTCATTCAAGCAGAAGCAATTTCCTAGTTACTTCTGGGAACTTCATATGTCACCAAGAGTACATAACGCTACCTTGTGGCACCCCGTCTGTATCTAGTAGCGCATTCCCCTGTGATGGAGGCACTAAGCAACCCCACCTTTTGTGGAAAGGAGAACATTCAGTTGTAGAATGTACGGAGTCTGTATGGGACACACCAGCAGGGAGATAGAACTTTAACCCCACTCTACTGTCTACAACTTAAGAATGAAATCACAGCCTCTAGATCAGCAGTTCTCAACTGGTGGGTCACGGCCCTTTCACAGGGGGCGTCCAAGACCCTCAGAAAGTGCAGATATTTACATTACGGTTCACAACTGTAGCACAACTACAGTTATGAAGTAGCAACAAAAATAGTTGTATGGCTGGAGGTCACCACAACATGAGGAACTATATTATAGGGTGGGCAACATTAAGAAAACCACTGCTCTAGACACCACTGTCTTGTGATGCTCAAGGAAGGATGCTGTGTAGGTAAGTCTTTAGGAAAGTACCAGTAACAAATAGAGCAGGTATCATCTTACAGAGACAAAGAAGGATTCACTGCAACAGTCAATAGGCAGGTTTCCTTAGCTTTAAGAACAATAAACTAATTGTTCTATAGTCCTTCGTTGCTTCCACAAATTGCTGTTATTGACAGTTAAGCAATATAACTGGCCTCCCCAGACTTCTAAACCTATGAACCCTAATTTGCACATTAAGGAATCTAAAAATGTCAGAATAAAGGAGTTCCTTTAATCCCACATCCAGTGGCATACTTGACTGGTTGTTATTCCAGCTACATTCATCCTGTGGCTTTGGGATGATTCTAAATTGCCCTGATTCTCTGTCATTGAAGGGCTGATGTTTATCCAAATCCTAGTCCCCTGATTCAGGGAGTGATTGTGGTCCACCAGGGACACAGTGTAAAAAGGAAGTTGTTTCCTCCAAGATCCTTGTTTGTGTTTTTGACAACTGTTTTAGTTTATAACCTATTTCCACCCCCACCCCTGCCCTCCAAAAGTAAACAGACCACAAGTCATGGTGCTGTGGGGGTGTGGGTGGAAGAGGAGGGAGGAGAGAGCTTTCCCCGGAGCAAGAGGGTTTTTTAGTGAACCAAAATTTAATTTGGAAACAAACTCAAGTGCCCAAACCAGATGGAGTCGACATGAAGATCGGTCCAGTTTCTAAGCATAAACATAGTCTCCCGAAACTCCATTTGCTGGTACAAAATGGTCAGACACCAATGGGTACTCATATTAGATTCCAATAACGTTAGTGGCTAAAGATGCATTTCATCGTGTGAGCAGGCACACCTCTTTAGCCCACCTGGCCTCATCTGTCTACCTAACCATACATAGCATAGAGTGGTCTCTACTGGACCAGGAGATGGCAGTTATTTCTGATTCTTTCTGGGAACTTTCTCGAACTGTGACACTGAAAACCCTTCCTGGAAGTTTTTTGGTTTTGTTTTTTGTTTTTGTTTTTTTTAGGATACAATTTCACTAAGAAAATACATTTTCAAAACTTGAACTAAGTTTAGAAAATAAGCCAACTTTTAGAGTTTCTCTTCCTTCCCACTCTGTTCCCAAGACCTTAGCTGACTTCTTTGTGTTACAACAATAGTTCATTGTAACAATGATAATTCATTGTAATTCTTGATTTGGTAAAAGAGGAATTCACATAAACATCCCTTTTCCATATGCCTGTTTATCAAACTACATATAACCAAAACTGCCAGTAACATGTGGTCTGCCCATTCTATTGCAGGCATTTCAGTTAAATACCCATCTATATAAAAAGCCTACCAAGGGTGCTGGAGAGATGGCTCAGTGGTTAAGAGTACTGGCTGCTCTTCCAGAGGACCCTGTTCAATGTCCAGCACCTGCCTGGAAGCTCACAACCATCTTTAACTCTAATTCCAAGTGATCTGATGCCTTCTTCTGACCACCACAGGTGCCAGGCATGCAAGTGGTACACCAATGCATGCAAAAATCTGCAAAATAAAAATTTTAAGCCTTTTGAAATTTGTTTGATTACATATTTAACTATCAACAGGGGGGGGAAAGGAAAGTCACATTGTCTGAGATGACAGAATTCTACTATATAAAACACCAACTTGTAGATGGCCGGGTGGTGGTGGCGCACGCCTTTAATCCCAGCACTCGGGAGGCAGAGCCAGGTGGATCCCTGTGAGTTCGAGGCCAGCCTGGGCTACCAAGTGAGCTCCAGGAAAGGCGCAAAGCTACACAGAGAAACCCTGTCTCGAAAAACCAAAAAAAAAAAAAAAAAAAAAAAAAAAAAACCACCAACTTGTAAAGACTAATGTATGGAGGACCTGTCCCCAGCACTTGAGCTGGCTTTTGGGACCTATTCCCTATGCTGGGTTGCCTTGTCCAGCCTTGATGCAGGGGGAGAAGCTTGGTTCTGCCTCAAATTGATGTGCCATGCTTTGTTGACGTCCATGGGAGGCCTGCCCCTTTCTGAACAGAGATGAAGGAGGAGTGCATGGGGAGGGGGGTAGATGGGAGGCAGGAGGAGGAAACAGGAGGAGAGGTATAGCTAGAGTTTTCCTGGTCCTGCCTGGCCCATGGTCAGGACAAATCTCTCTCACCCACCAGTCCTGTAGCTGCTCAGACCCAACCAAGTAAACACACAGAGACTTATATTACTTATAAACTGTATGGCCATGGCAGGCTTCTTGCTAACTATTCCTATATCTTAAATCAACCCATTTCTCCTCATCTATAAGTTGCCATGTGGCTCATGGCTTACAGGTACCTTACATCTTGCTTTTCATGGCAGTGGCTGGCAGCGTCTCTCTGCCTCAGCCTTCCACTTCCCAGAATTTTCCTCTCTCCTTGTCCTGCCTATACTTTCTGCCTGGCTACTGGCCAATCAGTGTTTTATTTATTAACCAATCAGAGCAACACATTTAACATACAGAACATGCCACAGCACTTCCCCTTTTCTTTTTTTCAAAAAGGAAGGTTTTAATTTTCACATAGTAAAATTACAGATAACAAAACAATTATCAAGCAAGAATTACAGTTATAATATCTAGTCTGTTTATAATATCTAGTCTATTTGTATTTGGCAAAATTAAAGAAGATATCCTATCTATCCTATAGTGTGAGTCTAAGGTTTCATATCTAATTTATCTTTTATCATAACTAAGGAAATTTATAACTGTTTAGTCTGCAACTACATCAAAGATCTCAGAAGGATATAATATTACCTGAGAAATGGAAGGACGCAAGCAACTTTCAGGAGTCTTGCGAGAGTAGACAGAGACAGCTAGCAGCCTGGACAGTCATCCAAAGTTTCTTTGTAAAGTTGGGGCATCTGTCTTCAGCCCACAGGCTTAGAGTCTCTCAGTCATTTCTCTCTGTGGCCTGTAGAATGTTTGGCAGTTTCTTCTGCAAAGCAGAAACCTGAAGGACCATTTCGCCAAGCAAAGTTCAGTGGTTACCTTCTGATGGGTCCTGCATGTCCAGTCAATCAAGCAGTCCAGGCAAGAACAGTTTCTTGCCCAAATGGCTATTTTTGCCAAGAAGAAGATAAACTCCATATAGAGTGTCTTCAATGCCCATCCTCCTCTCTGAAGTAAAATGGTGCTGCCAGAAAGTCTAAATTTTTAAAAATATTGTAAATGCCATATCCTGTAGGTCTTTGAAGTGTTTGAAGATTACCTACCTAACTGAACTATATCTATGTATACTTAGAAAACTTAACTAACATGACTACAAGTTTGAGTATCATAGATGACTAATTATTAATCTATTTCTTAATTATCCATACAATTTAAATGAGTTATATAAACAATACCTCAAACAAGAGTAGAAATATACATACAGTATAACAAATTTAACTTTAAATTTTTATCAATAGACTAAAATCCATAGCAATGTAAAACATTTTTAAACAAGTTGTTGCTCTTTAAAAGTAGGTTCAACAATTTACCCTTTTATCCTATCCTATTTATCAAGTGAGCCACCATGTGGGTAATGGGAATTGAACTCAGGACCCTTGGAAGAACAACCAGTGCTTATAACCGCTGAGCCATCTCTCCAGTCCACCGAGGGTGTCTAGCCCACTGCGCCCCACCCAACCCATCTTGAAACACAGACCAAGGAGTCTAACGCGTGCACTAGTCAGGGGCTCATCCAAAAGCCACTGTGGAGCAATGAAGGTGAAGGGCCCTGCCGGGGGGCCTGAGGTGGGATCCCGAGGCCTGAGTGCACAGGGTCGGCGATGTATGCAGTTTTATCCAGTAAAGTGAATGATTGGAGGTCTTGGGGCCAAAGCAATCTCAACCTATTCTCAAACTTTAAATGGGTAAGAAGCCCAGCTAGCTCAGTCGGTAGACATGAGACTCTTAATCCCAGGGTCATGGGTTCGAGCCCCACATTGGGTGCCAAATGTAGATGTAACAGTCTTATTAAATAAGAAACACAGAACCAAATGCAGAGTTAAAAGCCCAAGAGTTCAGATCAGTAGTTAAGAGCTGATACTAAAAAAACCTTTCTTACCCTTTGCTCCCACTATCGTCCTTTCCCTCAGAAAGAGACCTACTTCCTGTGTATCTGTCTTTTCATTGACTTTCTGTTCTGCCTTCTCATTGGTTGTAAACCCGACCACATGACCTCATTGTCACTGCCTGTCTATACAGACCTCCAGGTCTTCTATGGTTGGTATTAAGATTAAAGGCATGTGTCTCCATGCTGGCTGTATCCTTGAACACAAAGAGATCTGTCTGTCATGTGATCATGATTAAAGGTGCATGCCACCACCACCCAGTTTCTGCTATGGCTTGCTATTAGCTCTGACCCCCAGGCAACTTTATTTATTAACATACAAATAAAATCACATTTCAGTACAAATGAAATATCACCATAGAGAGGAGGGAGGGGAAACTTGGTTGGTATGTAAAATAAGTAAGTAAATGTAATTAATAATTTAAAAGGTCGATGTATGATCATCTTGGATGCTCAGATTATTCTTTCTCACCACACCCATGCCATGTACAGTGAATGATCAACCACACAGGTCGTGGGTACCAGACTAAAAAGCACATGTCATTTATTGAAATGTCACACAGCAGTTGCCCTGCTTGCTCCAGTAATTTCCATTTTCTGATGGAAAGAGCTTTTTTGAATTTCTCCATGTCTTAAATGAGCATGTATTAGTTATATAGTGGTCTTTGTTATGAAATTTTGTGCACATCTACAATGTATTTTGAGCGTATTTCCTCCATTACCCTCTCTTGTTCCCTCCTCTTCTGACTCATCTCTTCCTCCTCCCAACCAGTCCCTTTCTATTTTCATGTCTCTTTTTCACTTTTTAAGAAAGGGATTTCTTAATCATTAAAAATATTTTCCTAAAAATTAGAAATTACCAAGGGGGGAAAAACATTTGCATCTGAGCCACAGTAACATGAATGGACAGTTCCCCAAATCCCATATTTAAAAACTACACTTCAAAGGAGAGCCATGCCAAGGGTAATGGGTCAATAGGCTTTAATCATTGTAAACATTGATTGAGAAGATTACATATGAGTTTAATATTTATACATGCTAATGTATAATTAATTTGTTATTTAACACATGACAGGTACCTTTATATTGCATGAGTAGTCTTATAATAAATACATACTGCTTTTAAAATGAAAATTTCCATTTTTGGTTGGATTGAAAACCATGCTTCATTGAATTCAGAGCTAAAAAAAACTGACCTGATAATTAAATCTGTACCAATATACTCTAGTTTTATTTTAAAATGTACACATACATATTCCTCATTTTAAGGAACTCACCTAGAAGATACACTTCCCAAAACATAAAACTTCATATTTATAGTGTTATTCATTGCTATATCTTAGTAATTATGTTGGGAACAATGTAAACATATTATGTCTATGATCTGAATAGCTTCTGCACATACAGCATATATTCTAAAAGGAGACTACTGTGTTTATAGATCAGATATCTGTGACCACCAACTCAACTAAGTGAGCAGTGTGCTGTCAGTACCAACCACACAAGTCAACAGTGTGTGGTTCTGCCAAACATAAAGTACTGAGGACAAATGCCACCAGTGTAATGTCACTGCCCAAAGTGGAGAGCAGGAGACTAATCGTGAGAAAATGCCCCACAAATCCTCATAAACAGGAAGCCAGGATTCTTCAAAACCATCAAAGCTGTTTGTTAAAATGTGAGAAATGAATACACATTCTTTTTTCTTTCTTTCTTTCTTTCTCTTTTTCTGAGACAAGTAACCTCAAACAGAACAGAATGCTTGATGCAGTAAATGAACCTGCCTCAGATCCTGGACCAGAAAAGAAAATATTATAAAGAATATTACTCAAACATGAAATTTTGTCAGTCAATAAAGTATATGTCCGTACAGTCTTGACATTAAATCTCTGGTTGATTGTGTTAGTGCCCTTGATCTTAGAAAATATACACTGAAGGACTGGGAATAAATGGGTCAGATGACTGCAGTGCACTTTCATAAAGCTCTTTAATACATTTATACAATATGTAATGTATACACACACATGTATATATATACACATATGTAGTGCAAATGTTCACAATCGCTGAGGCTCTAGTGAGGGTGACTCAAGGATCCTTCAGGCTATTTTAGGAACTTTCCATGTGTTTAACAGTCTTTCTAAATAATAGCTTTACTGCAGCTAACTTCAGTGTTTATATTTTTAGATTTAACAGGCAAAATCTTATTGCAGAATAAAAATGAAATGCTGAAAATTATAGTTGCAATTCCCATTAAGTCCATGGCCCTTTAAATCATGACATTCATTCTTTCAGAATAGTCTTTCTTACAAACTTCTTTTTTCTAGTTTTCTTGGCTTTTCTTTTCTTTTTTTCTTTTTTCTCTTTTTCTGGCAGTGCTGGAGCCTGAATGCAGAGCCTTGCACATGCTAGGAAAGCATGCCCCCATCACAGAGCTACAGCCTAGCTTTCATATTTCTGAGGTTTTTGTCTTGTTTCTTTATGAGACAGGGTCTCACTGTGTAGCTTTGGCCGGCCTGGAACTCACTATACAGACCAGGATGGCCTCAAAGTCACAGTGATTCTCCTGCCTCCACATCCCAAGGGCAGATTAAAGGTAACACCATGCCACCCTACATATTTCTCTATAATGAATAATGAGGTACAAAAAGAAGGTAAGGTTTTACATAATCTCTAGGTGAAACAGATCAATTTTTCTCATACTGACCTTTTTATTTCTATGTCATGCTGTGGAATGCCTTTCTGTACACTGTGAATATGTGTTGCTCGGATTGATTGATAAGTAAAGCCATTTGGCCTATGGCAAGTCAGGTTATAGCTAGGTGGGAAATTGAGAATAGACAGGAAGAGAAAGGAGAGACACCAGCCTGCCATCCAAGGAACAACATGCCAACAGACCGGTAAGCCACGGAACACATGGCAAAACATAGATTAATAGAAATGGGTTAATTTAAGTTATAAGAGCTAGCTAGCAAGAAGCCTGCCATGTGCCATGCAATTGGTAATTAATATAAGCCTCTGAGTCATTATTTTATAAGTGGCTGTGGGACCTTGGGGCCAGGCAAGACTAGAGAAACCTTCTGGTTACAAGGCCAAGTGCTCAACAGTTTAGCCATGACCAGAGACTCTTGTAGGTAAACTGGGTTTCCAGGACCACACACAGTTCAGGGTTGTAAACATCCAGCACTTATCTCCAAATAGAGAGGTATCTAAAGCCCAGGAATTGTCCTCTATATTGGAGCCCTGTTGGAAGAGAGGAACTTGGAAGGGATTCTGTCTGTACATAGACTATCATCACACTGCTGGACATACGAAAGGAGTCTCCTGTTTGAGTCTTCCCTCTCCACCTCTTCGTAGTTTACAGTGTCACTGCATTACTTTTTATACTCAGGCTGGGAAGATGGCTTAGTGTTTAAGAGCACTCCGTGCTCTTGAAAAGGACCCAGGATCCTTTCCAAACACCCACGCCAGCAGCTCACAACCTCCTGTAACTTCAGCTCCAGGGGACCCAACTCCCTCTTCTGGCCTCCTTGGTCACCAACACACATGTGTGTATACGAGGCAGGGGTGCATGGGGGGGAGGGGATGAATAAAATTACATTCAAAAAGATTTTCTAACAACTGTTTACAGAAATGAAAAAGATAGATTAGAATGAAAATATGCAATACGACTTTAAGGATTAAGGAAAAATAGAAAATTTTATTTTATGATTTTTTTTGGCAGAAAATTTCTTCATGTTGTCAAATTGCTTTATACATTCATTCAAATAACAGTTTCAAATGTGGGTAAATATGTCTTCAGTTGCAAAATCTCAGAGACAGGCTGTGTTTTTTCCTGATAAAAGTCAAGGCCAGCAAGGAGTTCCACATCACGGACCCGGGCAACGTGGGCTTTAAACCTCTCTTCCACCCAGAGGTCTTCTGTTTTATTTTCCTGGAAAATGAAACACAAACCTGTTTTCCACACTCCATCCCTTTTCATTAGCATAAAGATATTGTATTACTTAGGTAACAATCCTTTTGTGATTTTTTTTATTGCCATGGCTCTTCATTGATACAACTAAATTTTGTTTAATCAAACAAAAGTACTAAAGTACTAAAAATTACTAACCACTGTAAACTCACACCCACAGTGTACTTGCTGCAGTCACAAGCTTGTGTGTGTGTGTGCATACATGGTCATGTGTGTGCATGTGGAGACCAGATGCTGATACTGTGTTAAGCTCCAGGGATCTTCTTGCCTCTGCCTTCCCAGGGTTGGGACTTCAGGTGTGCAGCACACCATTCAGTTTTTTCATGCCGGTGGTGAGGATCTGAACTCAGGTCCTCAAGCTTGCCTGGAAAGTACTTTATCAACTGGGCTATTTCCCTAGCCCCTAGATGCAAATATTTGTAAAGACATGTATTTTAGGTATTGCTGCTTTGTTCTGAGGTTCAGAGCAAACATTACTAACTTACATGAGTCACTGAGAATCTAAACAGTTCTCTACCTGTTGCTAAAGATCAGTATATGGTACACAGCATTGGTTTGGGTTTTTGAACTTACACTAAAGGCACTCTAAGTGCTATCTTCCAGTTACTTTTTCATTCAAGGCCAAGTTTATAATCTATCCATCATGATGGATCCAGATCTAGATGGGTCATATTTTTAGATGAAATCTCTGATATTTCTACATCACAATTTAATGTAGCTTCTCAAAATTGCCAAGCTGATAGGAATGGGTATTTTCACTATTATAAATAATACTGTGATGAATAACTTGGAATGTTCTCCTTGTGTTTAAGAGCATAGATTTGAGGTTATATAAATGAAATTGCTAGATTACTGAACACGTGTAGTTATAACTCTACAAAATATTAAGCATAACATTCCTTAAAATGTTTATGTCAATTTACGCTCTTGTAGGTAGTGGAAGATAATCCCCATGTCATCATATCTTTATCCAGTTGTGAGTATGAAATAATGGTTAATTGGTTCAAGTGTCTCATAATTACCATTATAAATGTCTCACCATATTGCTATATTCCAAATTCTAATTCCCTCTCCTTCCCACCCCCTGTGAGTGTGTGTGTGTGCTTAACACTTTATGCTTCAACATGCTGGGATTTTTGTTTACATATTCTTTCATTCAGGGAAACATTAATTTAATGCCAGTCTCAGTGTAGAACTTCAATGCTTGTGTCCAGAGTAAAAAAACTAGTTATATTACCCTAGTGAGTGTTAACTATACACACACACAGACACACATACACAAAGACATTCAGATATAAATACTTGTTTACATGTGCAGATTTAATGTTTGATATTAATTCTATAGCCCACACATCTACAGACAAGCAAAACTCTATCCATAAAGCACTAAAACATGTTTTAGATAGAATGCTTTTGTGGGGGCTGGAGAGATGGCTCAGAGGTTAAGAGCACTGACTGCTCTTCCAGGGGTCCTGAGTTCAATTCTCAGCAACCATATGGTGGCTCACAACCATCTGCAATGAGATCTGGCACACAGACAGAACACTGTATACATAATAAATAAATAAATCTTTAAAAAAAAAAAAAAAGAATGCTTTTGTGGTAGCCCAGATGAGATAGATGTGAGTAATAATTTTCTGGGACCCAGGCTCTCTCCCAGGCATACTCACAGGACAGCTTTCTATGTTGGTGGGTCGGTGAGGGATGATGAAAGGCAGGACGTCTAGCCAGTCAGGGCAGCTGTCGGGTGTGTAGGCATTGTTTTTACAGCTTGTCAGCACCACAAAGTAGTGTGTTGGGATAGGAACATCAGTGTCAGCTACATGTCTGAAAACACAAGTGAAGTGATTTGACATCATTACAAATGTCTTTTTTTTTTTTTTTTTTTTTTTTTTTTGCATAGCTCTAAGGAAATCCCCACGTGAAGACTTGCCAGAAGGAACAGGTGGAAAGCATGGATTGTATGGGAAGTGTAGTTTTATCAGTCTTCCACTTCAGTGAGCCAGAAATTTCTAGTCCAATGTTAAGTGTGATCATTCTAGCATTCTAGCAAAATATCAGAATACAAGGAAAGACTACACGGAATCCTGCCGTCTGTGTGTTCCCAAGTCTGTTGGCCTCATCCTTCACAAGGGTATCTTCTCATGGTGGAGGTGCTAAAAACAAAGGAGCCCACTCCCTGTGCCTGTGCTCTCCACTGTGTGTGGACTCATCTTCTCCTCTACGACTCTCATTTAATAACTTTAACATGGAGGTGTCCACAGGGTTTACCTGGGGATAAATCCACATAACTGGTGGTGCACGGGTTGCCTTCCCAGTAACAAATGAGAAGGCACATTTTAAAGTTTTGAGTGAAAAATAAAGGTATTAGTTGAGTCCACTAGAAGAAATGTGTGAATTGTATGCAGCAACATATTACTGATTCAGAGTCAGGCTGTCTGGATTCCCATTCTGGCTTTTCCAACTTATTTGGTGAAGAATCTATTAGACAAGTTACTTCATCTCTCTTAGCTCTAGTTTCCTCATTTCCGACTAGGGATAAGGGAATCTTAACATCAAGCTGTTTTGTAGATAAACCAAGTCTGTGTAAATGCTTAGAGAAGTACCTCCTATGTAGTAAAGAGCTCTCAAAATACTTGTTAGAGTATTTCAATGAGAATATCTGATGTTAGCAAATGATGAGTAGACTCAACTAAACAATAAAACACAAGTCAGGTATGGTGGCACACAGCCTATAACCTCAGCACTTGGGAGACAGAAGCAAGAGGATCAGGGACTCAGGTACATCCTCCGCAACATAGTGAGTTCAAGGCCAGCCTGGGTTACGTTTGACCTTGTCTCAAAATCAAACAAATAAACAGCAGTGACATGAAAGAGCAGGAAACAACACGGGCTGGTTCCATCCTTAGCCTAGCTTTGCTTTACCAGAAGGCATAAGTGGAAACCGGAGCTTTGCGTATCTGGGCTGGGGTGCGGCGGTTGTCTAGTTTTAACCTCCTGACATTTTGATAGGAAAAGAAGCAGTGGATGGGACTTCTTTATGAAACAGTCAAGCTCTAAATCACACTAAAGCACAGCAGTCATTCTTAACAGTCTATTATAATCAGGCGTGTGTACTTTGGTCCGGCTGCTTTTCTAATGAAATCTATTTACATCTTCTGTTGAAAAATACTTTCATAGATTGCCCACTGTATCTGTGAAATTTACTAAGGTAAACTTAGTCTTTATTTGATTTTTTTTCCAAATTACAGTTGGGTCAAATCTATATTCATTGAAACTACACTGATGCTCTACATCTCTTTTAGAAAAATCTCATTTTGTCTTTGCTCACAGTTTATAACTTTTTCAATGGCAATTTTTACTAAACTTGGCCTGCAAACTTTTGCAGTGGCTATTAGTTTAAACACTGGCGGGTTCCCGGCTTGTGCGTTTGACCAGCAGTATGGCAGAAATGAGGCGTCTGCCAGTGGCACATTAAGCTGGGTGGTAGATTTAGTCTTTACTACTATTTAAAAAAAAATAAAATAAAATAAAAAAGGTTTCTGGGCTACACGCTGCTTTGATAAAAGCTTAGACCCACTATTTCTGAGACTTGATGACTCCCAGAGCTGGCGGAAAATGTACCACTGCCATGTTGGGAAGCTGAAGTGGGCGGAGCCAGCAGCCACAGCGCCATTTCAGTCTTAGAATGGTGCAGTTTAAAGCAATAGGCTCAAGGTAATATAAAAAATAAGCCACGTAAAGATGGCTACCACACAGAGAATCTGGATTATGTTCTTTTTGATATTCGTAACTGAAGAAAAACATTTGATTACAAAAGCTGTTGAGTTATGCCAAAATGTATATTTTAAAGGTACCTTAACTTCAAAATTTGGATTTAAGGATATGTTGCTTTGAAAAAGAGGTTCTGCTTTTGTTTCCACAGAAAGTCAGAGGCTATGGATTTGTTCCAGATTAAGATACATCAGGTTTCACCAGCCAAGACCCCCTGAAAGGTCTCCGATGACACCATGCCCCAGATGATCCAACATTCAGAGCAGTTTCAAGGCAACTGGTTCATACAATACAGCCTCACGGACTACTCCATAGGCCTAAAATTTTCTTTGCGTCCCCATAAGATACAACGCCCCCCTCCAGCAGGAAGTAGTAAGAAATGCTACGCCCAAATTCCCAAATATACCAAGCTGGCTTTAGAGGTGGAATTGGCTCACTCCCCCTCTAAACCCAGACATATTGCTTAAAAAAAATGGTTAAGAGATTCTTGTGTTCCAAATCAGAAGAGCCCTCTGGTGTGGGACAGAGAAAAACCAATATTTTTATTTAAAACAGGTTGATTATAAATGTGATCTCTTTCTAAAAAAGAAAAGGGGATATGATATAGATATATAGGAGGATATAGAGATGATAAGATAAAAGGGTAGATTAATGAAACTACTTTTAAAGAACAACTTGTTTAAAATGTTTTACATTGGTATAGATTTTAGTTTATGTTTAAAATGTTTTACATTGGTATAAATTTTAGTTTATTGATACAAACTTGAAGTTAATTTTGTTATACTGTATATATTTCTATTCTTGTTTGAGGTATTATGTTTAACTCATTTAAAATTGTAATGGATAATTAAAAATAGATTAATAATTAGTCATCTATGATAATCATATTTGTAGCCATGTTAGTAAGTCTTCTAGGTGTACATAGATATATTTCGGATAGATAGGTAATCTTCAAACACTTCATAGACCTACAGAATATAGCATTTAAATAACTTAGAAATCTGTTGACGTGAGACACAATTACTCCTGGCTACACCAATTTGATCCTGAGAAAATGTTGGGCTTCTAAGACATTTCCATTTGGAAGTTTGTCTTTTTGGCACAAAATGGCCTACTGGGCAAAGAACTGCCCTTGCCTTGACGGCTGACAGTACAAATGCAATGCTGTCCTTTCTGGACAAGCGGGACACAAGGAAAGCGACCACTGTACTCTGCCAAGACAGGGTAAGATGGTCTTTCAGAATTCCTGCTTCTAAAAATGGTCTGTCAGATAATCTAGGCCTGTGGCCAATTTGAATGCACCAACAATGCTGAGAAACATTAGGTTACTGTCCAGACTGCCAGCTGTCTTGGTCTACTTTTGCAAGATTCCCGAAAGTTGTTTGCATCCATCTACCATTTCTCAGGTCTTTGATGTGGTTAAAGACTAGATAGTTATAATTTCCTCAGTTATGATAAAAGATAAGTTAGATGTAAAACCTTAAACTCACAAATATAAGATAGATAGGACATCTTCTTTAATATTGTAACTGTAATTCTTGCTCGATAATTGTTTTGTTATATGTAATTTTACCATGTTAAAGTTAAAACCTTCCTTTTTAAAAAAAGAAGAAAAGGGGAAGTGCTGTGGATATCACTCTATATAAATAAAACACTGATGGCCAGTGACCAGGCAGGAAGTATAGGCAGGACAAAGAGAGAGGAGAATTGGGGAAACAGGAAGAAGGAGGGAGAGACACTGCAGCCACTGCCAGGACAAGCAGCATGTAAAGACACCGGTAAACTATCAGCCACGTGACAAGGTATAGATTTATAAAAATGAGTTAATTTAAGATGTAAGAACAGTTAGCAAGAAGCCTGCCATGGCCATACAGTTTATAAGTAATATAAGTGTCTGAGTGATTATTTTATACGTGGATTGTGGGACTGCGGGGCTTGGTGGAACCTGGAGAGAAGCCCTCCAGCAACACTATATGATTTTTTTTTTGCTAAATATTTAGGAAGTTTAAGTTGAAAATTGGCAGCTATTATGTATATACTCTATAATATTGAGATTATTATAGATTTTATATATAGATTATATTATATATTATATATAGATATGTATATATATACATTATATATTATATATATACTCTATAATATTGAGATTATTATAGATTATATAGATTATATTATATATCATATATTGTATATTGTATATAGATATGTGTATATATAGATTATATATTATGCATATACTCTATAATATTGAGATTATTATATATTATATATAGATATGTATATATAGATTATATATTATATATATACTCTACAATATTGAGATTATTATATAGATGATATAGTACCTGAAGTATTGAGATTTTCTCTTATAATACTCTACTACTAAATCAAGAAGTCAAATTACTTACTGTGTAATTTCATCTGGAGCATCAAAATGGCCATCATAATTATAATCAAATATTGGTCCACTGACTACATTCACTCCATTTCTCTCCACAGCATATTTTATAAGGAGAACCTCATGGAAGTAGTCCCACATTTCTAAAAAAACAAAAATGAAAAAAGTGAGGTATTTTAAAATATCTGCTTCTACTGAACATGTGGAAGTATTTTCTATGATGGGTGCATTTAAACGGCATCACAGTCTACTTCAGGAACTGGCAGTGGTGATTGGATGATTGTACACATGCAGCAAAAGGAAGCAGCCATGTTTATGACAACTCTTTATTGCTTTAGTTTCAGACTTGAAATTAGAGCAAAATATGCCTCCAAATTCCTACAACCGTGGATGCTAACCATAGTCAGAACACACATGCTATCTTATTGATCATCATTCTGGGATACATTTACATGACTTATGTGAATGTTAGTAAAATTCAGCTTTAAGAATAGCTCTTAACAGTTAAGAAATAAGACCAAAAAATTTTTAAATTATCAAATTCTAGCAGCAAGTCTGGTTGAAAAGAAACTACATCAAGAGTTTTGCAGCCATATTTAAACTTAACAGAATGAAATGATTCAATATCAATAGCAAATTGCAGTAATAAAACATAGGTTCCATTTGGTAGTCCAAGGAGTCACTCTATTAGTTTAAGGTGACTATGTATGAACCACCAGGCCTGCAATCCCAGCTACTTTGTGGGATTAGGAAGAAAGATAAGAAGTTCAAGGGCTGACTAGACCACAAAGTGAGTTCAAGGTCAGCCTGGTCAATTGACCAGACCCTGTTCCAAAATAAAGAATAACAACAGGCTGAGCATCTGGGTCCAGGTCCATAGGTCAGAGCGGACTTATGGGTCAGGAAGAGTGCTTGTCCAGCACGTGTGAGGCCCGGAGCCTAACGGCCCGTGTGGGACTGGGAAGGCAAAACACTTACTTTTGAATTCTTCATACATTGGAACCAAATTACTTGTAATTAAAGCATCATATTGACTCTCAGAAGTTCTTTTGATTGCTGTAAAACAAACATACATATATGCTTTAATACAGGATTTCAGCTGACTTGGTTTTTTTTTTTTTTTTTTTGCTTTCATGAAACCTCTTTCTACTATAACTCTCCAAATCTCTAAATCATGAATCTCTTAATCAACCATCTTTGTTTATGACTTAAAAAAGAAAAAAAAACTAGAGTCACATACCAGGAGTCAACCCATTCCCATTCCCAGAAAATGAAATTGTTAGAATTCTCATGAAAACTACGCTCCCTGACAAACAGAAAAAAAAAAGACTTGAGTTTTAGAAAAATCCCACTGCCTTTCATGTGACCCCATGAGAGATTCTTTCTTTAAAAAAAAAAAAAAAAAAAAGCAGTTTGCAATTCATTTGGCTGGTTAATCTCCAGTTCAACAGTTCAAAGCTCTCGAACCCAGAGCCAAGCTGACAGGCCAGGTTCCAGCCCCAGTTCTTTGCGCTAAGAAGCAGCTGAGTTCTCTGCAAGAACCTTAGTGCGGGCATGATGCCAGAGACGACAATGTTTTCTTAGATGCTTGTGTTGCTTTCCAAATACCCCTCAGTTATAAAATTAAACTTAAACCTGATGAACTCTCTAAACATCTGGGCCTGATTAGAGCGAATGTGTGGTTCCCACAGAAAGAAAAATTTATTAATCTTTAAGGGAGCTTAAATCTTTAAGGAACCTCTGGCCAGCCCATGACCGCCAAAGCCCTTAGGCAGCCCAAGCAGATCATTTGGGCAGGGAATATATGTTTAACACACACGCCACATCCAGCTGATTGAGGGCTTTCTAGCTGGTGCTCTAAAAAAGAGTCTCACTAACCAGGAGGATAGAGGAAGCCATGGACGATATTCTTGTCTGCTAAATAGAAGGAACATTTTTGGCTTTCAGAAGGAGGAACCCTGACATCAGCCCGCAGACAGTCTGGGACAGTGGGAGGAAGAGGCGATGTGTCTCCCTGTTGAAAGAGAGAAAAGGGGGGAAAATTTACACCCACAGTTGTGGCTGACCCATTGCCTTATTTGGTTTACGACTTCCCTGGGCTGTTTTTCATTTACCCTCTTCCTATTTTCTTAGTGAATCAGGTCTACGCCAGCCATGGGAATGGATGTATTCAGCTGTGTTTTTTTGTGTGGTTCTCTTCTGGCTAGGGGACATTGGGAGGACAAATCAAATATACCTTGGAAAAGAACATTTGCAGAATAAAGCCTGAGCTGAGAGCAAAGGAATAATGGGAACTATTGCTGAAAAAGAAAAAATCTTTTTGAGGATTGAACTTTTCTGTAGGGACATGTTGTGTACGCAAATAAGAAGCGGGTGGAAAGTGTTGGGACTGGAATGCTGGTTCCCTAGTTAACAGCACTGACTGCCCCTTGGTACAGTTCCCAGCATCCACATGGCAGCTCATAACTGTCTGTAACTTCATTTCCAGGGAATTTGACACCCTGTTCTGGCCTTGTGGGCACCAGACAGAGAGTTGGTGTACATCTGTACATGTAGGTAAGAATCAGCTACAGTTTTTCTAAACTGGGCAAGAAGTTCTAATCAGCCTACAAAGAGCTATAGCTATATAAACACACACACACACACACACACACACACACACATACACATCTACATATTATATATAACACATGTGTTATAACATATACAACTATGACTATGTATATCAGGTTGGCCTTGAACTTGCCATATAGCCAAGGACGACTTTTAATTCTTGATCCGCATACCTCTACCTTCCAAGGGATTACAGGCATGTTTCACCAAATCTTATTTATATGGTGGTGGAGAATGAACCCAGACTTTAACGCCTGCTGGGCAAGCACTCTACCAACTGAACTACATCCCCGGCTTCCAAACATTCTTATTTTTGAAGTAAAATAAGTTTGTGAAATAAATCACAAAGTAGATTTAAAAGATATCATTTCCTTTTTAATCACATTTGAAGACTAATACTGAACCTCATCTGCTGTGGGATGGTCTGTATGTCAAATCTGTTGCTCTGATTGGTCAATAAATAAAACACTGATTGGCCAGTGGCCAGGCAGGAAGTAGGTGGGACAAAGAGAAAGGAGAATTCTGGGAAGCAGAATGCTGAGGTGGAGACACTGCCAGCTGCCGCCATGAGCAGCAGCATGTGAAAATGCCAGTAAGCCACCAGCCACGTGGCAGGGTATAGATTTGTGGAAATGGATTATTTTAAGCTATAAGAACAGTTAGCAAGAAGCCTGCCATGGCCATACATTTTGTAAGCAATATAAGTCTCTGTGTTTACTTGGTTGGGTCTGAGCGGCTGTGGGACTGGAGGGTGACAAAGATTTGTCCTGACTGTGGGCAAGGCAGGAAAACTCTAGCAACACTCATCCACAGGATTATTCTGCAAGTGTGATTGATGCGTGGACTCCACATGGATAATGACAATACATTATGTGGTCATCACATCTGATGAATATATACTCATAAATAAGTAAAAAATATATACTATTTGTTTCCATTTTCAGAGGCCTTGATTGATTTATTCTGCCCTGTACTTGATGGACATTTTCCTGGAGAAAAAAAAAATCTTGAAACAATGCATTTAAAAAGAAAATTATGCTAAGGTTGTCCTGTTTCTTATTCAGTGTGCTGTGCTTACAGCAAATGTTAGCTCTGTTGTCTCTCTGATACACGTGAGATCAAAGGCAGTGTTCTCTCAGGCAGGAGCACGTGCCAAGGGTCTAGAGCAGGAGACAGCTGAAGGGAAGGGAAGTCGGGGGTGGGGTGGGGGGCAGGGACTGGAAATGCTGGCACACAGCAGTGCTTGCCTAGGAACTCCACACAGTTCCCATCTTGATTAAATATACACCTTTATCTTTGCTTTCTTCTAAAGCTCGTGAAGAAACATTAATAACGAAGACACATAAGAAATTACAAGAGCTGGGCCGTGGTGGCGCATGCCTTTAATCCCAGCACTCGGGAGGCAGAGCCAGGCGAAATTCTCTGAGTTCGAGGCCAGCCTGGTCTACAGAGCGAGATCTAGGACAGGCACCAAAACTACACAGAGAAACCCTGTCTCACACCCCGATCCCCCAAAAAAGAAAAAGGAAATTACAAGAAATGTTCAGAAGTTGTTAATGAACAAGATGAAACTTCCTTTAAAAGACAACAACTAAAAGCTAGATTTACCATATACATGACTCTGCTCTATTCTTACGAGTCTACCTAAAGGACTCTTAGCCAACATATCACCCAGAGGGTTAAATTCTATGTTTACGGCAGGATGATTCACTACAGCTGTGCAGAGGCATAGAGAAAGAAAACACGCTACATATGCGCAATGGAATTCATTCAGTCATTAACAAAATAAAGGTATGGTGCAGCAAGAAAAACAGATGCATCAAGAGATAATTAAGCAAATCTAGGCAGTCTCTGAAAGACGATATTGTATGTTTTCTCTTATGTGTGGCTGTTAGATTTACATAGATACATAAAATCATGTATGTATATATGACAAGAAAGTAGAGGCCCAACTGTCCAGGGCAGCAGCTCTTAACCTGTGGGTCATGACCCTTTTGGCGAACGCATATCAGATATACCACATATCAGATATTTACATTACAATTCATAACAGTAGCAAAATGACAGTTACGAAGTAGCAATGAGATGATTTGATGGTTGGGGGTCACCACAGCATGAAGAACTGTATTAAAGGGTTAGAGCATTAGGGAGCTTGAGAACCGCTGCTCTAAGGGGATGAAGGGACTAATAGGGATGGGGGAGACCTGAGGAAGAGGACAGAAGGAGGTGGGGGAAGAGGCTCTGCGGTGTGTGTGTGTGTGTGTGTGTGTGTTGTGTGTGTGTGTGTGTGTGTGTGTGTGTGAAAAATGTCTTCACGAACACAGCACCAAGAACAGTGACTATGTAAAGTGAAAAGGTAATTAAATGTGGCAGAGAGAAAAGCTATACAGAAGTTGGAAAGCATGTAAACAGTGCGCAGACGCAGACGGAGGGCGGCCGGTGGAAAATGAAAGCCGACAACCTGCGCTTCGGGGAAGCACCGAACAACAGCGAGAGCGCGGATTAGGGTAGAGTTTGATGTCTCCCAAAAATAGAGGACTGTGTAGGCCTGACTGAAAGCAAGAGGGGAGCTTAAACATATGTGAAGGGGGGGGACAAACAGAACACTTACCTTCCGGGGAGCCTAGACTACAGACAGCCATGGTACAGGGCATGGCGAAGAGCAGACATGCCATATTGATAAGAAGAAGATGGAACTCTGCCTGAGTGACAGACCCCTACCCGCATCCCATGACCCCATGTAGACTCTAGATGGTATATCGCCACCGGTGGTTTGGATTAGAAATGCCTTTTCTTCCAAGAAAGACACGGGGATCGCCCAATGACGGAGAAATAGCTGAGATCTACATGAACAACCTGGACATGAGTGGGAGTAATGAAGGGCGAGGGTTGAGGGAAAGAGAGCCTGTGGGAACGGGAGATCCCATCTGGATCGAGAACAGAGAGGGAGAACAAGGAGTAGGAGACCATGGTAAATGAAGACCACATGAGAAAAGGAAGAAACAAAGTGCTAGAGAGGCCCACAGAAATCCACAAAGATGGCCCCACAATAGACTGCTGGCAATGGCCGAGAGACAGCCGGGACTGACCTACTCTAGTGATGGGATGGCCAAACACCCTAATTGTCATGCTAGAAACCCCGTCCAATGACTGAGGGATCTGGATGCAGAGATCCACGGCTAGGCCCCAGGTGGAGCTCCGGGAGTCTAATTAGTGAGAAAGAGGAGGGTTTGTATAAGCGAGAATTGTTGCAACCAAGGTTGGATAAAGCACAGGGACAAATAGCCAAAGGAATGGAAACACATGAACTATGAACCAAAGGCTGAGGGGCCCCCAACTGGATCAGGCCCTCTGAATAGGTGAGACAGTCGATTGGCTTGATCTGTTTGGGAGGCATCTAGATAGTGGTACCGGGTCCTGGGCTCATTGCATGAGTTGGCTGTCTGAAACCTGGGCCTTATGCAGGGTCGCTTGGCTCAGTCTGGGAGGAGGGGACTGGACCCGCCTGGACTGAATCTACTAGGTTGATCTGAGTCCTCCAGGAAGGCTTTGCCCTGGAGGAGGTGGGAATGGGGGATGTGTTGGGGGGGAAGGAAATGGGGGCAGGAGGGGGGAGAACAAGGGAATCCGTGGCTGATATGTAGAACTGAATGGTGTTGTAAAATAAAATAAAAGGAAAAAAAAAAAGAAATGCCCTTTCTTGGGGAAACAAATTAGTCTGATAACAAAACTTAATATTTATAGTTAGCAGTACATGACAAGATGGCCGCTCCTCTTTTAAATCAAACTATGGAATCCTGTTAAGTCAGAAAGCACCAACCACATAGTTCGGTGCCTAGCACCTAAAAAGTGAGTGGACAGCCAAGGAAGGTCCAAAAGATATTTAGTGAGGGGGGAGAAAGAGGAATCAAAGAGATAATATGGAAAGCAGAAGAAAACCTTGAGACAGGTATGGGGATATACAGCATCTATACACTAAAAAGAAAGAAAGAAAGAAAGAAAGAAAGAAAGAAAGAAAGAAAGAAAGAAAGAAAGAAAGAAAGAAAGAAAGAAAGAAAGAAAAAATGATATGTAGAAAAAAGAAAGTAACAATAGTATGCTCTAGAAGATGATGTTGAAGATATATCTCAAAAAGTAAAATAAAGACAAATAGGTGAGGAAAAGTAAGGAACTGCAATGTTGGCCCATTAATATAATATTCTATAAGTTTATAAAGAAAAAAATATTCAAAGATTCAAAAGCCTGCTAAACCACCAGTTAAGTATAAAACCAGAATAAAAACATTTTGAGAGCCGGTGGTGATGGCACACACCTGTAATCCCAGCACTCGGGGACAGAGACTGGCAGATCTCTGTCAGTTCAAGGTCAGCCTAGTCTACAAAGTGAGTTCCAGGACAGGCACCAAAACTACAGAGAAACCCTGTCTCAAAAAACAAAAACAAACAAAAAACAAACAACAACAACAACAACAAAAAACATTTTGAGATCTGCATAGTCTCTAAAACGGATCACCCTGAGCTAGGGATATAATACATTCAGTTGTGGAGTACTTGTCCAGTGCACATGAGGCCCTGGGTTCGGTTCCCATCACCTCCCCAAACTGGATGTGCTAGCACATGCCTGTAATCTCAGCATTCAGGAGGTGAAGACAGACAAGGAGGACAAGAATTCTGGACTACATGAGACCCACTGTCAAAAAAAGGGGGTGCCTTTTCTTCTTCCTGTCTAAGAAAGCAGAAAGAAGCAGACCAAGAAACAGGAAGATATTTCAATAAATGCAATAGATTAACAATAACCTTTTTTTTAAACCCTACTTTAAGATACAGGGTCCAGAAAACTCATTTAATTTATACTATTTCACAAGCATAAGAAAATGTTCTGAATGACTAGTCCCTTCACTTGGCTATGTTGTGAACTGGGACAACCGTGATGCCTGAACCAGTCAGCTCCTTAGTGAGATTTTTAAATGGATTACATTTCATGATTTTATCCTAACATCCCCCAAAGTTAGTAGGATTTTTTTCTCGAATAAAGCTATTAGAATGTAATTGCCTACAGTTGCAATCATGAAAATGTTTAGGAGGGAAGGCTATCGAGATACAGAAAGAGACTGTAGCTTAAAAATTGTGCACCAGCAATTTGGTCAACCCAAGTGTTCACAGTATTATGAAAGTGGAATTCACACTGACTGAGGGAAATGGATCATGATGGCTGAAGCTCGAAAGTATTAAAACATTGTCACACACTTTCTGCTAACTGAAACTTTTCAGACTTATTTTTCATATATCAAACTTGAACCCACGAAGGGCCACACATTAAGTCTAGGAATGTCAGGACACAGGCTGGTTCCTAAAGGTAGGATGAGGCAAGAGACAGCCCAGTCCCGAAAGGATGCAGAAAAGCTCCATCATGTCCTCCCGCCCTGTCCTAGGAAAAGCGATGGTGACTGGTGATGAGCCCCTCCTACCACTCACCATCTCCACCCCACCCCCACCCATCACTCCTGCAAAGCTTCCACCCCACATCTTTCCAGAGACCCTAAGATTTCTGAACCCCAAAGAGAGGCAGGAAAAACAATAAAGAAAATGCTGCCAGAGACTCGGAGAAAATACAGACTTCCCACCTCTCAAAAATGCTTCACGAACAGTGAAAATGGGCATGGACAACAACGAGATGCTTTTCTTTGCATTCTGGTGTGTGGACCAAACAGATCTTGATCAGCAAGTAAAAACAACTCCATTAAAGTGATAGATGCCCCTATCTGTGGGCTGCCCACAAAAGCTGTAGTGTTGTAGAATATTATTTTAAGATGTATTAACACTTGTTTATGCCATGGAGTATTTGTTTAACGATGCAAAGATGTGTTGCATTCTTTTATGTTGCATTTGTTTAGCTCTGTGAAGCTTTGTTACTTTGCCTGTCTAAAACACCTGATTGGTCTAATAAAGAGCTGAATGACCAATAGCAAGGCAGGAGAAAGGATAGGTGGGGCTGGCAGGCAGAGAGAATAATAGGAGAGAAATCTGGGAGGAAAAGACTGAGAAGCCAGAAAAGAAGGAGAGGAGGACTCCAGGGGCCAGCCACCCAGCTACACAGCAAGCCATGGAGCAAGAAGTAAAGAAAGGTATATAGGATAAAGATAAAAGCCAAGAGGCAAAAGGCAAATGGAATAATTTAAGAAAAGCTGGCTAGGCCTGGCGGTGGTGGCGCACGCCTTTAATCCCAGCACTCAGGGAGGCAGAGCCAGGCGGATCTCTGTGAGTTCGAGGCCAGCCTGGGCTACAGAGTGAGTTCCAGGAAAGGCTCCAAAGCTACACAGAGAAACCCTGTCTCAAAAAACCAAAAAAGAAAGAAAGAAGGAAGGAAGGAAGGAAGGAAGGAAGGAAGGAAGGAAGGAAGGAAGGAAGGAAGGAAGAAAGAGAAAAGCTGACTAGAAATGAGCCAAGCTAAGGCCAGGCATTTATAAGTAAGAATGTGCCCAGTGTGTGATTATTTGGGAGCTGGGTAGCAGACTCCTCAAAGAGCCAAAGAGTAATAAAACAACCAGCTACACTATAGTGTGTCTTGTGTTAAAGTCAACAACTGCACACAGTGGTTGATTATTTACCTGATTGTATAATTTCTTTTTCGATGGAAAAATGACTTGTAGTTCAAAAAATGTCTGGGACATGTATTATCCTTGGTTATTTAAAAACTTACAAATAGCCAAAGAAACCCTGTCTCAAAAAGTAAAAATAAAAAACCTTACAAACATGATTAGGTCATAGTTTATAGAACCCAAGGGCCTTTTTAATAGTTCCCACTCAGAGGCAGGGATCTGGTTCAGTAGCAGGGATTGGCAGCAGGTGTAAAGCCCTGAGCTCGGATCCCCAGAATCCACACAGCGCCTAGCACTGTAGTGCAGGTCTGCAAGCCCAGAGCTCCTGAAGCAAGGCAGGATGGAGGCAGGAGAGACTCTGGAAGCTTCAGGTCCGCTATCCTCACTTCCTCAGCCATGGACAGCAGTGGCTCTGTCTCCAAAAAGGCAGAAGGTGAGGACCAATACCAATGACTTCCACATGTGCATCTACACTTACATATATGAATATACAGACACACACATACAGAGAGATAGAGAGATTTTAAAACTTCCCCAAAGGTGTGGGAGATGTGTATGTGTGTATATATATAATAACAGTATATTATATATATAGTACTTATGAATATATAGAGGAATATAATATTATAGTGATAGATATTTTTACTATTAACTTTTTAATCAATAAAAGTTTCAATTTCATACTAAAATTAATGGAGTAGCTCCTTTAAACAATCATCACAATTTATTTTTTATCTAGTTAGACAAGTAACTCAGACTTTCCTACTGAGTAGGCCCAGAAGCAAACCTGAGTAAACCCTGACCAGATTTCATGCTTCCAGAAGCTGTTGTGGGAGGACCATGATTTCAAGTCACAGTTCCTCCCCCGGAACTCCTCTGCCATAACAACCAGAATGACAACACCCACCCAAACCACAGAGAAACAAAGACGCCGTAAAACTGAAAGACAAACCGATTGCGCCCATGCTCCAGAAACGCTTATTTAGAGCCTGATTTCTCAGACGCAGAGCTGATCTACGACATTTTATGTGAAGCTCCAAACATCCTCCTGTGTAATTTTCTTGAACCACAACACACAGGCAGAGTAATTTCTGAATTAGAAAGCAGAAAATTGCTAGAAGCCCATCCTGTCACGTGTAGCGGGAAACACACACTCACCTTTGTGGGCTCAGAGAACGCACAGGGTCTTTTGGTAATGACGGTGACGACGTTAGTTTTAGAATATAACAAAGACCACCTAGCTTGAACCCAGTTACAATCTCTCTGCCTTTGGCATCCTCCACTGCTCTAGTAAATTCAGGAATGCCAGACAAGGGGAAGCATCAAAAACATAAACATCCCCTTAACTCCAAGCAAGCTCTGCCTGCCTGGACTTTTCATGGTTCAGGGACTGGACAAGGAGACTGACCTTGAACATGCTGTCGCTCTCAAAAGCAAACACAAACTAGAGATTATTCTAAGGCAAGCTGAAAACACACACACACAAACACCTGAATAGTGTGCCTATTAAGAGAGTAACGGGGCTACCAGCCCACATAGGAACTCAGGTAACTGTGAAATATTTACCCACCTTGGGAAACAAACATTAGCACCCTGTTAGTAATGGCCACAACTGAATCACTGTTGGCTGTGAAGCTGACTTTCAGAACCCAGACAGCTTTAACTGGTAGTAGAAAAATATGCTTATTTTTCTGCAAATGTCCCTAACTGGACCAAGAAGAGGAGATAACTAGACGCAGCCAGTTACTTCCTCTCTAGAAAGGAAGTGGTGCCCTTAGCAAGACCAGGAATAGCTAGAGTTTGTCATAGCTTTCTCGCTCATAAAAACTATGATTTTTCTACACACACACACACACACACACACACACACACACACACACACACGGTTTCCTGATTATTTATTCACCCTTCTGCTTGGTGGTATAGCTTTGTCCTTACAATGTTGAGACTAATTCACCCAATACACACCGTTCAGTTAGCAGTGCCCAGACAGCGCTGTTGTCCTGTAGACTTGAAATAAAACCCTTCCCTCCGCTAAAGAAGTTCATGGATAGATTTTGGGCAGACTTTGCTTTCATCTACAGTTCTCCAATTGCTAATGAGACTGAATCACTGGGATCAGTTTTACTGTGCATTTACTAAGCTGTTTGTCTTTCTCTTGTTTATGTAGAGGGCTTGGTTATCTGCCTTAGACCCTAATTACTACTCATGATATTCATGACGTGTTTCTATATCCAATGCAGATGTACTGTTCCGTCTATGATTTTTCCTTTCCATACACATTAACATGAATATAGTCTAACTCAATTCCTTTTTTAATTTTGTTAGTATTATCCCCCCCCAAAGCCCCAAGGTCATAAAAATGTAAATGAAAAAATATGGATTTGCTATTCTCATTTAGGCCTATAAGTCAGTCAGCAAGTTAAGTTTGTATAGAGCATGAGGCAGGGATCTAATATTTTCTTCATGATGGGTACCCAACCATCCCAGCACCATTTAGAGGATCAGGAGTTTGCCAGGTAGTGGAGAGGGTGCTGCAAGCCACAGAAATATACCAAGCAGGATTTCAGCTGATTATGACAAAGCTAATACCTGGAAGAAGCCAAGGGCCTTCCAGAGGTCAAGCTAAGGTTCAAGGAGCCT
The DNA here is from genome assembly GCF_004664715.2 of Peromyscus leucopus. Lineage (NCBI taxonomy): Eukaryota > Metazoa > Chordata > Mammalia > Rodentia > Cricetidae > Peromyscus > Peromyscus leucopus. Next base: position 29,012,754 of record NC_051085.1, on the reverse strand, counting down.
TGGTGATATTTGGCTTTTGATTATCAGCCATTTCCTGCTATGAATTTCTTGTGTGCTATTGTAGCTTTTCCATCATTTATTGGGCACCATATCCCCTCTACTAAAGGAATATTTAGATAACCTTGTGTGCTGACAGCTATGCTCAGCCAGAACCCCAGTTTAAACCTCCCTGTAATTATCGTCATGGCAGCATCTGGCCAGGTCCATCCCCAGAAGGAAGAAAGTACCTTATCAGAGATACCTCTGTACTCTCTAAGAACAGACTTAAGTGTCCAGGCTACCTGTGTGAGAAGGCCTGGAGGATGTGCCAATTAAGCTTTACTTCCTCCTTTCTCAAATCTTACCTCTAGTACCAGATCTCCCTTTAACTATGACCAGAGGCATCTAGCTGTACACAGGTTGCCTAGCGACGAGCAACCTTCCCCCACCCTGCAGAAAAATGGCAGATAGCTTGGAAAGATAGGAGCCACAGGAAAAAAAGAAGGTAGTTTTATATTCTCCCATTGACCTAACAACTTATAGATTTTTTTTTTTTTTTTTTTTTTTTTTTTTTTTTTTTTTTTTTGGTTTTTCAAGACAGGGTTTCTCTCTGTAGCTTTGGAGCCTTTCCTGGAACTCACTCTGTAGCCCAGGCTGGCCTTGAACTCACAGAGATCTGCCTGCCTCTGCCTCCTGAGTGCTGGGATTAAAGGCATGCGCCAGCAACTTAGAACTTCTTAACATTTTCTACCAATCATGCTTCAGGTTATAGTTGAGCACATAAGATCCCTCTTCTTAGATATTACCCAAATTTAGTCTTTAGTTAATTCATTTCCCCATTAGTCACTTCCCTTTTGGGTTGCAAATGATAATTAACAATTACTGCCCCTCTCTGTGATTCTTATCACCCCTCCGTTTGACCCTGGAATCCTGGCTTTGCACTGCTAAGGAAATACTGCTTGTAAGTGTATATATACCAGGACTCCCAGGGCACAGGGAGATGGAGAAGAGAAAAGAGAATGGAAGTACTAGATGGGTAAGAACTTGAGAGGAACAAATTGAGACGGGAAAGAACTAGGTTGAAGGGCTAGAAGAGAGGACTAGAGGAACGAAATGGAAGATAAACAAGAGCCAGATAGGGAAGAACAAAATGAGGAAGAAACATGAGAGAGAAGGAGATGGGGGAGGAGATGATATGGGAAAGAACAAGATGGATGAGAACCTAGAAGGGGCAGAACTAAGATGAAGGAATTAAGATAGAACCTAGAGGGGACCGCAGATAAGTGTAGACAGAAATCAGGCAAGAAAGGAGCTAAAAATGAGAGCAGAATAGACGCTTGTAGACAGAGAACTGACACAGAATAATAAAGTATATGAACTAAGGAGTTTCATGTACATAGATTCATTTCTTTTCACCAAAGATTAATTATCAGCTGGTTGTAGATTCTTCCCAGACCCTGGGAGGGGACTAATAAAGGGATGGACCCCCATATCTCCCAATAAGAGGGAAGGAGATTTACATCAGCAGGTTCTCAAATTCAGGCTAAAGAGACCTGTGATGCGATGCATATATACATATAATATTCTAGAGCACTAGACTGCTCAAGGGAGGATTGGATAGCATTTACATTATGCCTTTCACAGCTCACAGCACACAGGAAAATGCTTATTGAATAATCAAAGAGACAAGAGCCTTATGTAAGTCACTATCACCTCTAAGGTGCACTGGCCGCCTACTCCAGGAAGTAGGCAGGCAAGATCTCATGATCCTCCTTTTGCTTCTGTTTGGAATGTCCTTGTCTCCCTCCTTACCACTTAGCAAACTGGCCAACATTGTTACTTCTAATTTCTCCAGGCAAACCCAATGTCTTCCTTCTCTGCACCCACACACCACCTATAGGGCTTTAGGTCATAACTGCAGCATTTCCTTGTGAGTGACAGGGAGTCTGTACTCAACACAACTGAATTCAGCCCTTACAGAGTTCAGAGTTAGAATCGTTCCACCGTGGGCTGACGGCGGGGCTAAAACCTTACCGGCTTGGGAACTGTGTATGAGCTCCACATGGGCATCTTGATGGCTTTTCCAAACCACTGATGTATCCGCTATGGTAGAGGAGACAATGCTCTTTGTTCTCCTGGGTCACCCTGGGCCTTCCAAATGGCAAGTTTGCTTTCACTGTTTCTGTGACTAAAATAAAAAATGACATAAAACTTTCGGGACATCAGCAAATGGCACACAGTAGCTACCATTCTCTGACGGTGGGTTCTATGTCAGGTCATTGGATTAGTATTTTGCAGCAGTCCTATGAGATATATTGTTATCTCGTTACACCCGCCACGAAAGTCAAGTTCAGACATGTCACTGGGCCACCCCAGGGGCTCAGCAAAGACCGGAAGCCTTCCTTCCTTACCTCCCTATCATTGAAGAGCTCACAAGCTATAGCCTAAGAGAATTGTTAGAGAGATTCATTATCCATTTCTGCTATGTGAGGTTAGGATAAGGCAAGCAGGGCCTGGGCTGACATGGAATCTGCTGGCACCTTTACTTTAAACTCAGTTTCCAGAACTCAGTGAAGTGAACTTCTGTTGTTAGGTCACCATGTTTACAGTGTTCTAACATCCTGAAGAGCTAAAGAGAGTTTCTTTGATATGTATGTATGTATGTATGTATGTATGTATGTATGTATGTGTTTGTACTTAATATGTTGTTATAAACTCAACTGTAAAAACTTAATAATATCAGCCAGGTGGTGGTGTCAGAGGCGGCAACGATGGCAGCAGTGGTGCACGCCTTTAATCCCAGCACTCGGGAGGCAAAGGCAGGCGGATCTCTGTGAGTTCAAGGCCAGCCTGGGCTACAGAGCAAGTTCCAGGAAAGGTGCAAAGCTACACAGAGAAACCCTGTCTCAAAAAACAAAAACAAAAAAAAAACTTAATAATATCTAGAAAAATTATATTTGGACTGCACATATATGAGTTTTTTCTTATCATTCACCCCCAGATAATATACCACAATAACTATTCTCATAGCCTTGATGTCATTATTGGATATTATAAGTAATTCAAAAACGGTTTAAAGTTCATGCCGGGATATGAGGAAGTGACATGTACATACTACACCATCTTCTATAAGGGCTTCAGCATCCTCAGATCCAGGGTATCCACAAGGGGTCCAAGAACAACCCTCTATAGATATTAGGGATGACTGTATCCCTATTTTGTAACTGATGCAACTGAGCTACTGTGACTTTGATACTTACAAAATAATAAATACATCATGGTAATACTAATGCAAAAGACACTTGCAAATTCTCTCCATGGACTTAAAAAACAAACAAACAAACAAAAAAACCTTTACAACTACATGAGGTCGATACAACTACTGTCAATGAAGACACAGAGGCATGACAAAATTAGATTTTCCCAGGCTAGACAGTAGGAAGGCTCCAAAGGACAGGTTCAAACTCAGCATTTCCATTTGTTCATAGCTTAGAAAGGGAATGGAAGACATGGATGAGGCACAACCATTTCAAGAGTGTTCCTGGGAACACTGTAGCTCCAGGCTGGCTACTCTGTTCCTAGAAGAAGTCTATGTCTGTTTGCTTGCTCCTCTTGTATATTGTCCATAAAATCTACATTCAAAAGTCTTTGTGAGTTCAGTTTGGAAAATCATCCAAGGGCAATGTTGTGAATTGTTGTTAGCTCTAAGTATCTACTGACTTACTGTCTCCTTCGGTGAGATTGAGCATTTGATTAGCTTGTTCTAGTTGAACAGTCTGTAAGATGAGAGAGAGAAGGGAAGACATAAGTCAGGTTAGAAAGAATGACCAAGAATATTTCTGTAAGCAATGGTACAAAATATTTTACTACCGGACAATGAACCCAGACTAATCTGTGATTAAATTCCAATTATGTCGCTGCTTAGAAACACAGAGGTATTTCTGCCCCTGTGTGTGTGTGTGTGTGTGTGTGTGTGTGTGTGTGTGTGTGTGTGTGTGTGTGTTTGCAAAGATATTGTTAATGCAGAAAAGCATCCTGATACCAGCTGGAATTAAGTCGGGATGACCGCATCCAGATGCTTCTCAAACTTGGGTGTGGATACAGATGCCTGAAGGACTTGTTAAAGTTCAGATTCTGATTCAACAAACCTGGGAGAAGGCCTGAGTTCCCACATGTCTTTCTGATTTAGAAGAGATGGTAAGCTAATTCTGAGGCCACATTTTGAACAACAGGAATTCTTTCCAGAGGAGGACTCTGGGGTTACAGTCAGATAGAATCGCAGGATTTTGAATAGTAGTATATCTAACTTCTCTTGGGCCCCTTTTATCTCTAAAATATGGAACTGATTACCTATTTTATATTATTAATATTTTTCATGGCAGTTCCATTGAAGCTGTCTGGAACAGAAAGCAGGAAATTGCCATCTGAAGATAAATACACAAAAGAGAACTCTACACCCCTCCTAGGATCTTTTCCTACAGACTTACCATTTTTGAGAAATTTTACTGGACTTCTATCCTTCAGAGTCTTCACCCATAGCAATGAGGAACAGTTCCTACCTATACCACTTACATTTTAAGTTACTCTTCTGATCCTTGTCCTTGGCTCTCCTAGTGAAGTTTCTCATAGTGAAACTTTACCTTATCAACAGTCTCCTGCGATCTGAAGCCTTACTTCTGGACTCAGCCCAGAGCTTAATCTATTCAAAAGACCTTCTCTGTATATATTGCCAGTTTTCCAGTGTTCAACTGCCTCCTGGCAGATTCTGCACTACTGTTCAGAAAATGCTACACAGCACATACACACACCATGAGTGTGTCTAAAGCCAGATTATAATCCCCTTTCCCTCTATTCTAAATAGCCGAGGACACCATTTGATTCTTAAACTGTAAGAAAATGGTTTAAAAGAGAACTCAGAGTGCCATGATTACTATGTTGAATGTCTAAGGTGAGTTCACATGCAGTAAAATGAACAATTCCTTTCCAAACAATGCTGTCCAGTTCACAGAGAATACTCACATACTTAACCTTATAGCATACACACTATAATATCTCACTTCCAGATACAGGTCAGAGAAACAAGAGGTATGTACTCAATAAGCATCCAGGTCAGAATGTAAACCTGATGGCTCTTTACATTCTTGTAAAGACACGAAGCTGTTACTTACAGAGTTCAGCTCAGAACATGAGCAGTTCAGTGTGTCTGCAGGCAATGGAGTGGTAAAGCCACAGCTGGAAGGTGTTGACAGTTCCCCGGCATGAGATGGCTCATAAAACGGTGCCTTCAGAAGATGGTTTAGACTACCATGTGTACCGTTGTTTGGTGCTGGTTGAATGCGTAGGAGATCTGTTATTTTTAAAAAATAACAATCAGTTCAAATTAGCTTGGACATGGAAGGCAACAACTCCTTTGTGGGGTATTGGGGGTGGGGGAGAGTCACCCAGAGTTTAATGTCTGTTATAAAGTCTGCTGCAATGTAGTTATATTTTTGCAGATATGACTTAGTTTCATGACTTCCATCCCTAAAGTCTCCAGCCTCTTGTCTATACTGGTGATGAACCACAGCAACTTCCATGAACTATTCCTCTAGAGAAAAGCTGCATTGTTTAAATGATCTCTTTGCTCCTTAATCATACTATGATTGTGGAGTATATAAAGCTATACTCATTGTTGTTTATTTGTTTGTTGTTTTTGTTGTTATTGTTGAGACAGAATCACCGTGTAGCCCTGGCTGACTTGGAACTGGCTGTGTAGACCAGGCTGGCTTGGAACTCCAGAGATTCACCTGCCTCTGCCTCCCTAGTGTTGGGATTAGAGGTATGTGCTACCACGCTTGACAAAAACTATGTTCTTGGGGCAAAGAGATGGCTCGGTGGTTAGAAGCATTGGCTGCTGTTAGAGAAGACCCTAGTTTAACTTCCAGCATTGATCTGGCAGCTCCCAGCTGCCTGTGACTCCGCTTCCAGGGGACCCAGCACCCTCTGGCCTCTGCAGGTATCTGTACCTACACAGTGCACAAAAATTCATGTAGGCACATATATATACATAGAAAAAAATTAATAAACTTTAGAAAACTATGCTATTAATAAAAATACATTTCTGGAAAGTTAATTTAAAACCTTACAGTCTATTTATGTAATTATATAAAAATTCTCTAAGGATGAATATTTGTTTTTAAAACTTAAATTACAGGCCAGTGAGAGGACTCAGTAGGTAAAGGCAGTTGCTGCCAAGCCTGATGGCTTGAGTTTGATCCCCAGGACCCACATAATTCCTGTAAGCTGCATATCAAATATTTTACAGGCATCGTTATTTTAGAAGTTCTGAATGATAACAGGGTCATTTGGAACTGGGCCTGACCAACCCTTTTTGCTGGAGAGGCTCTTTCTCAGGTCTAGTTAACTACCTTTGGTGAGACACTTTCCCCTGAGATACCGGGCAGGTATTAATATTGTCAAAGCTGTTAAAATCTATTAAAGATCACTATTAGTGTTGATAATAAGTTCTTCATTTTCCTCTAAATGAACAAAGACATTAAGGAAGGGGTAATACAGCTCCCCATTTAGCAGCCTTTGGATTGTCTCTTGCTGTCCTTCCTGCCTTGAGTGAAAGGACGCCAGGACGCCATAACAGCCACAAAGAGCGCAACCACAGAGACAATGGCGGAGACCGCAGAATACCAGAAGCAATAGAATAGCAGTAGCAGCCAACGCTGAGCAGTCCACAAACCAAGCTGTGAAAGCCTCAAGGTAGGGGATTGCTTGGCAGCTGAAGAGGGCAGTGGTACCCCAGCCTCCTGAGCGACCTGTCTAGATGCCCCCAAACAGTCCTGTCAGAGGCAGCCCCACCCTGAGTAGCCTGGCACTAAGCAAGCTGAGGACGCAGTCTGGGCAGAGATAACGGCAGTGGAAAGAGAAAAAGATACACATGGCGAGAAAGTGGACAGTCCATACTGACAAAGGATAAACAGCTCTGCGGAGCCAGAGAAGAGAACATGTAGACCTTGGCCACCAAATGAGCTCCAGAGGGCTGTCAAGTCTCACAGCCTAGGGTCTCAGACCCATGGCCACAGCGGTAACACCCCCAGCTGCCAAAGGCCAAGAGGTCTGATACACAAGACCTGCTTGAGGACTGAACACAGAGGGCGCCACTTGCCGCTGCTTTGACTGGTGCTGCGGCTGCTGCTCACCAAACTCGGGTAGAAATAGAAATAGAAGCTGCCAAGAAGCCAGGGCTCTAAGCGCTCCTCCCTGCCTACCCGTGACTTCTGTCTGGGTAGAGCAAAGTGCCTGGCAGACAACTCACTCACACACGCACACACGCACATGATAGCAAAATCCGATGTCCACTATGGGGCTCTCATTAGAACAAAAAGCACACGCTTCCTGGAATGAGTGAGATCACACGCAGCGCACAGATTTCTGACCATTGTCTCTCTGGCCCCCCGCCTCTCCCTTCCTAGAAGCTCTTTGTACCCTAAAGTCCCTGAGATACATGTAGAGAACTTTGTGTAATAAGAAGTGTCCAGCAAAATGAGACTCTGTTACCCTTTGTAGTTCCAGAGGACTTCTCCTTGTAATAATAGAAAAACATTTTTAGCTGAGTTTTTGTGTATACATATGTATGCATGTGTGTGTTTTTGTATATGTATATGTGCATACAAGTGCACATGTATATGTGTGCATATGAAGACCAGAAACTGGTATCAGGTTTCTTCTTCAATCTCTTTCAACTTTATTTTTTGAGACATGGTTACTCAGTGAGACTGAGCCTGTCCATTAGACTGGCTGGCCAGTGAGCCCCAGGGATCTGCTTGAGTCTGTTCCATCAATAACTGTGAGGAAACACTTTACCACAAGGGCTGAGGATCTGAACTCAGGTCCCATAATTGTGCAGGGAGCAATTTACTGACTGACATATCACCTTGGACTTAGGTATGTTTATCTTTTCAAAAATTAGAATTGTTTTATTTTTCTAAATTTTATTAAATTATCATTTAGTAACTAAAATATTTTAAAAAAATCTTGGCTTCCTAAGATATAAGATTATCATTATTAGTAAAACAAAAGAAGTTACTTTTGCAACTGAAAAATTCTCAATAAGAAATTTTCCTTATCTTTCTGCTTCCCATCTTCCTAATACAGGGCATGTAGCCTTCAATTTATCCCCAACTTCAAATAAGAAATTTATTACAAACTCCTGCACCCTTGCTGTGAGCTAACTTAAACATACTCACCACACAGTAGATTATAAACTTCAATATTTTCAAATGGTTCAATTTCAGTGTTCTCTTTAAAGCTGGGTCCATGTGCCAAAAAGATTGCCTACATGATAAGAGTTATATTATTACTAGATTGCTGTGGATATTACTCTATATAAATAAAACACTGATGGCCAGTGACCAGGCAGGAAGTATACGTGGGACAAAGAGAGAAGAAAATTGGGGAAACAGGAAGAAGGAGGAGAGACATTGCAGCCACCACCAGGAGAAGCAGCATGTAAAGACGCCGGTAAGCCACCAGCCACGTGGCAAGGTATAGATTTATAGAAATGGGTTAATTTAAGATATAAGAACAGTTAGCAAGAATCCTGCCACGGCCATACAGTTTATAAGTGATATAAGCGTCTGAGTGATTATTTTATACGTGGATTGTGGGACTGCGGGGCTTGGGGAACCTGGAGAGAAGCCCTCCAGCAACACTAGATGACATCTAACGTAACTGACAAAGTATATGAAGAGACATACATTTCTGTTGCAGAATATTTGTTTATACCATAAAGATGTGTCTTTGCCAAGGTACCTTCTGATTGGTTTAATAAAGAGCTAAATGGCCAATAGCTAGGCAGGAAGAGGTTAGGCAGGACTTTGGGGACAGAGAGGACTCTGGGAAGGAGAAAGGAGAGATGAGCCAGATGCAGAATGAGTTGGACACACAGAATGGGATAGATGTCAAAGTCACATGGTAGAATGTAGATTAATTAATTTTATTAAAGTTATAAGAACTAGTTGAAAACAAGCCTAAGCTAAAGACCAAGCTTTCATAATTAGTAAGTCTCTGTGTCATTATTTGGGAGCTGGATGGCAGGACAGAGAAAGACTCATTACATGTTTCCTTCTGGGACAACTCCCTATTTGTTCCTTAGACCTCTGTAAGAATTTCTTTTAGAGATGAGAAATGTTTTTTAAAACAATTTGCACCTGTGATCTGCACCAATCCCACTCAACCATGATACAAGCTGTGTTTGCTTCTGTCTTAACTTGCTTCCCCAGTTCCTCACATGCAGCAGATTAGAGGAAGCAAGCAACAGTAGGAAACCTATATCAGCATAATTCCTGGACATCTACAAACATGCATTAAAAGTTCATCATATCACACTATGCTCTCTGCTTATTCCTTACATATCACTGCTCAAAGACTGCAATGCCTGAGGGGAAATGCTGATGCTTTGAGCATTAAGCATCGACACAAATTCCTAAACTCATCTTCTCTGACACCTCTTCATTTACTTGTGGGGTAGCAAGACCCAATACGTTGATTCATATTTAATTAATCAATTCTAACTTGACATTATTTGACAGATCTCATTATCTAAGATTGAAAACAACTAAGGTAAAGCAGCAAACACAGAATTTTTTTTTTTTTTTGGTTAATGGAGTACCCCAAACAACTAATTTTCCAAAGGTAGGAGAACCAGGTTGCAGAGACCACAAGTCCGGTGAGGGTTTATTACAGAGGAGTGTGAGCTGTGCCTTCTCCAGGGACCCTTCTTCACGGCTCCTTCCCTGGGCTTCAGGCTCCACAAACTCCTTGTTTTCTTCCTCATTATCACTTACTTCTGTGTCTCTTTGCTTGTGAGTGTTTCCTCCACGGCTTCAAATAGAGATGCCCTGCACTGAGTCCCTGGTTTTTCTCTGTGTCTGTACTCAACCCCCCAAGCGCAGCACCTGGATCTCTATGTTTTAAACAGTTTCTGTGCCTGAGACTTTCCAGCAAAGACTCTCACGCTCTTCAACATCTCTCCTGAACATTTAATATGCACTGCAGACTTGCATGCCCAGCCTGTCTCTTGCTTCCTCCTTCCCAATCAGCGGCAGCCAGAGTCAAACACCTTCCAGTAGTTTGCCAAGGCTCCCTTGTCCCCAACAAATGATGAACGCCAAACTAGGGTCTCTGTATTGGTTATTTCTTGTGCATAGGACACTCACTCTTCCCTTAAATATTGGAAAAATTGTTTCATCTTCGAGTTTCTGCTCAAATGTCCCCCAGGATCTCTGACTCTGTCTCACAAAAGTTGCACACCACCCTCAAAGATACCCCAAACCTTACTGGGCTCTACGTTTTCGCTGTGCAACACAGCAGTTCGCCCACCCTGCCAAACCACACATTCCTTCTTTATTTGTTAGTTATTTCTTATCGCACTATTGATGTGTTTGTTCTTTAAAGCTGTAGTATTACCTCCATGCTTTTAAATTCATTGTTGTAGCCGTGTGTGCCTCCTCCACAGCTTGAACTTGTTGCGCTCCTGTGAAGAGGTAACACACTGGTCAGTGGACTGATACAAGTTGTTATTCTAAGTCAAGCTTTGATGACTATTTATATAGCTTCTGTGTTCTAAGTTACTTTTCTGATAACCAAATACACACCTTTTAATGGTCAAATCCACAGCCATCAATAAACCAAAGAGCAGGACAGAAAGAATGAGGATTCTAGCTTTTACAAAGAGAACTTAAGGATTGCTACCTCTAGGACACTGACAAAGGAGCAATAATAGTAAACACAGATTGGAAGGTTCCACCTTCAGGATGGCTCAACAGATGAAGGCACTTGCTATCAAGCCTGATTGAACTCTGATCAATCTCCAGGACAAGCACAGTGGAAAGTGAGAACCAACTCCTGAAAACCGTCCTCTGCCTCCACATGCACACCATGGCACATGTGCCCCACACACATACACATGCTTGCTTATGTTGGAGAATATTATTTTAAGATGTGTTACAGCCAGGCGGTGGTGGCGCACACCTTTAATCCCAGCACTCAGGAGGCAGAGCCAGGTGGATCTTTGTGAGTTCGAGGCCAGCCTCATCTACAGAGTGAGTTCCAGGACAGGCACCAAAACTACACAGAGAAACCCTGTCTCAAAAAACCAAAAAACAAACAAACAAACAACAAGCCCCCCCCCCAAAAAAAAAGCCTGGCATAATTGTACACCTTGTATGTTCATGTTAGTGCTGGGTTGGGGGTTGGGGAGATATGCAGATCGCCAGAGCTTCCCAGCTGGTCAGCCTATAGCCAGTTGGTGAACCCCAGGTCCAGTGAGAGTTCCTATTTCAAAACGTAAGTTAGAACGCAATAATAGAAGATATCCTCTGGCTTCCATCAACACTTGTGCACCCATGTGCACACAAATGCACCACACACACACACACACACACACACACACACACACACACTTGCCAATAAAATTTATTCTACAAAAGAAAAACACTTGATAGGCAAAAACTTAGGGTTTTTTTTTCCCCAGCCAGTCCCATAAGTAGCTACATGGGCAGGCAAGCCTTGAACGCACAGGCTGATACTGGCCAGACCTCACTGCCAGTTTTTGAAAAGGATACAAAGCCCGTCATTTGGAACTGGGCTTTGGCACATGGTACCTAGAGGCACTGTGGTGGCCGGACCCACCTTTTATAATCCGAGGTCATTATGTACCAATGACCTCCTGACTTCTTTGATTTTATACACCAAACAGTAAATACTTAAGAGACCGTACCTCCATTTAGATATATTAAATTACTAACACCTTATGTTTAATAGTAGTTTAATTTAAGGCAATACTTTCAGAGAATGTGGTCTTGAACCAGGATACCCAAGCAGAAGACACAAAGGACTAAGAAACCCATTCTCAAGGAGAGTCTATTGCCATCTAGTGACAAAGTGAGGAACTGCGTATGGTCTGGTCAAACTGCATTTCCAGGTTAAGCTGCACTGATACCTACTAGGCCAGAAAATACAGAACAACACTGATTCTGCTGATATTCACTCATACATTTAAAAAAAAAATGCTAAAATAATATTTTAAAACTCAGTATCAGTCCAGGTGTGGTGGCATACACTTTTAATTCCAACACTCAGGAGGTAGAGGCAGGCTGCCTCCATACTGAGTTTCGGGCCAGCCAGAACTACATAGGGAAAACCCATCTCAAAAAAACAAAAAACAAAAAACAAAAACAAAAACAAAAAAAAACAAGCAGTGGTGGCACATGCTTTTAATCCCAGCACTCGAAGGCAGAGGCAGATGAATCTTTGTGAGTTCGAAGCCAGCCTGGTCTGCAAAGTGAGTTCCAGGACAGGCTCCAAAAGCTACACAAAGAAACCCTGTCTCAAAAAAACAACAAAAATCGGAATCCCTTCATGACAAGAAAGTAGATCTGTATTTGTTCTCTGGCTTATGTACTCAGATGTGTCGCCACCAATTAGTGACCAGGGCCACCAAAAGACTATTTTATGGAAGCCAGGAAGACAATGGTCTTAAAGAGCCAGCTAACCATTCCGGCGATGGCCACCCTCAGCCTGGATGATGACAAATCCTTAGCTGTCTGTCTATCTGTCAGGGTAGAAATGTGCTGTCACTCATATCTCAGGAGCACTTCTAAGCATTTTCAACCCCCCTTTATATTTGATCTGTATTATGAAAATTAAGATGCTAAGAGCAAATGTCTAACAAAAAATCAGCAAAGAGGAAGTCCTGGGTAGCATAAAAAGGTCAAGGCATTGTGGGTAGTCAGAGTTCACCCCTAGTGGGAGGGCAGAGCTGAACAAGCAGACCACCCAAGATCTCTGCTGGGAGTAGACAAACCTCATAGCCAGCCACTGCCGATCCACCATGAGATGAGCTTTGTCGATTCTGACATTGTTGGCATAGTGCAGTCGTTTCGGCAGATCAGGAGTCAGGTAGGGTTTGAAATGTTGAATGGGTTTCCGGCACTGGGGGAAAAAAAAAAAGATGAGCATTTCTCCATAACACCTCAAATATGCAGACTAACTTCTAAAACTTCAATTTAAGCCGGGCAGTGGTGGCACACGCCTTTAATCCCAGCACTCGGGAGGCAGAGGCAGGCAGATCTCTGTGAGTTCGAGGATAGCCTGGTCTATATAAAGTGAGTTCCAGGATGGGCAGAGCTGTTACACAGAGAAACTCTGTCCAAAAAAAAAAAACCTCAAGGCAATTTTTAACGATTTTTTAGAAGTGGATTTGGTGCTGGAGCAATAGCTCAGCAGTCAGAGCACCTGCTGTGCCTGCCAAAGACCGGGGTTCAGTTCCCGGCTCCCACGTGTAGCTCACAATCACCTGTAGCTCCGGTTCCTGGATCCCATCCCATCCCTTCTTCTGACTCCCTCAGGATCTTGCAAGCACATGAGCACATAAACTCATTCAGACAAACATACACATAAATTTTCAAAAATGAATATTTTCCAAGTAAGTGGCTTTAAGATTAACCAATAAGGTAGAAATGTTAACCCTCTTATCCACATAGCCAAATATAATAATCATGTTATATTTATCACTATGCAACATTACTGCAATCATTATGTTGAAATTGAAATTTTGTTTAAATGGTTAATGTCTGTCTTAAATTTGTATTCTTGGGTGTTGATCTTACATTACCACAAATTTCTCCTCCCTTTTTTTTGACAGAAAATTAATTATGTGTAGATTTATAGTGACAACTTCAACTTTTGAGTCTAATTGTATATGTTAATAGATATGGATACAAATATACAAGTCAGTTTAATTGTGCCCAAAAATCCCATCAAAATCGACTCATCTGACTTATAAATAACCATTCCCTTAGCTCACAAATCACTTAAATAGCTTTTGAAACTAAATACATTCTCCTATTTGTAAAAGTGCACGGGTTCATCACAAAGTAGTAAAATTTTATTTTAAAAAACTGTTCAATAATTATCATTTTAAAACTTTAAAAATGAAAATCACATTCGTGCCTGCTCATGCAAAGTAAACATGGAGAATTGAGAAACAGAATTACAAAGAAACTTTCATAACCTCTATGAGAAACAAAATCGGAAAAAAATACATACACATAAGTAAGAATATGAGGAAATGAAAATTCCTCTTTCTTATTCTTGTGTATTTTAAACCATAGTATCTCATCTTAATTATCAACCTTGTGTCACTCTTATCTCTTAGGCAACTTACAGGAGGAAAATGAGGACTATGAGATATGACATAAAGACAAAATTTAAAAGAGATGTCGGCAATGGGAGAGTAAGGAGACATGATCAAACCAAGGAGGAAAGTGAAGGGCCCTCTAACAGGCCCCGGCATGGCAAGCATGGCTCCAGCAGGCTAGCCCTCCCCCCTCCCCTCTCCCTTGCTAAACTATTAGATGGCACACCTAAAGCTAGCCCCCAAGGCCTAGTCCCTCATTTTACCACCGACTCAATCCTGAGACTGAACACCAAGGTCCAGCAACCAAAATCCATTATTTGGCCACACTGGCTAACTTGTCCAATCAGGACCTACCAACTCACCCTAGACTTAGCCCTTTCTCCTCAAGAAACACCTGTTAAACCGGGTGGTGGTGGCACGCGCCTTTAATCCCAGCACTTGGGAGGCAGAGCCAGGGGGATCTCTCTGAGTTCGAGGCCAGCCTGGGCTACAGAGTGAGTTCCAGGAAAGAACGAAAGAAAGAACGAACGAAACAAAGAAAGATGTCCGATCTAAATGCAGCATCCCTACCCCGTCCCCCACTTGCCCTTGGGGTAATAAATCTCCTTGGGCCTGAGAAGTTGGTGTCTGGACGTGTTCTATACCCACTCCGAGGCCCCCTTACAGAGGGGAAGTATTTATTGCACACTTCTGCCAGGTTTCTGCTTCTTTGCTTTGTTTCTGTTCGGTTGCCTGTTTCGGTATCTTTTCTAGACTTCGTACTCTCTACATCAGTGTTTTTGTCACTTCCTGGCCGGCACGTGGCAATGCTGAGTACAGCTCCCCACAAGAGAACAGAGCACCGTCTCTGAGATCGGCAGGTAACTGGACCGATCACACGTTTTCTCTGGGTGTGCAGCTGAGGTAAATCCAGAGAAGACGGGTTCTGAGGAAGCACCTGGCTATTCTTCGTGTTTTAGAATTTGGTGCACAGACATCAGGTTTAAGGTTAAAACGTGTCTCTCATCGTCGTTAGCATAGTGTGGAGGTTCCGCTTCAGGGCTGCTTGAGACTGCGCTACTACGGGGTTCCAGGAAAAGCAAACCACTTCGAGGAGAACTGCAGCCCGGTCCTCCCAGGCTATGCAGCTCCACACCAAGCCTGCACATGTGACACCTTGGGAAGGACCTCAAAGCCTGCATTCATTCCTCAACTCTTTGCGCCTCTCGGATATCAGAGATGCGCTCCTCTTCCCCAGCATAACTTCAGCTGCATGCAGATCATTGAGCGATGGGACACAAAGAAAACAATTGTGTGTGAAGAAGCCTGAAGAAACTTGGAAGCGCAAAGCCTTCCAGTATGAGCGCTGCATGTACGCAGTTCACCGGTAGGGGGCGAGGTTGCTTATCAGTTCTGAAGGGTTACTGTGCTAGCATCTCTGAATTTGCAAGAGGTTACAGATGACATTAACCATGTATTCAGTGTTTCTTTATCCTCAATAGTTTATATTCCATCTTCCTGTTTTTGTTCTGACTCTTTGCCACGCACACTTAAAACAATTTAGCGTCATTCATAACAATAATAAACTAATAAATTCCATACAATAGGAATATACCTGTATTTTAACAGCAGCAACAACAACAATACACATTAATAGATCTTAAACATGGAAATTCACCATAAAAATTTCCAAAAGGGACTTACACTGAGGTTCCTGACAATTTCTTCAGAGTTAACTGTTTCAAAACAAAAAGATAAATCACATTACATATAAGTCACTGACCCAAATGCACACACCTATAGCAAATTTGACACACATATCTATTTATCCAAAGCTGTGATCTCAAAAAATTAGCTTAAAATTTCTTAAATCGAAGAATTACTTTAGAATTAAAGACTGGAGGACGATCTGTTTTGAACCAACGGTGTGAGGAGGCACCACCGATCACGTAGACTAACTACACTTAAATGGGGGGATTTCTCATGTGCTTTTGTGTGGTTTTCCCAAAATGCCACAAAGGAGCCTGTAGTCTTGACGGGCTCTCAGAACGTGGTAACTACGGTTACTCTTTCAACGTTTCCCTTCATTTTCTTCATACTTACACGTAAAAAAGTCCTGAGGGATATTACTAGTCCTGATGCGAGGGGCGGGTCCTTGGTACATATAGAAGTTTATCTCAGGGAAATAATCGGTCATGTACTCCACCTTGTCACAGTAGGTCTGGTCCATTCCTAAAATAAAATAAAAACATCAATGGATATACATATAAATGATAACAATCGTCTGTCTTTGTTCATGTCCAATATATGTGTCAAAGACAAGCAGAGTGAGCATTTGTACAGTTTATTCAGTTGTTATTCTGCAAATGGCAGAAATTGAAAATCAAGGCGATGGATGAGAAGACTCCTCATCATGAAATGAGACCCAGTAGGAAAAACTAAGTAGGTCATTTGTTTAATACAGATGAATTAAAGGATTCAAAAGATACATTTGACGTTCATGTAAGCATCGTGTTCTCTAGAACCAGTTGTTAATGAATTTTTTTTTAAATGGGCAGATTCTTAAGACTGCACGCAAATTTTTCAACATCTTCCTTTAATAAAACATTCGTGAAAAGTCCTTCCTGTAGCTTCAAAGCAGCAGGCAAAGATAGAGAGCACCATTTTAGAAGCTTTCGATGTACTTTGCATTGGACATCAGTGGGGCAAGGAGGCGGTTTAAGCATGAGCACATTGGCGTGCAGGAAGAGGGGTCTGCTTCCTTTCCTGTTTAGCACAAACAAACTCAAAAGTTAACTTTGAGCTGGGTAACAAGAGGAGGCAGGGCTTTTGTAGATAAGAAAAATGCTTAAATGCACACTTACCATATAATTTAAGAAATACAGGGAGCTCCGTAAGACACCCCCATGCAATAAAGTGCGGCAGCCACTAAAGCGTAGCCAACTACTACAAAGAAATCATGGCTGAAAGGCCTCCTGAAGGACTTTGTAAACTGAGCGACATCCCTGGCCCACATCCCTGGTAACTGCTATTAACTCTATTTGACTCTGCTTCTCAGAGAGTAAAGCATATGGACAGATATGCAGAACAATTAAATAATTAAGGTAGAATTTTTAGACCTCTTTCCATGAGTTACCACAAAATCCATTCTTTACTTTTTCAATAATGTCTACATCTGGAAATCCAGATTTAAAATTTCACCATCATTTTTTTATTATCTTTGGAGGGATAAAATATAATCAATGATAAAATGTAATTTTTTAAAAAAACATACCATGGTCAGCCAGAAGGATTATATTGACACAGTTGTGTAAATTCCTCTGTTTCAGACCCTCCATCAACATTCCGAAGGCATCATCAACTAACTGCAAGGCTTTAATTACCTAGAAAAAAAAGTTTTTAAAGTTCAAGTTGCCATTTCAAGTTGTTTCAGTTAACTAAGTCATTACCCCATCAAGGAAAAATTAAGCATATCTTCGTCTCTAAAATTGTTGCAGTTTGAAGTACAACATGAGAGACAGCACCTGTCACCACAGTTACCAAAGATAAATCCTCTCACGTTCTATAAATAATAACAAAAAAGTTGGACCACATTTCCTACAAAGAAAATCTAACTAAAGGCTATAATATATGAAAGAATATTGAATACCAACAAACACCATTCATTACAGATGTTTTCATAAGAATGCCTGATGGCGGAGGCATGAATCTGGGTACTTCTAAAAGAGCCAAAGAGTTGCATACATTCTGAAAGGTCATGTGACGGTGGAGACCAGACCATTAAAAAGCAGTATGTTCCACAACCTGATAATTCAATGTCTATGCAAATATTGCATGCAAAGAAACCTATCATGTTATGTGGAATATTCCTTTACACTGTGTGAATATATGTCACTGTGGTTTAATAAAGAAGCTGACTGGCCTATAGCTAGGCAGGATAAGGTTAGGCAGGAGAGCCGAACTGAGAGGACCCTGGGAAAAAGAAGGACAGAGTCAGAGGAGGCGCCAGGAGACGCAGAGTGGGTAGGATGGGAAGGAAGTGCATACATGAGGTAAATGAGCCCCAGGAAAGCACACAGATTTTTAGAAGTGGGTTAATTTAAGTTATAAGACTAGCTAAAAAATAAGCCTATGTTATCGGCTAAGCATTTATAATTAACATTAAGTCCCTGTGTGGTTATTTGGGGAACGGCTGGCAGGACACAGCTGATCAGCGGTCTAGATAGAAAAATTCACCTACAATGTTATTGACTTGCAATTTTAATTTAGTAAAAGTAAATTATACCCAGATTTTAAGATGCATATGCTATTGTCCTTACAAAGTGTGTGTGTGTGTGTGTGTGTGTGTGTGGTGTGTGTGTGTGTGTGTTTGTTTTTGCTGGAGCTCAGGTTCATAACCACAAACATGCTAGGCAAGACAAACTACTCTCCCTGCCCATAAAACATTTTTAAAGAGAACAAAGCATAGGAAAATGCTCACAACACCATGTTAAACATTAACAAAAGAAAATCAAATTGTAAACTCAGCCATTCATATTACATAACCCTGGTTTTGTACGTAAGTATCTCGCCCTTTCTAAGTAAAAACAAATGAACAGGAAACTTACAGAAATATACCAAATCACATAAACAATGCCTATCTCTGACTATCAAGTTGGGGTTCATTTTCTTTTAACTGTTCATAGCCTCTGTGTTCTACAATTTCTCTTAACTTTATCAACATAGTACATTGAACTGACCTAAAGTTTAATGAAATTTCAAAGTTGTCATTTTTCAGTATTTTTTAGTGAAAAAGAAAGTATCATAGTAATGGATTAGGAAAATGAGTCTTGTTTCTCATGTTATTACAATTATCATCTTTGTTTTCTTCTTTAGAAACCGCATTTTACAAATCAGACCGAGCTGAAGACATTAGCTAATTCTCACATGGAATCCTCACTCATGGATGTGGAATGTCCCCTTGAAAAGACTGAGCACTCTCATGGGCCACAGTTACTAAGAGACAAAAAGACTAGAACCAAGCCAGGATCTGTCTTAGACTAATCTGTCACCACCTCCAAGCTGCTCATCTGACTCTCAGGCTCAGGGTGTTTCCAATCTAGCTGGCCAGTGTCCCAGATCCCAGTGTCCTTTTCCATGTCATCATCCGACCCACGTCTCCCAGTCACATCAAGAGCTGGCTCTCATCCTCTGTCCTCTCCCGGGGCTTGCTACACTGCTGCCACTGGATGTCCCACAGTCTTGAAATCACACATGCATGTATCCTTCCTACTCCAAGGTCAATGTGAGCTCTTGCAGGGCAAGATCCATACACCCCAACTCATCACACATCTGCTAACTCACCTTGGCATCTTTTAGGAATTTATGCTCTGTAGAAGGAAGAAGTAAGCAGCATTGGGAAAATACTTTAATGAAAAGGAACAGAATGTTTATAGCTGTGGTTTGGATGTTAGGAAGCTCAGCTTCTCTTTTGTATTGCAGGCATACACAGGGTGCTGGGTCTCTAGCACCAGGGGAAGAGAAGAAAATGAAAATTCTGTTTTGCATAGAATCTTGATGGTTCACTTTCACAATGATCACTGTGGGAATGGTATATGAAATCCTGGTGAGGGATTGTGCTTTGCATCTGCAACTTCTTTCCTGTAAGTCTGAATTTAAAGCCACTGAGGATCTAGCTGCTGGAAGCTCTACATAGCAATGCTTTCCCAAAGCCCCACCATCCTCCCAGACATAACCTCCTCCATACATCTCTCTACAGTAGCACTTGCCAGTACTCTGAAATTCTGCCATGTGTGTGAACCTTATCAACATTGAAGCTAATCTGTCTCTAATTCTCTCTCCGGAACAACTTGTTCCTCCCAACTTTTCATCCTACTAAAGGTGTAAAGATTCCTTACTGGATAATGAGTAATAGGTGACTTTTACTGACTCGTGAAGACCAATCTGTGTGAGTTTCATCTTCCATACTAAGCCATCCTGACAATAAAGCCGCACTCAGGAGACTGAGGCGAGAGGATTGAGAGTTCAGTGGCAGCCTGAACTAGACAGTAGGACTCTGTGGGAAGAGGGAGGAAGGAGGAAAGGAAGGAGAGAGAGAGAGACAGGAAAGGGAGCAGGAAGACAGGAAAGAGGAAGGAGGAAGAAAAGGAGGAAGAGGAAGAAGAGAAGGCGGTGGAGGAGGAGGGAAGGTGAGTGAGGAGAGGGGAGGGGCAGGAGAAAAGGGGATAGAATAGAAGGCTGGAGGGGAAGGAGAGAAGAACAGGATTGGGAAAGGAAGGGAAGGAAAGGGAGGAAGAAGAAGAAAGATAAAAGAAGTTTCTGGACTCCTATGGCTTCCTCACTAGCCAAATCCCAGCGCCCTCTAAACGACCATTTCATTAAGCCCGCTCAAGTGTAACTTTCCCATCACATATCGCCTAAGCTATCAAAATTTCAGTAATTTAAAAATCTTAATCTTAAAGGCTTCCTTTAACAGCAAAAAAATTCGTGGTATTAACTCGTTACTTCCCTCACTCTTTCCAGGAGACTTTCTGAACTGAGACATTACCTTCTCCACCCCAGCCTCGCAGAACGTTAGACCCACCAGAAACTCCTCAGAGTAGCAGAGGAAGATAGGTTTTGATGAGTGTAGAATCTAGAACAAATTAGTGAGCTTAGTGCATGGGCCGAAGCATGCTGAAAGAGCCCTGGTGCTTTTAACTCACAGGTTTTAGGAACTTTGATTTAAAACGTGATTACAATTAACAATGATGATGATGATGCTAAAATTGCAAAGCCGTCAACGCTTCTGCACCCATTTTTCCTGTTGTTGTGAATCTTACATAGGGTTTTGTCTTCATCTTTACTCCCTCCACGTGACATTTCCACTTCTGTGCATATCTACCTGCTACCAATTTCCAGCTCTTCATCTGCTCTCAGCTTTCAATACATAGTCGATTGCCGTTTGAAAGCTTATATTCATTTGAACATCATAGTTACCTCAATTGCATAATGAGCATCCACACACACACACACACTCCAACCATCCCCCTGTGGTAGGCTTATAAATGTCAAGGGAACCACCATCACTCACCTATTTGCATATGACAGAAAGCAGAAGCGCATCTTTGCTCATCCATCTCACACCTAGTCACGTCACGTCTACCCTCTAACTGATGCTCAAACATACCCCCTTCCATCCTTGACGTTGGCCTCCTCCCTGGCCCAAGACTACTACCCCCTCTCTGTTCTGGACTACTGCAGAGACTAGGATGTTTCCCCCTCCTTCTTTTGCATTCCTCTTGCCCGGTAAAAATGCTCTCTAAATAGACATGGAACTGGCCATTCCACTTTCCTAATAACAACGCCTCGGTGCTGCCCACCGAACTCTGGCCTGCAGAGATCTGCATGACTGGGTGTTGGCCTCCTTCTCCAGGCTTCTTTAGAGCCTTCTCTCTGATTCTCAGCGCCCTAGTCAGGGATGCGAGGGACTATTCACACTACACTTCCAACAGTACCCGACACAGAGTAGCTCACCATAATGGTTTCCCGCTATGACCATCCTTTCCAATCATGGTGCTGTCCACTTGGGGAAGGGGGCCAGTAGTCTGTCGGCATGTGGTCCTTCTGGGCGTCACTGTAGGAGATCCTCAGCTCCCTCTATCGGGACATTTGTACATTTTGTTTCTTTCTTTGTTACTCAGGGGAGACTCTCCCGTAGGTTGGTTGTAATGTCAGCTGGGCACAAATTAAAATTGAGTTGGAAGCCTCACCCGAGGAATTGTCCTGACTGGTGTGGAAAGGTATTAACTCATTACTAACGTTGTGGTATTAACTCACTGCTTTCTTTATTCTCTCCAGGTGGCTTTCTGAACTAAGCCTCCTTGACAGTGGGCAGCACCTTCTGGTCGCAGCCCAGATAAAAAGGGACATTTCAGAGAGAAGATCATCTCGCTGTTTGCTTGGTTGGCTCTCCCTCTTCCAAGTTGATTTGCTCTGTTGTTGCTTCTGATTTTCTGGGCTCCCGGTGCCAGGCTGAGAACACTGAGGCCTCTTGCCTCATGGACTGAGTAGCTGGCTGTTGTGGCTGCCCAGCAAGAGGCAGCCGTTCTGGGACTTATCCCAGTTACCGAGGCACCCAGCTTCAAGGACGGAGTAATGCCTGAGTTCCCAGTGTCTCAGGTATGATTGAGCTGTCATTGCCATTTTAAAGCTCACTTTATAAGTTATTTGGGAGGTGTGTGTGTGTGTGTGTGTGTGTGTGTGTGTGTGTGTGTCCATTCCCTTGGCTCCGTTCCTCTAGAGAACCCTGACTAAAACACCCTCCAGCAAGCCGCAATCCCACCCACATCTGCTAGAGCAGGGCTTCTTCATAGACATCTCTGAGCACTCTTTACTTGCAGGGCTTTTCATAATTACTCTTAAAACTTAAAACTCAATACTTTTAAAACTGGAGCATGGAAAAAAGGAAAAGAAGTAGGCGTTAATGGTACCTAATCTAAATCAGATGCAGAGGCAGATACATCCAGGACAATGTTCCTCCTCAAATGATTCATCTTATCAAACACTCGGAGCAGCAAACATAGATAACAGCTAGACTAGAGAATAAATAGAAGGGGTTTGAAGTTGGTGAATTATTCACCCTCAGATACACCGGAATAAGTGGAAAGTTCGGTATTAAGTTCAGAATGGTACTGGAAAGAGGCCCCTTTGGTGGTGAGAACCCAGCAGGGCCTTGCCTTCGGAACCATTTTGGCTTAACAGGAAGAAAGAAAAAGGTAAATAGCAAAGGAAGAGGCCCAAACAAAAATGCTTACATTTCAGCTGAGAACAATTGTTAAATGAGTTTCCACAGGGCCTCTTACTCCCGGGAGCTTGTAAAGCTTCCCATTATGGCCAAAACAACAGAGGTTCAGGAAACGCATGGCTTGGCTTGTTGGAAATAGTATTTAAGGACAATGGCCATGTGGAAAAGTTGTACGAGAATGGTCTAGCTAATGAAGAAATGGGTATGAGCAGCCACTCCAGTGATAACGAGGGCTCGGAGAGAATCAGTCCCCTGAGGTGCTTGGGAAGAGAGTGAGTGACAGTGGGTATGGTATGAGTGACAGCTGGACACACCACAACAGTCTGCGGGTGACTTCACTTGAAATGTCCATATTACAGTGCTGAGTGGCCATGCCGCGTATCTCGCCTTGAGTTCTCAGTATGTGAGTTAGCAATGCCACATCAAAGTTTTCATCAGATTGCCAATCAAATGAATCAAGATATGGTTAGTTAGGCAGTTATCCTTCCCAGAACTTTTTAACAACTTCATGATTGAACTAGTAAACTAAAAATACAGATTTTAGACTTTTGATTACTTGATCTCATGTATTTCTTTTTTTTTTTTTTTTTTTTTTTTGTTTTTCGAGACAGGGTCTCTCTGTGTCACTTTGTGCCTTTCCTAAAACTCACTCTGTAACCCAGGTTGGCCTCAAACTCACAGAGATCCGCCTGCCTCTGCCTCCTGAGTGCTGGATTAAAGGTGTGCACCACCACCACCCAGCTCATGTATTTCTAAAATGTATGTGTCCAGTAGAGATTTTTAAAAACCCATCTTACTTTGTAGGTTAGAGCTGGATGATTCTCCATTTGTTTGGAAACAAACAAACAAACAAACAAGCAAACAAACTTACTCCAGCACTGACTGGTCCACTGTTATGCCCTGCAGAATCAGGTTCTTCCACGTATAAGGTATAAAAACTGGGTCTAGGGGTAAAATTGAAACAAAGGAATGCATTTACAATGTGAGAAAAGCCTACAGATAGATTTGAGCATCTTGCAGATCATGAGCATGCCGGCTGTTCCTGCCTCTTTCCCTCTGTAAGGCCCTCATCCAGGTGGGTGGATGCACTTGGCTTGAGTAGAGTCTCCTAACGGGAAGGAAATAATACTTTCCCAGAATCAGCACTATTGTGGCTCAGTTGTGAGAACATATCTTGCTCTTGTAGGTAAGACCTCTCTCAATGCATGCAGACCTTTCTACTTCCTGGTGTCTGGCCTTTGGCTGACTCTTTGATCTATGCCTAGTTCCTTTGTGAGCAGCTGGTCTCTGATGTGATGGCTTCTGTTTACCTGGTACTCTCTTTCGGTATTCTGACTCTAGTCTGTGACCCTGGCCTTGCACCTGCCCCTCCAGCTCCTGGAATTGATCCTCAGAGACAAGTGGAAGAGCATCCTCTATCATTTCTGCCTCAATTCTATATCTTTGGGATATCTGCCTCAATTCTATCTTTGTGATATCTGCCTCTCCTCTTAGGGACTGACTGTACCTCAATTGTTAATGTCAACAAGCCCCCCCATCCCACCCCAGAGCACCTGTTCTCAGGAGTAATTCTTGAAAAGTGCTCATTAAAAAGCAATGCCAATTGTTGGTATGGTGACACGTGCCTGTCACTCACATCTCTCACCCCAAAGAGGATAATAAGAGAGTTTTCTGTGGAGCCAAATATGAGTGACCAATCCTACATTCCAGCACGGAAGCAGTTTCATGAAGTTCGGATAGTATCAGAAGAGAGAAAGTCATAGATCAAGAAGACACCTTTCAAATACATTGGTGAGAACATCAGAGAGGTGGGTTACGGAAAATATGGAAACAACTCTGCTATCAATCCTAGAAGCTGTTGATGACGTTCTTAGCCCTTCAATTGGTGGAAACTAGGGTCTTGTTAATAAATTCCTAAAGTTGTTTTTTACCCGTTAGTCACAGGATGTTAGGTCTGACATAGAGATGGACAAGGAGTGGCTAGTTGTAGAGCTGCATATGGCTTAAAATAAATTGTAATTTGGTTCTAGACATTACCAAATCTTTACAGTCATTGAAGTGCCAATCAGTTAATCGGCCTTGGAGAAGGTTTCAGTTGGAAAGAGTAACTTCTTTCTAGAAACATCCGTTCATACTCAGCACTCAGTAGGCAAAGGCAGGGAGATTGCAAGACGTTCAAGGCAGCCTGGTCTGTATAGTGAATTTCAGGCTGGCATCTAACTAAACTACTCTTAAAATACCAGAAGAGGTTAGAAGGAGGAAGAGGAGGCAGGAGGAGGAAGAGGAGAAAAGGCAGACAAACAGACAAAGAAAGAGGAAGGAAGGAAAGAAACAGGAAGGAAGGAAGGAAGGAAGGAAGGAAGGAAGGAAGGAAGGAAGGAAGGAAGGAAGGAAGGAAAGACAGAAGACAGACAGGGAATTTCAAGATTTTGAAACATCGTCAGTGATGGTACAGAAAGTTTCTGTTTCACCCATATGCACGTCACAATGGAGCCCTCTTCCACAGAGGAGTTACCTTTCAGCTTTGGGCAGATCCAGCCAATTTAACAATGTAGAGATCCTCCTCTCATATGGGACAGAACTGGAATAAAAAGTTTTGAAAGTTTAATCAAACAATGTCAATCTATTCTTCCTTAGGGAGGGGACTTAATACCTTCAGGCATTCATTCTGCAGCGCGTGACCAGAACACTGAAAGGGTGTGGCGTACTCAAAGGGTCCCGTTGTCAACACTTCAGAAAGACTTTCAACAAACTCTGCCTAATCAATAGAGTTCTTTCTTTCCTCCTTACTCATTTCCCCTTTAATTTTCCACAACGAAAATGAAAACCATCAATTATCAACAACTCATTCTATTAACTTTTACTCATTTTTGCTTTCACAGTTATTGGTTGTCTACTGGCAGACCGTAATATGCATTTGAAGTAGAATTTAATCGATGAGTGAGAGGCCTGAAAGACTTGCTCTCTGGCTGATATATTGTGATGGTTGGTTTTATATGTCAACTTGTCACTTAGAATCACTTGAGTGGGTTCTCAATTAAGGAATTGTCTATATCAAGTTGGTCTGTAATTATATCTATAGGGGATTGTCTTGATTATTAATTGATGTAAGAGGGCCCAGACATTATAGGTGGTACTATCCCGAGGCAGATGGAAAAGAAAGTTAGCTAAACATTAGCCTGTGGGTAATGCAGCAAACAGCATCCCTCCATGGTTTCTGCTTCAAAGCTCTTGCTTGAGTGCCTGTCCTGACTTTCCTCAATGGTAGACTGTGACCTGGAAGTATAAACAAAATAAACCCTTTCCTCTTGTAGGATGACTCTGGTCATAGTGTTTATCGCAGTAAGAGAAAAGAAACTAGAACACATAGAAATCCATTTAAAGTGGTTCAAAACAGTGTCTGCAGTTACCTCTCTTTGATCCTGCTCTCACTAGCTTCCTAGAATACAGTAGCACATTAGAAAGAATATGCAGAGTGTACTCAGGAAGAAGGATCTGAATAGCTGAAAGATCTAAATGTTCTTTCGATGAATGTCACATCAGTAGCTTTCTGGCTACAACTCCCTTACAACAATATACCTTAGAAGCTATATAGAGAGCATGCGCATCGAAAGGCATTGAAGTCTTTGGTGCAAAACAGTGCTGTCCTTGGACTTGGACTTTAAAGGAACCCTTTTGACTGATGACTGAGAATAGATGAGAGGGGGGAGGAAGCAGAGGGGTGTCTAGAGAGGAGCCCCAGTGACACAGGCAAGGAGATGAACGTACAAAGCAGAGCAGTAACAAAAGACTCTCAGGTTGCATCATCTGTGGCTAACACTGGATGAGGGATATAAGAAAGAGAACAGAAACAACAACTCTAAGATCTTGGGCCTCTACAACTGGGAGAAGAGAATTATGACCAAAACTAAGACCAAATGCGCCTAGAGGGTAGCTCAGTGGTAAAGTGTAGGCTCAGCATCATGTGACCCAAGATTCAATTACTAACACTGAAAAGAAAAAGAAAGGGACAGCAAGATGGCCCAGAGGCTGCGATCATTACTTTTAATTGTCCACCTAGAATCATTTAGAAAGAGAATTAATGAAGGATTGACTACATCAGGTTGGCCATTGGGTAAGTCAATAAAATTAATTGATGGAGGGAAATCCAGACCAATGTGGGTAGCACCAGGCCCTAGGCAGGGACTCCTGAACTCTATAAGGATGGAGGAACTGAGCTCGGCACAAGCAAGCAGGTGAGCATGCATGCGTTCATTCTCCCCCAGCTCTCGACTATGGACTGTCTCATGCCCCTGCCTCTGTGGCATCCCTCAGTGACAGATTTTAATCTGGAAATGTGAGCTTAAATAAATCCCTTTCTCCCATAAGTTTCTTTTTGTCAGCAACAAAACATCAATAAAAATGAAGCCACAACAGAGAAGGTGTCTGCTACTGAGCCAGGAGATGAGTTCAATTTCTGGAACCCATATGAAAAAAAGATGAGAACTGACTCTCGAAATGTGTCCTCTGACTTCTATATATGCTCCATGGCACACTTGAGCACAGTACACACACACACACACACACACACACACACACACACACACACCAAACAAACAAACAAACAAACAAACAAACACATAAATGAAAAATCTGAAAGACAAATTAATTAATTAATTAATGAGAAAGCTGATTCTATAGATCTCTGCCTAGATGGGTTCTTATCCAGAAACACTTTTCACTACCTGCTGTAATTCCTGTACATGGTAGGGAAGGAGCCGTTGATAGCCACATCAGATCCTGGCCAGTAGTAAGCAGCAGCTTTTAAACCTTGATATATTGCCGTTAGCCAAATCTAGAAAGAGTGAGAGTCAATAGGGTAACTGTTTCAGTACAAACACTGTAACTTGCTGCTAACAACTATTTTGACCGGGGAGTGGGGGGGGATTTGTTCACAATCATTCAATTTTGTCTTTACAATAACTTAAAAATTTACAATCCATCAATCGGCCTCCAAAGAAAACATCTAGTAAAGTGGTAACAGTTCATTATTTCTTTCACTCTGATAAAATTGCACAATTCTTCCCCTTGGAAGGAACTGCAAAACAGCGTGGGGGGAAATAGATACCTTTCCGAGAAAATCGAGGGTTGGTACACTGATGATACAATACCCAAATTTCAACATAAAGGACCATAAGTGTTTCTTTTAAATTCAAACGATAATAAATAGTAGTAAAACCTTCTCATCTGCAGCCATTAGAACCTACATGGGTGATGTGAAACTCGGGGTAAACTCAGAAACCTCAGCCATTGTCACACAGAAAGCGAGGCTTGGAGGCCACGAGCAGAATGGTACATACCGGCTGCCCACTCCACCAGGCAGGATTGTTTTTCTCCACCGAGGAAAGTGAAAAGTTCTTGTTGAAGTGCACATCGTACATGTTATTGTCAATGATGCCGTGTGACTCTGGATACAAGCCCTGTAATGTTTATTACAAAGGTAAAAGTATGGAGGAGTGTACTTTAGTACATAAAATACAGGCAGGTTGCAATAGCAACAGATTTGCATTCCTTCCTACCTAGGAAGAATGTCATACTTTTCAATGTAAAAGTCTAGCTCCAAACCTAAACACCAGGAAGATACACAGATCCTTATCCTAGAACCCTGTTTCTTGGCTTCAGCAGCAAATGACTGACATCAAGCAGCTGGTTTATATCGATGCCTGTTGTGGCTTCACCGTTAAATGTCCCACAGAGGCTGTTGTTCGAACACTTGGTTCCTGACTGATAGTACTGTTCTGGAAGACTGGGAGACCTTTAAAAGGTAAAGCCTTGATGGAGGAAATGGGAATCGGGTCCCTGGGTATGGGTCTGGAGGTGTGTGTTTATTTATATATTTATTATCTGTGTGTGTGTGTGTGTGTGTATGTGTGTGTTGTGGGGGTATGAACACTCCACAGCAAGCACAAAGAGGTAAGAGGACAATTTGCAAGAGTCAGGTTCTCTCCTTTCACTAGGTCGATCCTGAGCATGGAACTCCAGGTGTTAGGCTTGGGGACAAACACCTTTACCAACTGAGCCATCCGCCAGGCCTTGGAGCCCTGACCTACTTCCTGTTTTTCTCTCTCTACTTCCTGTTCTCTCTACTTCCTGACTACTCGTGAACATGACCAACTGGCCTCCCACTCCTGGCAACATGCCTTCTATCAGGATGGAACGTGTCCCCTCAAACTGAGCTTAGAGTAAGCCTTTTCTTACGTGCTTCAGTTCCACAGGGCATTTGTCCCAGCAGTGAACAAAGTCACTAACCCAACTCTTGTGTGCTTAGTAACTCTTTGTTACCTATATTTTTTTCATTTACTGAGGAGAATCCATTTGCCCTGGCTGTTTAATCTTTTAAAAAAAAAATGTCACTAGAATGAGTCCATTTATGAAACAAAATTCTGTCGAGTAAAAATCATGAAAAAACTAGAAGACACTAAAATTTTCCACAGGGAAGTTCCCAGCTGACCTTTAGCTAAGTAAAGGACAATCAAAAAGTCCAGGAGAATGATATTTCTCACATGCCGGAGGTTGCCATGGCCTCACAAAGGTGAGTTAGCCTAATGCTAGGTATTTTGGGTTAATGAATGCCTCATGGCACTCTATTGGCCTCACACTGAACCATGCCTTTCCGGCGTGAATTCAGTCACGTATGATTACACACATACTTATGAAGTGTGTGACAGAAGCCTGCCCAGTTCTTGCTCAATATTTCTGTGTGATGTAGTCAGTTTCCTGTCCATGGCATCAGCTCTTCACCAGGGTCAAGCACTTACCGTGACAATTGTATAGTGATTTGGGAAGGTTTTGGTAGGATACATTGCTCTCATGTATTTTGAGTGAATTCCACATGTTTCTGTCAGAAAATACAGTAAGAGATTAGAGAGTCGTTTCTTTCTCGGAAATATTTTTGCATAATTAAATACCAGCATGTTTCCAGAGAACTGAAAAGTGGATTAAAGATGGAAAGAGGTTGAAATTCTGACCCCTAAGCTTTACCCATTACTTAAAAAAAAAAAAAAAAAAAAGTCCATCTTTAGGAGACCAGTGGGCTCTCTTCTGGGAAGAGCCGGGAGGGTTTGCAAGGCCCTGTGGTTTCTGCTGCTGCAGCTCGCCTCTGCTTTGACACCGCAGGTAATCCATGCACAAGTGACTGTGACCGAGATACAGTAAATGCCATCATCAGTGGACATCGAAATTGGAATTTCATATAATTTTAAAAGCTGCAAGATTTTCTTCTTCTCTTTTAAATCACTTAAAAATTTTTCGCCCGCTGGTGGTGGCGCCTTTAATCTCGGCACTTGGAGGCAAGCAGATCTCTGTGAGTTTGAGGCTAGCCTGGTCTACAAAGTGAGTTCCAGGACAGCCAGGGCTACACAGTGAAACCATGTCTTTGAACAACCCCACACACCCCAAAAAAAAATTTTTAAGCCTATTCTTAGCATATGTCAGATCAAATGAAATAAAGCAGAGTGATCATAATGTAGCCCAGGAGACCCAGCTTGTTGACCTTTAAGATAAAAGTACCCTAAACTACACAGTACTGGCATCGTTTTCTTTGGACTCCTCTCTTCATGTATCTGGTCATTATGGCAACCATTTCTACACAGTATTTAGCTCTCAGCTGACAGTTTCTATATTTAAAATAGTCAGCATAACAAAAATCACCAGACCTGTCTACACACCTGAAAAGGCATTTGAAGTATACAGCCGCAAAACCCAGGCCACCAAGTAATGTTTGCAAAATGAGTTCACTCTCCTGCTTATTGTTTGGAGTTCCCTTTCCATTTGCTCTACGAAACTTCCTGGAAGCTGTTTTTCACAAAGTACGGCGTTAATTGTGCTCCCATTGTTGGTCTGTTTTCAATGTGAGCAGTAACCCCGTGAAAGGAGGTCATCACTGCTAGAACACATTGCTATTTCCTTTGCGCAGGTGAAGCACACAGAATGTTTCCATCCCAAGTGCCACAACACCTCCTGAGAGCCAGCGCTCCATTATAGATTCTCTTTAAGTTAAAGCACAAAGTGAAATTGGTTGATGGCCAAACTGTCACATGCTCTGCAGCTGAAAACAATGTTCTTCCAAACGGGCACGAGCTTGGTCTCCTTCCCAGCCTTTGTTTGGTGTTTTTTAATAGGATCCAGAAGTTTCCCCCTTCAGAATCTCCTGGGGACCCACCCATATTGAGTCCACTGTGTAGGGCCCTTGATAGGAAGAGGAGAGGTGGAGGTGTCCCCTCCTTAAAAAGTTATACATCCGGTGGTCAGGAAGTTCTATGATAAAATGAGATATAGTCTACTTTAATCATTAAAAGAATGACATGAGAGGAAAATTGTATATAAGGAACAGAAATGTAGAATCAGTTCCTGTTTTGATTTCCTTAGAAAATGGGTGGGGCAACTCAAGTTTCTAAATGCTTATAGATACCAGCTATAAATGAACTGTAATTAAACAGTCACCACCCTGGTTATAATGTCCCAAATATCTATGCCACCTTCAGACTCAGGCTACCACTTTATGTCATGTTTTATAACCAGGACACTAAAGGACATGCTACAGAAAGCATGGCCTTCTAGGAGTGTTTCTTCTGAATCTAAATTATGACCCAATAGAATGCTTCTAAAAAGACATGATGGGTTGCTTCCACAGGGAAAGAAAGGCTGTCAGGCCAACGTTTTGCTTTGACTCTGTATTTTCTAATGTTGCTTAAAAATATCCATTGTGTACATAATTGACTTACAGAAAACATTTTCAGAGAAACAAAATTTTAGGGCTGGGGAAATGGCTCAGTCAGCTGCAAGAGCATGAGGAACTGAGTTTGGACCGCCAGTACCCACATAAAAAGCCAGGTATGGCCATGGGCGCCATTAACCCCAAGTCTGGGGAGGCAGAGACAGGTAGATCCTTGGAAGTCACAGGCCACCTAGCCTTGGTGAACTGACCTGCTCCAGGTTCAGCTAGAAAACCTCTCTCAGGAATTAAGATGAAATTCGATTGAGGAAGATGCCTGATCTCGACTTCTGACTTCTTAAATACACAAGCACACAAGCGAAGCGAGTGTACCATGCACAAGAAAGTAAAGAAGATTCCAAATAAAAATAATCCAAAAAACGTAACCAAGATCATTACCTATAACCAGACTTACAGCCTTTATGACTATAAGAAGAACAGAAAACTAAATGAGGAAAAAGACCAAGTCAAGTAATGTACAGATTGGAGCTTTAAAGCAGTCTTGATAAAATATGAATTATTATTGTGGCATATCTGTATGCCACAAACTGATGATACACAAACAACTCAGCAATATTTACAGACTCGAGATATGTGCCTTCCATTTTTTACATATCTTGTACCCTCTGCAAAGACTGGTCAAATGAGCTAACTTATGTCCTATCCCGAACTCAATGGACTAGGTAAGCTCTGTAGGGTGTTGATCTCTCAATGATCCCAAGTATGTGTCTAAGCCCATAGAGCCCAGGGAGAAGAAAGGGTTAAAGAGGGAGTGGTGTTGAGAACTTGAAAAAGTAGGAAGCCCTGTTCCTCTTCATCGCTCCACAGGCACAGCCCTTCAGTCAGAACTGAATCAATCCCCTGGGTGAGAACTCCAGGATCCTCTTCAGAGGCTCCTGAAAGTCTGGCCATGGCGAGCATAGCCACCTGGTAACTGCTGTAATTCCTCCTCACTCAGCCAGCACTATACCCCATATGATCCACTGGGAACCTCTAGGTCCCAGCTTCCCCCGGGGAGGAAGAGAATTAAACCACACATCTAATGGCCAAACATCCCACTTAAAATCCAAGTGGCGAGTTTTTCACTTGTCTTGAAGAACTGGAGTGACCTAGCCTATACTAATTCTCCAGAGACCCAAGAGAACAAGAAGGGCTGAGCTAATGTGCACATTCACCCCAGTTCCCCACTCTGTCTTAGCCCAGAGTGGGTAAGGAGTGCACCCTTGTTGGGAACATCCCCCGGAGCTTGTCTAATCGTGCATCTCTTTCCTCAAAGGAATAGCTTCTGTTTTGCCCACTGTCAGAGTTACTTTTCCTGACACTGAAATAAAATACCCAACAAAGGCAGCTTAAGGAAAAAGGGGTTCACTTCAGCTCACAGTCCTTTGTTGTGGGGAGTTCAAACCAGCAAGAGCTTGAGGTGGCTGGTCTCATTGTATCCAAAGTTGATAAACAGAGAGCAGTGAATACTTGTGCTTTGGCTCGGTTTGTTGTTGGTTGGTTGGTTGGTTTGGTTTTTGGTTTTGGTTTTTGTTTTCTTTTCTTTTCATGTTTCAGTCCAGGATTCTATCTCAGAGAATGGAATTGCCCCTTTTGTGTAGGTCTTCCTACATCAGTTCACCTGATCAAGCCCCACAAGTATGCCTAAAGACCCATCTCCCAGATGGTTCTAAATCTCATCAAGATGACAACAGAGATTAATAATCAGACCTGCCTTTGTAGCACTAATAGGAACCAGTCTGCTTGCCTGGAAGCCAATGAGATCAAAGATAATGAATGCATCTAGAATAACAGTTAACAAGCTGCCTCTCCCTTATCACAAGGAAAACGGGCAAAGGATACAGCATTCCAACTTATTTTTCTGGGGTCACAGAGAGTTAGAGGAATGCCTGATGATGACAAAATTGTATTTTGGTCTTGCTTGTTTTGATGAGAGCTGATATATATTTGGTATTTTCACATGCCCTAAGAACAAAGAAATAAGTTGAACCTAATAAGGGTTTGAAAGGCCGCTAGCTGTATAATCAGGCTAATTGGTAAGTTTCTCTTATACAAGCTCAATATACTGTGACTAAGAGAAGTGACTGTCTTGTCTAATTATAGACATGAATACAGTCTATAATTAGTAAATAAAAACAATAAGGAAATAAGTTCAAAACAAAGGAACAAGACAAATTTTCAGAAGCCAACCTTAATGAAGCAGCAAAGTAAGATTTGTCTAACACATAGTTACAAACAGCTACTGCAAGGATACTCAGTATTGATACATGTACAAAACCAGATTTTATAAAAGACGTACGCAGTATTCAGATTTACCAAAGAATGCCATAACATCACTGAAAATTTCACTAGAGGACTACAGATTCAGAGTAGATCAAGAAGAAATAGTCAGAAAACTCAAGGGTTTCACTGAAAATTATTCATACAGAGAACAAAATTTAAAAGTAATGACAAAGAGAATATAAAGACAAAGTGTCTTATAATACACCATTAAGAGGACCAATATACATACCATGGGATTTCCAGAAGAGGAAGAGAAAGAGAAGGGGCTAAAACGTTTATTCAAAGAAATACAGGCCAACACACCCAGATCTGGGAAAGAGGATATGCATTTAGTTCCAGAACACCTACAGAAACCCAGAGGACAGGAACCTAAAAGCATGGGCAGAGGTAAACATACAGACAAATACAGAATGTCTTAATTCTTTGCAAGGAGTAGGTAAGTCACATTTAATTCCCACATAAAAGGCAAAACACAAAATATTATAATAACTGCAACTAAATGGTAAGATGATGGATAGACATTATGCACAGGTATAAATTGTGACGTAAATTGTATGTTGAGGGAAAAGTATGGAGTTTTCCACATAATTAAGTTTGTTATTGTGAAATAGGTGGTTGTAATAGCATCTAAAAATGCAAATTGCCATGGTAACCACAAAGAAAATCTGTACAGAAATTATATAAAACAAAAGTGAAAAAAAATCAAAGCAGATTTTTAAAGATTAAGAACAAAAGAGGAAAAAGGGATCAGAAGAACTAACAATGTCAGGAAGAAAGCAATGAGTAAAATGGAAACAAGGAATCTTTCCATATCAGTGATTATATGAAATGTATACACCCAATAAAAGATAGAGAGTGGCGGAGTATATTAAAAAAACAAACAAGCAAGTGTATGTTAACTAGGAAACTCAGTTTGATTTAAGAGCACGGACAGTATGGAAAAAGCTATCAAATTGTGCACCAGTATATACACAATTTGTTGTGTAAAATGAGTGCCTTTTAGAGGTCCTCTGTAAACTCTGTGCTCACAGACTCGTGCACTTAGGCTGGTAGCTCTAGAGCCAAGTGTTCTTATCAAAATGCAGAAGACAGAGGGCAAATGGCCTGCTGCAGAGAACGGAAGGGACTTACTGTTCATACATGCCACCCTTGCCAATTTGAATCCCCCCCCCAAAAAAAAATCAACAAAAGGAACCTGCTGGATTTTTATTGTCTACTAGATACTTGTCTTATTTGAGCCTCAGTTTCCCACCTAACTTTCCAGAAAGGCAGCTTCCAACCCAAGCCAGATCCCTTCCATCTCATTGGAAAAGTCCTGGGTCTTGTCTCCAGCCATTCTGTGTCTAGTCTTTCAAGTTATTCTGAAATAATGCCATAATCCCGTCACAGTATGAGTCTGGGAGCCATATCCTCATCCATTTAGTAGTTATTAATATGACTCACTGCTGTGCGGTTTGAGTTGATGCTCAGTTTCTACAAGCATTGTAGTTCAACCTCAGCAGCTTGATGAGATGCTAGGGAGGGGTACTTGGACTTCCTTAAGAGAGATGCCTACTTCACCTCCAGGCTACCATAATGTTGACCCTATTTTGTAATATCTGCTCTTAATCCATGGATTAGTTAGTTTTGTGTCAGTCTAACCATAACCTGAATAAGCAACAAGAAAAGCAGGATTTAGTCTGGCTTCTTAAGTGTCCAGAGGATTCAGTGTTCAGAATACACAAGAATGTGTACTGAGGAAATTCTCTTTCTCCTGTCAAGAAGGAAGTAGCAAGGGAGAGGCAAGGAGAAGCCAGGAACAATACTCCAAGGACCTGCTGACTTAATTCTTCCAGCTAGGCTCCAAACTTTTTGCGAAAGTTTCCAAACATCTTGCAATAAAGCCACCAGCTGAGATCCAAGTATTTAAAACACCAGCCTGTGGGGGAGGGGTATTTCAAATCCAAACCATAATACTCCAGTTCCCTAGAAACTAACAAGGAGGTAGCTGCATTGGCAGACTTAAGAAGTAAGATCTTGACGCATTGGCTATCAAGATGGACTAAATACATGACTAAATGTATTCTTTAAAGCAGAAGCCAGAAAGCTCTGGTTGAAATATTTGTTAATGTCATTTCCAGTTGTTGGTGGGGTGAGAAAATCAACTAACTCCACTTGAAGAGAGATTCAGTTCAGACTTCTATTAAATTCCCTTTTGAAAACAGGATTTCATATCCATGTTACCAAATAAATTTAGAGAATGAGGTAAAAACTTCGAGGTGTCGGTTAACTTCCCAGACCCTAGTAGCTCTGCACTTGGGAAATTCTCAGTCTCTTTGCCAAAGATCTGTCTGAATGAAGGGACGCTGAAGGCATTGGGCCGCAGTGTTGTAGAGAGAAGCAGGCTGCCTTTCCAGGTCATCTTGGCATGAGGTTAACTGAATAAGTCATCAGATCTTGTCTTTTCATTTTACCAGCAAGAAAACTGAGGCTCAGAAAATTCAATCCCCTTACTCGGGCTTAAAGAGCCATTTCCTAATAATTTGAAGAAAAATCAAAACAAGAAACCAATCAAATTGTGACTGTATTTGAGAATTTTGGAGATAATAGAGAGTCTGGGGAAAGAGAAATGAAAGACCAGAATTGCAGAGTAGTGGATGCTATGAGCCCCGGAATTTGCTCTCAGGCTGTGACCTTGGGCATTCAGATTTTACTTATTATTATTGTGTTGAGTTTCATGAAGGCCAAGTAGCATAGTGCTGTGATAATAAAAACTGTTTGTATCATAACTTGAAACCACAGTGAGCTGACAGCAATCCGACCTGCTAGGAAAAGACCATCTTACAGAGAAACAAACCAGGGCTGCAAGGAAGAAGGGAAGCTGCCTGAGGTCTCTTAGCAGCGAGCAGAGGAGCTGGTTCCTAGGCAATCCGATACTAGAAGTGGAGACGGAGCCTGAACATGGAAGGCTCTAGTGGTGTATTAGTAGATGCCAGATCTACCCAGCAACCCAGGCTCCTTCAAGCTCTTGTCTTCCCGAGTCACAGCCACCTTGCTGAGACTCAGAACCCAGTTCTGACAAATGCCACGTTTGAGTTGGTACACATAACGGATTTCCACAGTTCAGAAGTTACCTTCAAACATGGGTCACGCCAAAATAAACAAAATGCTGAGCGTGCTACTTCAGAAAAAGGCAAGGAGAACTAACAAGTAGGAAAACCTTTCCCTAGTGAAAATAGATAAACCAGGAGACTAAATCATTGAGATCTTGAGAGGATCGGGGCCAAGCCAAACCACCAAAGCTATCAGAGGGGAAGTCCTCTTTCAGCTACAAGTTGAGTGGGTTTCTTTGTCATTTACACTCAGTCGGCTGTCAGGACTTACTCAGTTTGTTGATGTTCGGCATGAGAGTACTCCACGTTTGTAAATACTCAGCTCTAAAGCCGTCCATGGAAAACAAGATAACCGGCGGCAGGTCAAACCTGAAAATGGAAATCAGAAACTTTATCCATGACCTTGGCACTACTTAACCATTCTCTACATTAGAAAACACTTAATAAATAAGCAAAGGAAATGGTTCTGGGTCAAGCAACAGTCTCTGAATTTCAACCACCTTTTGGATGTTCCCCTGACATAAATTTGGTAACTAGTTCATGATGTGTTTCTTACTCTAAAGCTTCGTTTTTTTGACTTTGTGCTCGTATCCTAGGATATTAACATGTATCCACACATTTTAAAGCCCTTTTAGACCTGTATTTAATATAAAATGATCAACAGCATTTGGCAGTTACAGCCATAAACTGTATTTTTAAAATTTGTTGTTTATGTTCACTTGTTGACTTTGGCTTGCATGACAAACATGTTCGTGTGTGACCGATGCATACTTTCATGAATTTTTACTAGTCAAACTCTGCCATGTAACCATCACTCATCAGGAAACAGAACATGAATAATACTGCAGAAGCTGCCCAGATTCCTTCCTCATTCCTGACCTCAGCAAACCCCATCTCCAACCAGGATGAGCAGTATCTTGACTTTTAGGAACAATTGTTCCTACTTCGATACTGACTTTATATATAAATTGAATCACATCATATGTATTGTAGGGACTATACTATCTTTTGCTTGGCATTCATCATATTTGAAATTAATCTATCTTGTGGCTTAAAATTATGTCATCCCTTGTAACATTTGCTTAGTTTCTAGTGCATGAATGAATCACAACTCATTCTTCCCTCCGTTGACAAGCATTTGGGTATTTTTCAAAGTGGGTTTGTCACGAATAGCAACTATGAACACAGTAGATTTGTTTTTCATTATAGTGCTTGAAAAGTGGATATGATGCCAGGCATAGTGATACATGCCTTTAATCCCAGAACTTGGGAGGCAAAAGCAGAGGGATCTCTGAGTTACAGGACAGCGAAGGGTATAGAAGAGAAATCCTGCTGGAGAGATGGCTCAGAGGTTAAGAGCACTGGCTGTTCTTCCAGAGGTCCTGAGTTCAATTCCCAGCACCCACATGGTGGCTCATAACCGTCTATAGTGAGATCTGGTGCCCTCTTCTGGCCTATAGGCACATGTGCAGGCAGAGCACTGTATGCATAACAAATAAATCTTTAACTCGCGCTATGGTGGCACATGCCTTTAATCCCAGCACTCGGGAGGCAGGGCCAAGCAGATCTCTGTGAGTTCAAGGCCAGCCTGGGCTACCAAGTGAGTTCCAGGAAAGGTGCAAAGCTACACAGAGAAAGCCTGTCTCAAAAAAAAAAAAAAGAAAAAGAAAAAGAAAAAAGAAAAAAGAAGTCC
Organism: Peromyscus leucopus; assembly: GCF_004664715.2. Taxonomy (NCBI): domain Eukaryota; kingdom Metazoa; phylum Chordata; class Mammalia; order Rodentia; family Cricetidae; genus Peromyscus; species Peromyscus leucopus. The sequence continues at coordinate 28,974,000 of NC_051085.1, read as the reverse complement.
TGTCTTAAACAAAACAAAACAAACAAAAAGACTAAATAAACAAAAAAGAAAAAAATTAGTATGGAAAAGCAATTTTCACCTCTGTGCTAAAGCAGTTATATATTCCATTGCTTTTAACAAAAGCATACTTTTTAGAGAAATTTGGTGAGAGTAAATCCTTAAAATTCTAATAAATTACCCAAATATGACTGAAAACAAAAGTCTGAATGCTAGGTAAAATAACAAAATGGCTTCCACTCCTTCAATATAACTGAGTAAAGCTAAAAAGTCACCAGTACGGCCATCACTTTCCTATTGTAGAAGACACTATGAAGGGGATCTAGAAAACGAGTTTGTTTGGTTGCTTAGAATATTTATTTGTTGCAGAATAATTAACAGATTTTTGAGTAAGACATTGTGCTAGATGCTGAGTGTGAAGGCATAACAGAGTCATAGGAAATGAAATTGAGAGGTAGCTCGCCATGGCCAAGGTCTGATTCTCAGTAGGATCAAGCACACAGAAGAATGCCCGGTTAAGTCTCCACAAGGTAAGAACAGGCTTTCTAGGAAGTGTGCCTGCTAAATGATCAATAGAAATTACACAACAAGAGAATGGGTCTAATGTCCAAACAGGGCAGTGCCCTGCCCATGTGCCCAGAGAGAGCTGATACCTACAAATACATGTTTGAGTCTCAAAAACAATGTGCTAAGCCAGAAGAACCAAATGTGAGAGGATATACAGCAAGATTCATACAGCATGATTCCATTGATGAGAAAGTCTAAATAAATCAGGGATCACTGGGGAAAGAAATCAGAAGCCTTTAGAGAGCAAAGACTGGGAAGGGACATGAGGGATCTTATTGGGGTGCTGAAACTATTCTGTGTCTTCTAAGTGTTCTGACTGCTAGTTACTGAGGCTTGTGAGTTTCCAAGTTTTATTGTACCATATGCTTAAAATAGGAGTATATATGAAGCATATCTTAATTTATAAATAAAAATGAAAAAAAGTGGGACTGTTTGAACTTCAATATGCAGAAAATACATTTAAAAAAAGGTGTTGGTGGTGCACACCTTTAATCCCAGTCATTCGGGGACACAGGCAGGCAGATCTCTCTGAGTTCAAAGCCAGCCTTGTGTACAGAGCAAGTTCCAGAACAGCCAGGGCTACACAGAGAAACCCTGTCTTGAAAAACAAACAAACAAGCAAAAGTAGGGGCTGGAGAGGTGGCTCAGCAGTTAAGAGTGCATACTACCCTTCAAAGGGTCTGCATTCAGTGTCCCGCACCCACATCAGATGATTGACAAGTAATTGCAGCTGCAGGAAATCCAATATCATCCTCCTGCTTTTGTAATCTCGGCACTCACACACGTGCACCTGCTGCACACGGACACACACTCATCCACGTGACTACAAATTAAAAATATTTTTTGTTTGGTTTTTTGTTGTTGTTTTGTATTGCTTCTGGTTTTGTTTTTGTTTTTGTTTTGAGACAGGGTTTCTCTGTGTAGCTTTTTGGAGCCTGTCCTGGAACTCATTTTGTAGACAAGGCTGTCCTTGAACTCACAGAGATCCACCTGCCTCTGCCTCCCAAGTGCTGGGATTAAAGGTATGCACCACCACCACCCTGCCTAAAAATAAATATTTTATAAAAATGTAATGGTGTGCAGCTTATATTAGAAAATACCCAGACAGCTGTGGGCGCTGGGCACCAAACTTGGGTGTTTTAAAAGGCAGTGAGCACTATTGACCACTGAGCCATCTCTCCAGCCACACATTGTGAATATCCAGCTTCAGGATAAAGCTCAGAGAAGTGCCTGGTGGAAAACCCCACGGGGCAAAACCAGTACTCAAGCTTTGTCATACATCCTTGCTGTTTTTCTAGAGGCTCCTGAAGAGGGCTAGTGAATCTAAGAATTGGCACAAGCCAAATAGCATGACATAGAGCCAAACATGTTATCTCTCAACGAGGGTTTCCTAAATTTCATCATGAGAGGGGAGAAGAGGTGGGAGATTAATCAGAGTTACACGACCAAAGCAAAAGGATTTGTCCTTCTGAATGTAGGGGAAGGGGTTGTTAAGTTGGTGGATGGACATGCTGTGTCTATCAAATTGTCTTCTAAATTGCTCCGTTTATGATCAGCACTGTAATCAGTTTTGGTCAGAGAACCATCTTCCTGCAGCGGTCAGCAGTTAACTCAAGAGACTTGTAACTGGTCAAAGTGCTGAGAATAAATTTATCAATGCTTAGTCACAAATGAGATAGATGTCCATGTCACCCACTCCAAGGCTCGGGGAACACTGTGAAAAAAGGGACAGATAGGATATAAAAGCCAGATGAGAGAGAGAGAGAGAGAGAGAGAGAGAGAGAGAGAGAGAGAGAGAGAGTAATACTGACTTCCAGACTTGACTGTTGCAATCTCACAGCAGCCATGATTACCTTCACAAAATCCCCACATGACTGGGCCTATCAACACCCTGGCATGGAAGGGGAGGGGCTCACAGGACCTCGTCCCTTCCCTGAGGATATATGCAGATAATGGTTGATGGGGAAGGAGACATTTTTCTTGAGTGATGTAGTCAGAAGTGAGAGGCTCTTGTAAACCAACTCCCACCCACACCCTTACAAACATCTGCAATCAAACTCACTGGGTCACCAACAGACACACGGAAGAACTGAGAAGGGGCAGGGGAGGTGCTGGTTGGGAAGAACTAAGGGATTAACAGGAGTGAAAGAGACAAGAGGAGGTAAAGGGGTGAACGCTGAGGGGAACCCTGCAGGTGTCCAGGCAGAGGGGAGAATGAAAACTCACTTCAGACTGACTTTGTCAACCTGTATCAGACTTGGGGAGTCTGATGCCAGATGGTTCATTGTCAGCATATTGAAAACACAGTGCAATTTGGGGGGGGGGAGTTTCAAGGCAACAATGATTCCAATTCCAGGTACACAATCAGCTTAAGCTGTAAGTACATAGCAGAAACTCCTTTACAAAGTACATGTGATCGTGAGGGGGAGTTCTATAGCTAAAGGACCTAGAATGGTGTGGTCTCTTACTGACAGCATAGAGGTCATCATAAAGGACACATAATAGCTCCCCTAAGGATGGGAGCTAGGAAGGGATAGAGGCCCCTCTATGTTTAACATTCCTGGTTTCACCAGTGATCTGTGGGCACAACCTTTGTACCCCCAACAGAACACAATCCAAATATACTATGTACATGTATAAAAATGTCAAAGTGGAATCCATTATTATGGACAATTAATATATTTAATAAACATTTTTATAAACCTAACTTAGATCCTATCCCTGTCTCCTTCATATTTCTGTGTTGTTTGTGTACATATAAATTAAAAATATCCTGCTCTCTTCTCTGGGCTAGTGAAGACTTTCAAACTTCTATCTAATTTTTCTGTTAAAAGTTGTGGCTTCTTTTTTTTTTTTTTTTTTTTTTTTTTTTGGTTTTTTGAGACAGGGTTTCTCTGTGTAGCTTTGTGCCTTTCCTGGATCTCACTCTGTAGATCAGGCTGGCCTCGAACTCACAAAGATCCTCCTGCCTCTGCCTCCCAAGTGCTGGGATTAAAGGTGTGCGCCACCACCGCCCTGCAAGTTGTGGCTTCTTATCCAAGAACCTGGTCTTTTCAGGCTCGTATAAATCAACTCAGACCATTTATTTCCGAGATCTCTGTCTCAAGAGCTTGTGATTTTATTTTATTTTATTTTATTTTATTTTTTTAAGATTTATTTATTTATTATGTACAGTGTTCTGTTTGCACATATCCCTTCAGGCCAGAAGAGGGCGCCAGATCTCATTACAGATGGTTGTAGGCTACCATGTGGTTGCTGGGAATTGAACTCAGCAACCTTTGGAAGAGCAAGCAGTGCTCTTAACCTCTGAGCCATCTCTCCAGCCCGAGCTTGTGATTTTATATGATATAGTTTTTTAAAGAAAGACAGCGTTCCTCTATGTTGCTCCAACTGGCTTCCAACTCCTTGGCTCAAGTGAGCCTCCTGCCTCAGTTTCCCAAGTAACTGGGACTTCTGGTGCTGGCATACCACCATGCCAGGTTCCCTACATAAATTTTTTAATGAGATGATGCAATTTTAAAATGCTGATTCTTCATAAAGCCAGATATTCCTTTCATCTTTTGCCACCCCACTGCTATCCCTAACTGCTGGGCCCAGAAAAGTGAGAGCTGGCTGGGACAGAGGAGGGAAGGGAAGTTCACCCTGACGGGGAGGTGACAAGGGGCAGGTCTCTAGCCATCACCAAAGCCCTGGCAGCAATGGCTATACCCATGGGAAGAGAGGCATGATGGGTAGACATCACTTGACAAAGGTCCTCCTGTCACTGTGAGCCTTCCTTCCCATGATTCCCTTTCCCTGCCCTCATTTGGAAGATACTTTGATTGTAAGGATGTTAATTGACTGGAAACAGTCCTGAGGGAAGTAAACTTAGTCTGAATTCCAATCTTGCCCATAGGACGCTGGGAATGTGGGTATGTGCCAACAAATAGGCTTCAGTTATTGTGAGGCATGACTATAATATCACACAAAAGTAATTTGTCAACAGCAGAGCAAATAAACATCTGCTGAGTGTGAATCCACAAGGAGTCCAAACTTCTGTTAACGATTATATTGTGAGAGGGGAGTGTGGAAATTCTACTTGGCTTCTCCCTGTGGCTTCATGTGCCCGTTAGTTATGAAAGGATGGTGAAGTCTCATGCCATTCCTGCTTACCCTTCTGGACACTGGAACTCCTGGGATGTGGCACAGGCGTCTGTCACCCATGGGGTCTCTCCTGCAAAGCAGATGGCACTGTTTAAGGCATCTGTGCCACACACAAACAGAAAGCAGCAGGGATTTGCGGGGTGTGTCTTCGCCAGCTGTTGAACTGTTATCACTCGGATGACTAACTTCTTCCAGGACACAGTATGCGCTATCTCATGTGGCGACAGGGGCCGTGGCCTCTAAAGACTGGAGATCAGTGATCTACACTGCTGAGTGCCAGGAAGGGAAGCCACTCCATCCAGAAAAACAACGGAGAGTCCTTAAGTGGAAAGACTATTTCTTCATTAATGGGTTTGTTTTTCTTATACCCCACCTGAAGGATATTTTCACAATGGCCGAAATAACAATAACAGACTTAATAAATACTGACACAAAACCTAAAGAAAAGAGGAAGACAACCATGAAGAAAAGAAGTAACTAACTGGAATGGTTGGTCTCAGATGGAAAATACTGAAAAATCTTAACAACAAAAGTTTGCTGCATGAATGTTTCCCTTTATAGAACATTCCAGCTAACTAACAAAACAGAAATGACAGAAGACCCATGTGACCCTGTGGAACTCCTCATGACATCTACCACAGAAGATACAAACCGACATAATACACAAATTGTGGTTTGCAATAAATCAATAAGTACCAGAGTTTCCACGGTGCTCGAGCTCTAATTACTAAATTTCTGGAAATATATGGAGTGATAAATTATGTAAGTCACAAAGCATTCAATTAGCAAAAACGTAAACTAGGAAACTCTTTAGAACAAATTATCTCATTTCTCCAGTATATAAAATGTCAGAGGCACAAAAAAAGAGAAAGCATAGTTTTTTGTTTGTTTGTTTTTTTATAAAACTTGAAATGTATCAGTCACTTGCAAAAGCAAGCACCTATTTGAATTTTACTTCAATATTTTAAAACACTATTATGAAACAAAGAGTAAATTTTGAACATAGATTAGATATTTGACGAATAGAAGCAATTATATTCATAGTTAATATTATAATGTTATTAAATCTTTATCTTTTTTAGACACATACTTTAAATATTCCAGTGTGGTGATGCTAATGCCAGCTTTAAAATAATCTAAACTTAGAGAGGGAGAAACAGACAGAGAGAGACAGAGATGGCAAGGAGGATGGCAAGAAAATGATGTGTATCCTTTGGTTTTAAAAAATTAAAATAAAGAAAATATAAGGCCGGAGAGATGGCTCAGCAGTTAAGAGCACTGGCTGCTCTTGCAGAGGACCAGACTTCAACACCCAGATACACATGGGAGGTTCACACCATTTTAACTGGGGTCTCACACCCTTCTGACACCTTATGCATTCCACCGAAAACAGGCACAGACTTGGTATACAGACATACATGAGGAAAACACTCATACACATAAAACTCTTTAGAAAGAAAAAGAAAAGGGAACACAAGATTTGGAGATATGCAGATCATGGTCCTAGACTCCATGCTAATGTCACACTGGAAATCATCTAAAAGACTAGTCTATGTATCACTCAGTTACCTAGATAAACATGAATCTTTATCTGGGTTATTCCTTTAACAATTCATAGTAACAATTAACTAGTAGAAAACAAGTAAAAATATACAGAGATGGATTCTTACATAATAGCAAATAAATACCATATTGCCCTGTAAGAGGACAAGTAATTTCAACCCCGCCAGAGGCTACAAATTCAATGACTGTATTTCAGCATTCTTTCTATCCTTTATATGCTCTTCTTTCTGAAGCAGGTTTAAAATCCAGTTGCTTATCTTTCTAAGTCACCAAACTTTTCCTCGCTCACTCTGCATTTATCTGCAAGTCATGCTACCTTTATAAAAAATATGCTTTGTCAGCATGAGATGGGATTGGCCATGAAATGATAAGTGCTGAAGATAAGTCATGGACAGACATGAGGAAAACACCAGAAGACTCTCTCTACCTCTGCTTGATAGAAATTAACCTGCTGGGCGGTGGTGGCAGATGCCTTTTAATCTCAGCACTCAGGAGGCAGAGGCAGGCGGATCTCTGTGAGCTCAAGGCCAGCCTGGTCTACAGAGTGAGTTCCAGGACAGGCTCTAAAGCTACACAGAGATACCCTATCTCAAGAAACAAACAAAAAAAATAATAATAACGGAAATTTTTAAAGTTTTCTGAATTTGCCAAAATATAAAAGCCATGAGCAGGTTCTTGCTCCAAAATGATTCTGATTCTCTTCAAACTACTCTCTGAAGCTGTTTATTTAAATCTAAAAAATTTATGACTTTAGAGTGAGAAAGCACCAAATTTAATTTGAAAATAAACAGGCAATTAACCCTACCAGACTAATGAATCTGTAGAAGACCAAACTCCCGCACTGCTTATAACAAGCTTGTCTCCCATAAAAGTCAAACAAGGAACTCGGACGAAAATTCTACATGATCTCAGCACAAAGCCTGCAGATAAAATATTAAAGTTAACAAAACTGGAACAAGAGAAGGAGACTGTAAGGACAAGAAAAATTACAGCCAGTTAAACTAGAAAACTAGGCCAACCAGAAACCATACTTGCTTTTCCAAATACTCAGAAAAAAAAAAATTTATGACTCAATATTCACTACTAAGTATTTGGAAACTGTTACCATTTCAAGCGATTTTCTCAGTAAACCTGGTTTTGATTATTTTTAATTATTTCTCATATAAAATGACTCATATATCAATACAAAACATACTTTCTATTCTTGACTAGAGTGAGTAATGTTTCTAAAGACCGTTAAGAATCACCCAAATGTAACTGTTGCCTTGCTTGCTGACCTTGACCTTGATATCCTCCCCATGCTAATTCCCTGCCGGGTTCCACCCTCCTGAATACTTAAGGGAAGTTCCTTGTCTATGTATCCTGCATAATGGGCGTTAATAGCTTAGATGCAAGATTGTGAGAATTTCTGCCCTCCGGGGTTCTCCCATTGTGCTGTAAGCCTGTATTTAAGACCTCCTCCCTCCTTCAATAAATGGCATTTGGTATTAAAAAAAAAAAAAGAAAGAAAGAAAAGAATCACCCAAATGAATGATAAAATGGTAATGTGCTAGAAGGGGGTCCCAAGGCTCACATCTATATTGTACAGTCATGGAAAAGCCATAAATAAGGAATTAAGCAAGGGCCCAGGGCATGCCCCCATGCCCTGTGTTAAAAGTGCAGCAGTGGCAAATACATCCTACTCATAGAGAAGCAGAATATGCCTCTTGGAACCTGCTTGCCCCAGTAGCCACGGTTGACCAGTAAGCTCAGACATGGGCCAGTAGGGACTGAACACTCTACCTGTTGAAATTCTTTGTCTGCACAACAGATCTAGATGGGAACTTCTCTGGTAGCCATGCTGTTTCCTGTTTTGCAAGTTGTCAGCGCTATATATCTTATCTAAGTTGAAGAGTTGTCCTTCTTGGAGAAACAAAGAATCCTTGCCTGGAAGTCTCTTGGTCTGGGCTTGTGTGTTAGCTTCTCTGTCTGTTGTTGTCGTCAAACATGGCGGCCAAGACAACTTATAGAAGAAAGAGCTGATTTGAACTTAAAGTTCCAGAGGGATATGGATTTGCTATGACAGGGAGCTTTAGACCCAGGTAGCATAGCGGCCAGAGCCAAGAGCTGAGCGCTCATATCCGTAACAAAAATACAAAGCAGCAGAAGAAAACCGGAAGTGATAGGGGGACTTTAGCTCTGAGAGTCCACCCACAGTGACACACTTCCTCCAGCAAGGCCATACCTCCTGACCCTCCCCAAATTGCACCACCAACTGGGGGACCAAACATTCAAATTCCTGAGACTATGGGGGACATCTCTCATTCAAACCGCCATAGCTCCTTTCTGCCATTTCTAGGGTATAGCAACTAGCTCTAGAAACATTTCCACTCTAATTTCTGTCTCTTGCTTCAAAACGTAGAATTCAACTTAATTTCTCTATTTTGTTTAAAAACATTAAGTCAGTGGAGTGTAGAATCACAGGAACAGGATCTTTAGTGTAAAGAAGATTAATGTCTGTGTGATGTGCAATTTTCATAATGCATTGGGGGGTTCTGAAGCATTAGCTTCCAACAATTTCAAATCTCTCTGAAGTGAGCTGGAATGGCCAGGAGTCAGATGCTTGCACTAGTTTCTTGTATTGGTAAGAATTCCCTAAGGGCTCTTAGTCCTTAGATTGTGATACCTCAGTAAAACCCCCCACTCTATCCCCTACAGACAAAGAAGCTTAAACCAGGATTCCTAAGTGTAGATAAGAACTTAGACCCCTTTTCCCCACGTGGCTGTATCTGCTACAGGGACTTTGGAAAACACAGTCAGGATATTCGACCAAAAGACTAAAAAGGGAGGCGGATTAAAATAAATTATATGGTCTGTGCCTTTAAGAACTAGCCTCACAAACAAAGGAGAGTGCTTCTTCCAACCTCCCTGCTGTGAGTAAGAGATTTGGAAGAGCCTCCCTGGAGGCTTATAAACTTAGAAAACACCTTACTTTTGCATTCTGTACCTAAAGTCTCCAGTGGTGGCTTTGGGGATGTGATCTAGGCACAACAAGACCCTCACTCTATTGTCTCAAAAAGGGGGCCTTAGACAAAGATATCTCAATATAGATAGACCCAGGCCAGTTTCAAGTCCCCAGAAATGATGGCGCCAGCCCCAGGAACCAATTAACCATGAGGTGCCCCTCTCTGGAGATAACATGACCAGACCCCTGAGAGGAGTTGTAAAACTCCTGACAGGGCAAACAGATAAGCTAGAATAAGATAAAGTCCAGGCCCAGGAAAAAACGGGACCAATCAAGGATGGACCCGTACTAACCCCCTCCCCTCTAAGAAATTTTATGGGTTTTGCCTATAAAAACTAACTTCCCCAAGAAAGAGTAACTCTTCTCTGCCTCACTTGAGATGGCTTGAGTTGAGTTCCCTGTCATGACTTGTAACAGATAAACCTTGCTTTTGCATTCTGGTATGCTCGTCTTTGGTGGTCTCTCTGGGGGTTACGATCTGGGCACAACAAGATCACTCAGGACACGGATCATTCAACATTTGGTTGATAGCTCTGTTATGTAGCTGTCTCAGCACACTTTAATTATGGAATCTGCCATCCAGTGTCTCAAACCACAAGTAAACATGGCATGGTCACTGGACTGGAAACACCTTGCTGTTACATGATAATAAGGCTATAAGCTCTTGTATCTGTCTATGAAAGAAACTTCCTTTCTAAACCTCCTTTCATCTCAAAATAAACACATTCCATCTTTTCCTGTATGCAGAGTAATAGCTAAATTCTCTCTGTCTCTCTCTCCTTAACAATCTTTGTAGCTCAGGATAGCCCTGAGAAACTGAGTTCCGGTGAACCCACAGAGGCAAATGCACCAATACCCTCTGCTTACCCTGGCAAACAGTCTTGTAGTCGGCACAGCAGTCCTTCTTCTGCAAACAGTCATCTGCACAGGAGCAGAGGCTGGTCTCCAGTCTGCTCTCCCCACAACGGAATGAATTGCACGTCCATATTTGAGCTGGAAAAGCATGCGAGTCAGTTCTGAGCGCTTACGTGCACAAAACAAAGACTACAAATGCCATGTGTTCTTCCCGTTGTCATTACAATACAGTCAAACTCCTGATTTACCTGCTTTAATAGATGAAAATACATCATACAGAAAAAAAAAAAAAGATGCCATGACTCCACTTTCCTTGCTTGGGTAGCAGACAGAAGTGAGGCTGCTTCATTGGCTGAACTTGGGCTCTGAGTTTGTAGATGTTCTTTCTAGACCCTGGCCCTATTCCCACTCATCTGTAGGAATTGCAAATGGTGAAGCATCATGAGCACTGATGCGATATGAGTGTACCCAAGAGCAGCCTTGCCCGGCCTTGTCTGAGGACAGTCAATAGAGAAAGGAAAGGGATGACGGAAGTAATAAGGAGCATCCTACAGTTCCGTGGAAACCCAGGGCATTGTGTAGCATCTCACTTTCTGTACGGTTCCACCTTAACTGCGGTCTAACTGCGAGCTCCTGTGTTTTGCACTGAGGAGGGGAAATGACAATAATTAACCTGGTGCAGACACCCAGAAAAGATGCCGTGGGTCGAATTGTGCCGTCTCAAGAGGAGATCATGAAGGCCTGATCCCCATTATATGTGAATATTATCTTACTTGGAAATGCATGCCAGTCATTTGCAAAGAATCAGGTAAAGTGAAGTCAGTGTGGCAATCCTCAAAGTCAGTGTGGTAATCCTCAATGCAACGGCTGGCCTTTTTCTCTCCCTTTTTTCTCCTCTTCTCCCTCTTTCTGCTTTGTTGCTGCTTTCTTTTGATCACCCTTCGCTCTAGAGCCCCATCTGACCTCGTCTTCCCAGAAGCCCCCCTTGCTTGGCCTCCTGAGTACTGAGAATACAGGCCTGGACCACCCTGCCCTGATTTGGTTTACTTATAATACCGGGGCAAGCTGGAAATGAGGACACACAGAGGAAGGCTATGTAAAGAGATGCCGATCACGTGACAGTGACAGCAGAAGTTGAAGCTGTGGTACTGTCAGTCAAAGAACGTCAAAGCTTGCCAATGACCAACCAGACCCTAGAAAAGTGGAACCCAACTCTTCTCCCTCACAGACAAGGCTACCAACATCTAGATCTCAGATTTCTCACCTCCAGACTCCAGAGAAAGGACTTCAGGGTTTTGTTTTTTGTTGGTTTTTTTTGTTTTGTTTTGCTTGTTTGTTTGTTTGTTGTTTTTTGTTTTGCGAGACAGGTTTCTTTATGTAGCTTTGTGCCTTTCCTGGAACTCACTTTGGAGACCAGGCTGGCCTCGAACTCACAGAGATCCGCCTGCCTCTGCCTCGCAAGTGCTGGGATTAAAGGTGTGAGCCACCACCGCCCGGCAGGACTTCAGTTTTTTTAAGCTACCTAGACTATGGTGCTTTGTTACGGTAACCCTGGGAGCAAACACATGGTGGAAGGTTGTGACGCCAGAATGATGGCAGCCCAACTAATTCGCTAATCAACAGGTTGTCAAGACCCGTACTTGACTTCACACAGGTGTCCTCAAAGTCCCAGCAGCAGTCCCCTCGGCCCGTGCATCCTGAGTCACACCGGCAGCCCTCCAGTCCTCTGTGTGATGAGTCAAAGCATTTTTTCCTGCAGCTGCCTGTCAAATGAAAGGCAAAGGACAGCAGCATTGAGCAGTTAGCCAGGGTTTCATCCCTTAGGCGGTGAGCACGCATAGATGTCCTTAGCACAGACTGAGACTAGATTGATGATGCTAGAGCTCAGTATGACGACGCTGTGCTGAAGAGGAGAAATGGGTATATACAAGCCGTGTATGAGAGCACAGAGGTAGGACAAAAGCTAGCAAGGGGCGGGGCGCAGGATGACTCCACTGAATCTCAGGTCAGGGGCGGGGCTTTTGCAAATTACCAAATTAGCAAAGCCAAGAAGGTCAGTGTGCAGTTTGGAATGGCTAACAGGTAGAGTTCAAGACTCAAGACGGACTGGTATAGGGAGAGGAAAACTGCTCGGGCCAGGCTAAGAAGAAGCCTGAGGCTCAACTGCGCTGAGAAGTCACTAAAGAGTAAGGGGGGGGAAAAAAAAAAAAGAGCAACTCAGATTTGCATTTTAGATGCTCATTCCAGAAAAAAAGGGGCAGGCAGGGAATGAGAAGAAGGAAACTCTCAAATCCAGTAGGGGATTTTAACCCAAACTAACGAACAAAAAGAGGAGTGTCTCAAGGAAGGCAACAGCAGTATACACAAAGAAGACACAGACACAACCTAGAAAAAGTAAAGTGCACTCGAAGACGCTTTATATGTAGAATAAAAAAGAGGAATAAGTTAAAAATGACTCCTGGCATGCAGGGCAACGTGTCCAACAACATAAGCTCAATTCCCATTGTACTCAGAATGAAAATCCCAGACCAAGCTTTGATATCCCAGCCCCTATGGATTCCCTCCTCTACCTGGCTGAACCCAGCGTGAGACTGCCTCCCTCCGGTCCTACTAAGCCTAGCTCATGACCTCCCAGTCATCCCTCCAGGAGAGCATGCCAGGCATTCTCCTGGATTAGGCGTTTGCCTTTGCTGTTTCTAGCTCCCTAGAAGGTTCTGCTGGAATACATGGCTGGCTGGTTCGAAGTCACAGTCTGCCTGGCAGCATTATCTAAACTCTGCTAATATGGAAACTCCCTCCCTCCCCAACAAGGCTTCCTGCTCTCCACCTGCCCTTATCTGAAAAATGTTCCTGGCCCTGGAGGACTGACTTTATCTAAAAGCTGTCTCTAAACCAGCTGCCTGATTCATCTTTAGCTTGACTCTTGGCACAAATCCCTGCAGAGAAGACTTGTGCTAGGATCTCTGCTACAGGACCCTACTGCCACATCCTAAGTCTTGGGATGGGAGCGTGCCACTCAATGTAAATTAGGATTTGTCCCCAGGCTCCCCAATCCTATATGTTCCTTATACTCTAGAATAAAATGGAGCTGATTCATCGAAGTCTGTCTCCAGAGGCAGCGCTCCATTTTTGCTCATGAGCCATGGATAAAGCTTTCTGTCACCCTGTCTGCCTCTTTCCTCTCACAGACTGATGACTGACAGGCCAAGAAGAAAGAGAACCCCCACATTTTTCCTTGGAGAGTATCCCCGCTTCTTCATTTCCATGAGCTCCTAACTCAAAAGTTCCTTCACACTCACATCCATTCCCACACACTAGCCTGACTTAACGTTTCATTTTCTTGGTTTTGGTTTCACTCATCATTCCCTGGAAAGCCCGCCCCTCCACCCCTATGCTACTTGGCTGAAGATGGTCTTCAACTTCTGATCTCCCTGCCTACTTCCCTCTCAGTGCTGAGACCACATCCGGTTTATGTAGTCCTGAGTACCAAATCCTGGGCTTTGTGCATGCTAGGCAAGTACTAGACCAACTGTATCAACAGGGCGACATCTTCAGCCTAGAAATGGACACTCTTGAAAGGACCTTTATCTGTTCTCTTCACCACTATATCTTAATTAGAAAAGTATGGGACAAAAGACAACGTTCAATTTTTAGTGAATAATTAAAAGATATGTGCACACATGACAATAAATTTGTAAGAATACACACACACACACACACACACACACACACACACACACACGGTTTTAAAATCCACACAAGGCACAATTGACATTGCAAATGAGGAAGCCTTACATGGAGCAGAGAATGGTTAAAATTGTTCCTCATTTGGGTTGAAGGGATTGGGCACAAGAGTGAATAAGTGATAACTGGGCAGACTGTGCTCAATGCCAAGGAATACGGAAAAGAATGAACGAGGTGGAAGGGGCCTCGAGTGGGAGAGGAAGAAAGACTGAGATGCTGGTAGGAGGGCTGAGGACCTGAGATGAATGGGGGAGGAGGAAGGAGAACCATTCTGGGAAGCCAGCCAGTAGGTATAAGGAAGTAAGGAACAGGGGGCAGATCTGAGACAATAGGGGATTTTGTTCAGAGATTAGTACATGCCTCTTGCAGTCAACTTGTGCAATTTGGAGGATAAAATAGCCAAGAAATGATGCCCATGTGTATGCATCAACACCAGAATGATACCAGTGAAATGGCTTGCTGACATTCACTCCAGCCAGGAACAGCTGCACCTCTCTGAGACACAGCAGTCCAGTGACCACAAGATGGCAGGAATTTTACAGCTAATATGCATGGTGTTTTGTTTTGTTTTGTTTTGTTTTTAATCTCTGCTGTGTTCCTGTGTTGCATGGAAGAACTGCATGTAAATTCTTAAATGACAGAATAGCTGGAGAATTGTCAGTTAGCTTCCCCCAAGAGCCTCCCTAATGAAGAGATGCTAAGATTTTTCTCAGTGGAGCTGAATGGAGTATATTAGTCACATTGAAAGGGCATCAGATGAGTTAAAAACAGACTTGTATTTCACCTTAGTAAAAAAACCAACACAATCTATTAAAAAATATAGGAGACTGGTCAGTAGGATGGCTCAGGAAGTTAAGAAGTTTCTCACATGAATGAGCCCGATGATCAGTCCCGAGAACCCTAGAATGAGTGAGAGAACAAACTCCCCAGATTCTTGTCTTCTGCTCTCCACACATGTGCTGTGCATGAACACACACACACACACACACACACACACACACACATCATGCACATATGCATGATACTAAATAAAATTAATTTTTAAAAAAATTATAGAAAATGCTGATATCATCCCTTATAAATGGTATATTCGCTATTTGCACCAGTAGGATAAAAACAAAGGAAATATGATTTTAGAGTTAATGGGATGTATCTCCTATTTTTCTTTGCTTCTTATAAGAAAAAAAAATGAAGCGTTTATTATGTTCTACTTTTGAAGAATTTAGTATTGATTAACCACATCATGGGGTGTGAAAGACGTGACAATACTAACATGCTGTCAAGGCACAGAGGAGGCAGACAGTGTAACAAAGACTTTGGAAGGTCGAGAGGCTGATACAGTAGAAGTCAAAAGGCTGAAGAAAGCGAGGTCAAGGGGCTGGCCACAGTGGAGGTCAAGGGGCTGGCCACAGTGGAGGTCAAGGGGCTGGCACAGTGGAGGTCAAGGGGCTGGCCACAGTAGAGGTCAAGGGTGGCCACAGTGGAGGTCAAGGGGCTGGCCACAGTGGAGGTCAAGGGGCTGGCCACAGTGGAGGTCAAGGGGCTGGCCACAGTGGAGGTCAAGGGGCTGGCCACAGTGGAGGTCAAGGGGCTGGCCACAGTGGAGGTCAAGGGGCTGGCCACAGTGGAGGTCAAGGGTGGCAGAAGGGTGGCCACAGTGGAGGTCAAGGGGTTGGCCACAGTGGAGGTCAAGGGGTGGCCACAGTGGAGGTCAAGGGGTGGCCACAGTGGAGGTCAAGGGGGGGGGGGGGGGGCTGGCCACAGTGGAGGTCAAGGGGCTGGCCACAGTGGAGGTCAAGGGGTGGCACAGTGGAGGTAGGGCTGGCCACAGTGGAGGTCAAGGGGCTGGCCACAGTGGAGGTCAAGGGGCTGGCCACAGTGGAGGTCAAGGGGCTGGCCACAGTGGAGGTCAAGGGGCTGGCCACAGTGGAGGGGGGGGGGGAGGTCAAGGGGCTGGCCACAGTGGAGGTCAAGGGGCTGGCCACAGTGGAGGTCAAGGGGCTGGCCACAGTGGAGGTCAAGGGGTTGGCCACAGTGGAGGTCAAGGGGTTGGCCACAGTGGAGGGGTCACAGGGAGGTCAAGGGGTTGGCCACAGTGGAGGTCAAGGGGTTGGCCACAGTGGAGGTCAAGAAGCAGACACAGTGGAGGTCAAGAGACTGGGCATAATCATCAGATATTTATAGTGACAATAAGATGTCTCCAATTGGTTACTTTGTTTTCCATTTTGTAGGCGAGGGTGAAAGTCAAGTTCAGAGGAACAATGAATAATGTTGATTATGAGGGAGGTGTGGAGGGGAGCGGGGGCGGGGAGCGGCAAACAGATCTGACAAAAGAGAAGTCTGAATGAATTAAAGCCAGAAGGATGAAGAGACTGTTTATCTTGTTTGTTGGCTTTCGATTTTTTTTTTTTTTTTTTCAAAAATGCTGGGGGACATACCTTGCTGTTCAGGTTTCCTGAGCCCAAGTCCCAGGCCTAATCCGAGCGACACAATCACCAGCAGAGCAAGAAGAACCTATTACAAAAAGAAGAGGTCATCTCTGGGTTTTTTTGTTTTGTTTTGTTTTGTTTTTTAAATACAGACAAAATGACAGCCAAGTACCTTTCCTTCACAGGTCTACACGAAGTGCATGCGGCTTGCAAAATCTATCTGATTACAAAAGATACCATATGCAACAATGACGGGAACATGATAAAAAGAGATTTGGGAAAAAATTACTTATTTTTATTTGTATCCGCTTTTGAAAGAAGTTCTTCTGTAGCCTAGGCTCACTGGGTAGCCCAGGACAACCATAAACTGATGGCCCTGCCCCCTACTGGTGGGATCACAGGTTTGTGCCTCTGCTGCTGCCTGCTTTATGTAGGGCTGGAGATCAATCCCAGGACTCCATGCATGCTAGACAAGGACTCTAGTAACTAAGATACATCCTAATCCCACGAGAAAATGTTTTGTACACCAATTACCACAGATGTCCAAATTCAAACCCTTTCGTAATTCAAATACGTGTTTGACTCCAGGTGGAGTGAAAGCAGAAATTCAAACCACAGGAGCGATTTACCCACCTCACCCCCTCACCCCACTCCCCACCCCACCCCGCTGTTTATCTCACTAGGCTTGGAGAATATCTGGAGGAAATGATTCCCGGCATCCAGTAGAACTGTGAAATCCTTAAGCGCCTCATTGCTAATTAGCCACATCTTTTGTTGTGTCCCGGAGGACGAGGGAAATAATTAACACGGGTCAGCACACAGCATACTGGTGATTAACTGGAAGGGTCTTCTTTGGTCTGCAGTCCATCCACACAGCTGATAGGACTTAGAAACTTCTGGACCACAGACTGTTTAGGTCATTGTGATAACTACTGTGACAAAGCCATGCAGCACAGGACACTCCCTACTTCCACCAGATTCAATGGCAACCTGATTAGATTCTTTTACCTAAACCATGAATTCAAGTGGGAAGAGTACTGGCTAGTAGGGCTGGACATGCTGTACGTGGCCACAAAGAATGGTAACGGGGTCCAGTGAGATGGCTCAGTGGGTAAAGGAGATTGCTGCCAAGCATGATGACCTGAGTCAGATCCCTGGATCCCACAGAGTAGAAGGAGAAAATAACCCCCCCAAGTATGCTGTCTTTAGACTTCTGCATGTGTGCTATGGCATGTGCTTGTCCCCATCAATAACTGTATTTTTTTTAAAAAAAATTTAAAATAGTGGTAACAGACACAAGTTCAAATGACTTTTGAAAATAAAATAATCAGCTGGGCGGTGGTGGCGCACGCCTTCAATCCCAGCACTCGGGAGGCAGAGCCACGCGATCTCTATGAGTTCGAGGCCAGCCTGGTCTACAGAGCGAGATCCAGGAAAGGCGCAGAAACCCTGTCTCGAAAAACCAAACGAAGAAGAAGGAGAAGGAGAAGAAGAAGAAGAAGAAGAAGAAGAAGAAGAAGAAGAAGAAGAAGAAGAAGAAGAAAATAATATTGATTCTAATTTAAAAGCAAGCAATAAACCTTGCAAAAGAACAAATGTAAAATTGTTTACATAATAAGGAACTGCACAAACTATTGACATTGAAGAGTTTGAATTTTGAAAACCAACTGAAAATTTAGCACATTAACTTTTTTGTTCAATGAGAAGCAGTGAGTGTAAATAGCTACTTAAGAACAACGTTAGTGGGCGGTGGTGGCACACACCTTTGACTCTAGCACTTGGGAGGCAGAGGCGGGCAGATCTCTGATTTCAAGCCCAGTCTGGTCTACAGATTGAGTTCCAGGACAGCCAGGGTTATACCTGGAAACCTTGTCTCAACCCCCCCACCAAAAAGGGTGGGGGGGACATTAGGAGTTAACCCCTAGTCACAGTGCCCAGGAACCACAGGTATCCTTAGCAGAATTATTAGAATACATAAGCCAACCAAGGTCAACTCCTTATGGAAAACTAGTGCATTACAGATTTACAGATGAATATGTTTTGCCCTACGTCTTTTCTTTGTGTTTTCTCCACTTAAGCTTGCTAAAAACCAATGTCTGTCTCCCCTTTCTATGCTTTAAAATTTTGTAATGTTAAAATTCACATTTTTCATGATTTTGTATTTACTGTGTATTTGTGGCTTCCCTCCTCCCTTCTTTTCTTCATCCCCCTCTCTCTCTCTCTCTTCCTCTCTCTCACACATTCTGTAAGTTCCTTGGCAGCCAAAGATTCACAATCACTTTCAATGTGTAATCTATTGACATCTTTTTGATATTGAAGTACACATGCATCTTGAGCTGTCTTATGCTGAGAACAAAGTAGGAAAAAAGATTCTGGACTCCGAAACTTACTGAGAACTCAACATTTATTTGCCTTCAGCTTTGCTGGATCGAGTATAAGAGAAATGTGTAGAAACCTTTAAATGTGCTAATTTTTTAATTTAGTTTTGTTGTTTTGTTTTTGAGATGGGGTCTCATGGAGATCAAGCCAGCCTCAAACTCCATTTGTAGCTGAAGATGACCTTGAACACCTGATTCTACTGCTTCTGCCTTCTAAGTTTTATGATTATAGGCATATACCACCATATCCACTGAAACTTTGAGAGGGAGAGAGTCACTTTTAAGGTATAATTTTAAAATAGTGAACTTCCTAATATACAGGGAAGAACAAATATGCCATAAAGATTCAAAAAGAATCCCCAGGTTAGAGAGGTAGCTTAGTCACTCCAGTGTGTACCTTATAAACACAAAGACCTGAATTCAAAATCCAGAACCCAAATCAAAAGAGTGTGGCCTGGTGGTGCGCTCTACTGGGAAGAAGACACAGGAGCATCCCTGTGGCTTAATGGTCAGCCAGACTCTCCTAATCAGCAAGCCCCAGGTCCCTGTCTCAAAAAGAAAAAGAAGTGGAAGTCTCCTGCGAGATAAAAAAAACCTATGCTTGTGTTCGTGCTCACGGGTACCTCAGGAAGATAAGGAAAAGAAAAATACACAAAGCACCCAAGTTTTGTTCCCAAAGGATTTTGATTCCTCGAGTTGACAAGATGGGATAAAGAAAACAGCATAAAAGCTGCACGGACTTCTCTGTAATTCCTAGAAAGATTAAACACTGAGAACTTAATGAGGATTTGGTTTATTGTAGTCGCTGCGCTCAAAGCCAGTTCGTGCATTGTTTTACTAATGCTAGAGAAAGGAGTGGGGACATAGGCCAGCCCTGAGGAGTCAGAGGAAGCCACAGGAAGACAGACATGATGCTGGGTGAGCAGTCAGGTAGGAGCTATCTGAAGCTGAGGGAGGAAGACCCAGCAAGCAGTCAGAGATAGTGGCGTAGGGGGAAGTCCTAGGCTGGGGGCAGGTATGACACAATATCACAAGCGATTACGGAGACTGCCTAAAGAAAAGATTGTCGGATAAAATGTGGGGAATGCTTCTCAGTAACAGTCAGTGAAGATAAAGGTAAATCAGCGGAAAGACAAGTTTTAAACATGAGCCTTTCCATATTGTCAAGGAGGCGAGGGGACAGAACATTAAAAAAACAAAACAAAACAAACAAACAACAACAAAAAAAACCTACCAAACTTCAAAACATCCACATATTGTTGTTAGGGCCGGGGCCATTCAAATTGGAAGTGGGGGTGCATGGGAGGGAGAGGCAGATCAGCTGCTAAGGAAAGAAAGTCAGAGCAGACATTTGGATGAGCCATGAGAAACTGGGGTGCTGGACAGAGTCTCCCACATCTCCCAAAGCTTGATGAGAAAGAACAAAAACAGACTAATGAAACCAAAGAGTTTTTTAACGTTATATTTTGGGACAGGGTAGATAGCAGAAAAACCATACAAAAAGATGAACATGAGGAAGGAGGCAAAAGAAACTCTCTCACATGGAAGCTAAATAGAATAAAATATTGATAAAATCAACAGTTCCTCAAAAAGTATATGGTAATGATTTCATTCACTAAATCCTTGCTCTTACCGTATTCATGCCATTCAAAAAACGGCTTGAGCTCCAACTATAAACATGTGGAAAAAATCAGTGCAAAGTGTTCTCATAGTTTTCTGTCTTCTAGCGGAATACTAACCCGTTGTAATTCAAAGTTGCGGTGGAATGCAATTAATAACGCTAACTTTCATTACAGTCAGAAAAGATAAAGCTGTGAACAGTTACTTAACGTTTTAACTTAAATAGCAGCACAAACAAACAGGAGTGGAAAGGCATGCAACTCACATCTGCCACCAGGCTTGTAAGACTAAAATTAACCGCTGTACTCACCACACAAAGGATTTTGTATTTCCTGAGACTGCCTTTCTTAACGGGCTCCTCCGTAGCTAACGTGAGCTGGGAGTCCATTGTTCCTGCAGCCCTGCAAACCTGTTTAGCCAGAAAACAACAATGCTCTTTCTTTCCTTTAGTCAGGGAAAAAGAAACTGTCCTGAGTGCCACAGCTGTGACTGCCTTTTAAATACCGGAGAAGAGCGGAGCTCTGTAGCGATTGGGTAATCCAAGAGGGGGAAAGCCTGGTCTGAGAGTATTGCCTACGGAGTAAAGTTCGTTTCTCCGGACATTGTGGACAGCTGTTCTTTACAGCCTTAGACATTATCGTCTACAGTAGTCAGGATATGGAGATAGCAAGAACAATATGTTAATCAATTTTTAAAAACCTTACCCTTTGTTTTTGTTTTGTTTGTTTGTTTTATGACAGGATCCCATGTCATCTCTATCTCCTGAGTACCAGGATTAAGACAGCACGTGCCGCCATGCTCAATTTACAAAGTCCTGGGAATTGAACTCAGGACTCAGCTCCACCCCCAGCTCAATGGTTTTCTGGGTTTTGATTTTATTTTTCTTTTGAGGCAGGATCTTATACGGTAGCCTGGGTGGCCTCAAGTTTCCCAAGTCGTCCTCTCGCAGACTCCCAAGAGCTGATGTTGCAGGCACGAGAAACTGATCATTTATTTGCCTTAAAAGTAACTTCAAACAAGAAGCCTTGGGACAGGGAGTTTGTACATTTATACAAACGTATGAATGTATATCGTGTTGCAGTTGAAAATGAGTACATTTAATAAAGAGTTGGGGAACTCGAGAGATGGCTTGGCGGTTACGAGCACATTCTGCTTTTGCAGCGAGTTTAGATCCCAGCGCCCATGTCAGGCTGCTCACAACTGCCAGCAACTCCAGTTCCAGGGGATCTGATGCGCCCTCCTCCGGCCTCCAAGAGCACTGGCATACATGCACGCACACAGATATACATAAACAGTGCTCCAAGAGCACTACCACACACACATACACACAAATAAAAATAGCTATTTTAGCCGGGTGGTGGTGGCGGCGGCGGTGGCGGCGGCGGTGGCGGCGGTGGCGCACACCTTTGATCCCAGCACTCAGGAGGCAGAGGCAGGTGGATCTCTGGGAGTTCGAAGCCAGCTTCGTCTACAGAATGAGATCCAGGACAGGCACCAAAACTACACGGAGAAATCCTGTCTTGAAAAAAAATCTAATTAATTAGTTAATTAGATTAATTAAACTAATTAATTGATTTAAAAATAAGCTATTTTAAAAATACAGGGGCTAAAGAGAGAGCTTAACAATTAAGAGTGTATATGGCTCTTGCATGAAATCCCTACATCAGACGGCTCACAACTGCCTATAACTCCAGCTTCTGGGGGATTCACAACCTCTGACCTCCAAGGGCACCTGCACTCATGAATACATAACACCCCCCCCACACACATATACATAATTAAGAAAATGAATTGATTGAAATAAAATAGAAACGTGTTTGACTATAGTAGAAATCTTGAAACTACCGTCAAGTGTTTTAATTCTGTGAAGATTGTGTCTTACATTTTATAAGGTCCACAATTTAAGAATTATTTTATGCGGACAACAAAATAGTGTGTATAGGTGGTGATTTGGGTAAGAATGGTCCCTATGGGCTCATGTATTTGAATGCATAGTCACCAGGGATTGGTGCTATTTGAAAGGATTAGAAGGATCAGGAAGTGTGGCCTTGTGGGAGGAAATGTGTCCCGGAGGCTGGGCTTTGAGATTTCAAAAGTCCATGCCAGGCTCATCCTCTCTCTCTCTCTCTCTCTCTCTCTCTCTCTCTCTCTCTCTCTCTCTCTCTGCCCACGGATCAGGATGTAGAACTCTCAGTTACTTCTCCAGTACTGCCTGCCTACCTGCTGCCAGGCTAACTGCCGCGATGATAATGGACTAGCTTCCGAAACGGTAAGCAACTCACAATTAAATGTTTTCCTTTATGAGAATTTCCTTGTCATCATGCTGTCTGTTCACAGCAGCAGAACAGTGACTAAGACTGTGTGTTTTCACTGCTTACTGCAGGATATGATATTTAGCAATTTTCAAAACAGGAGGAAGCTGGACTGGACCAAGATTTTGCTATCCACCATGACACTGTGAATGTGGATGAGAATGAGCCACAAATTTGCTTCATGACTCCAAGGCTGGGTCCAGGGACTGCTGGCTACCAAACTTGAGTCTTTGATGTCTTCTTCCCTTCCCTGTCTCTTTCCCCCTCATTGGGCCCTCTCACGGCATCTTTGTAGTCTAATTCCTGGCTTCCTTTGGTTTCCAGACAAAAGGAGCTCCCTGGTCCCAGGTAGAAGATAGTTCCTGCACTCTGTAAGCTTGACTGATTGATAAAGGAGTGCTCATTCCTGGCAACGGGGGCTGCTCAGCCCTGTTTGAAGGGATACAGTTCTTCATGGCAGGAAGGGTCTGATGACTCTGTGATGGCTGCTTTCTCACATCTTAAGAAATGTTTTCATACATGCTATCTCATGCCAAGCTAAAGACATCTTTAGGGATGTTTGGTCAATGGTGGAGCGCTTGCCTAGTACATGTAAAATCCTGGGTTCAGTTTAAGTACCTAAAAATGACCCAAGTGTCCCTTATAATGATTTTATTCTTGTCTCCTAAGTGAGTAAATTACAGCTCTGGTTGCCTAAATTATATGACTAACTCTCCCAGTACTACATATTTACTAAACACCAGAACTAGATCTGGAACCTAAGTCTTCTAATTCCTTTATCCAAGCCTAGTTTAGTTGATCACACAACAGGTTCTTGTAGTGGTTTGAATAAGACTAGCCTACATAGGCTCATATATTAGAATACTTGGTCATCAGGGACTGGCATTCCTTGAGAGGGATTAGGAGGTCTGGCTTTGTTGGGTAGGTATGGCCTTGTTGGAGGAAGTATATCACTGGAGATGGGCTTTGAGGTTTCAAAAGCTCAACCCAGGCTCAGTGTCTCTCTCTTCCTGCTGCCTGTGGATACAGATGTAGAACTCACAGCTCCTTCTCCATCACCATGTCTGCCAGCCTGTGGCCATGCTTCCTGCCATACTGATAACAAACTAAACCTCTGAAACTGTAAGCCAGGCTCAGTTAAATGTTTTTCTTTTATAAGAAAATTAGGCATTGAGTAAGACAGCTCTGTTTTCCAATGCATATAGACTGAAGCATTATAATACGTTTACTCGGTGCTGAGATGAAGGTTCAGGTTGATGGAATCACTAAATTACTAACAGCGGGGTCAAGTCATAGCAAACTCTCCAGGTTTTGATGACACTAAGCCAGTGATTCTCAGAGTGGAAAGCTAGTCCTATAACCACTGCTTGCCTTGTCAAAGAGACCATGAGAACTCCTCTCTGGTATAAAGATTATTTAAAACCCTCCAAGCTGGAGTACACCCTATGGGAAACATTGCTCTAGGTAAACTTGTCCAACTATGACACAGTAGAAAATCAACATGAAAAGAATATGCTTTGCTGTACAAATACTCAGAAACATTAAGAATAGTTCCAAGAATCATATCAAACCCCTTCTTCTGTTATTAAAACCACTCTCTCAAGCAAAATGTCTGTAGCACAAAGCCAGGTTTGTGTAACTTGTTCATCTAATTTTTTCCCATCATTTCCTTAGCTTATTATGTGTCTTCTACTCAAGCCTGGTCTGTAGAAGCAGGATCATTAACTGTTAAAACAAAAGAAATGCTTTTCAGAAGATTCTGTTGAGATCATCAAATCCAGGATTTGCATATTTTTTAATTAACAAATTCTGTTCCTTGACAATTTTATATGTACTTATAATGCATTCCGGTTATATTCCCCTTGATACACCCTCTCTTACCTCCACTTCACTCCATCAGTCTCCCTTCTTCCCCACAAATCTGTTTTGTTTTTTCATATTCATGACATTTTGTCTTGTTTTATATCCCAGCGTTTAACAAGGTCTGTCTGTGTGACCACGAGTTTGGAACTACCCATCAGAGACTGGGGTGGACTCACCAGTAAGTATACAGCTAGATACTATGCCTCCCTCTGTCCCAGAATGCATTAGCTGGGCCTGACTCGTGTAGACCGAGTGTCAATGAGCACACCTACTATGAGTTCATGATTGCCATGGCCATGTGATGCTTAGAAGATGGTGCTTCACAACCCTTCTCTCTGTCTCCTGGCTTATACTGTCTGCCTTCTCTTCTGCAATATTCCCTTAGCCTTAAAGAGGTGGTATAAATTGTATAAGTGGCAGCCATGAGTCTCTACCTTCACCTACTTCCATTCACTGCAATCAGAAGCTTCTCTGGTTATGGCTGAGAATACCCTTTGCTTGCATGTGTTAATGTAGATATTCATAACAGAATTTGATGCTATGCCGACTCAGCTAAGCAGCACGAGTTTACTTCGCCCGAGAGCTTAAGACCTCTTCAGTCATGAGGTCCTGACTGGGTTTACAGTCTGAGCAAGGATTCCCTCTCATAGGGTGGGTCATACATCTAACTGGGGAGCACCAATGGGCACATTTGCCTGGACATGTGTCATTGTAGTTAGGCGTTCCAGAGCTGGGTCAGATAGTTTATGCCCTTTCCTCCCGGGCAGGTTACATGATACCATCTGACACTGTGAAAGCCATCTAACAGAAAGGAAGTGTCCAGCTCAGTTACAGCTTGGTTTACTTATATTTTGTATTCAAGATGTCTGGTATCTCTGACAGTAGAATCATCTCATCTGTTTCCGGTGGACAATCAAGTGAAATTACAAAAGCATACATTTAGGGGAGGGGCCTTTGAAGCCTCCCTGACCAACAACTCCCATGGCAGGATTCCATACCTGGTACTGGAGTTTTCCTTTGGTGACCCATTAATTACAGAATCAACATTATTTAGCCATCTGCCACCAAACTTATTTTGTTAACCAGATAGTAGGTGCCCTTCTTTACTTTCTATCATTGTAATAATTATGCACCATAACCAAAAACCACTCAGAGAGGAAAGGGTTAATTTCATCTTACACCTGACAAGCAGTCGTTACGGGAAATCAGGACAGGAACTCAAGGCAGGAATTGAAGCAGAGGCCATGGAGGGGTGCTGTTTACAGGCTTGCTCCTGGTGGCTTGTTCATCCTGCTTCTTTATACACCCAAGGTCACCTGCCCAAATATGGCACTAACTACAGTGGGCTGGACCCTCCCGCATGGATCATTAATAAAGAAAATGCTCCACAAATTTGCCTACAGGCCAAATCCTTGAGATTCTCTCTTTCCCGATATGTCTAGGTTGTGTCTAATTGACAAAACAAACAAACAAACAGTGGGGACAGTAGGTTTGCATACAGTTTTTTCACAGCCCCCTTCATATTAACTTACACTCTCTCCAGTTGTAGTCCAGAGGGGGTCGAGACTTCATCTGGAACTTGTAGAACTTGATCATGTATATGAGTCTCCCACATTACTGGTTTCAGAGCTGCAGGGTTGAAGGGTCTAAAGAGCCTCTAAGGGTGGTGGTGACACATGCCTGTAATCCCAGCACTTGCAGGTGGATCTCTGAGTTCAAGACCAGCCTAGTCTACAGAGTTCCAGGCCAGCCAGGACTACACAGAGAAACCCTGTCTCAAAACAAACAAACAAAAATAAAACCAGAAAACAAAAAAGAGAGCAGCTGAGGCTGGCCACTGTGACAGACTCGGGGAAGGCCATAGACTTGGGAAGGTACAGTGTTGTATGATATTTTGTTTGTGTTCTGACAAATAAAGCTTGTCTGGAGGTCAGAGGGTGGAGCTAGCCACTAGTTAATCACAGAGGCCAGGCGGTGGTGGTGAGCTCCTTTAATCCCAGCACTTGGGATCTCATGCCTTTGATCTCAGCACTTGAGGAGGTGGAGACAGGAATATAAGGTGGGTGGAGACAGGATCTCCCCCATTCAGTCGGAGGATTCATAGAGATAGAATCGGGGAGCCCCATTCAGTCAGAGGATCTGGAGAGGTAAGAAATGACTGTGACTGCTCTGCTTCTCTGATCTTTCAGCTTTCACCCTAATATCTGACTCTGGGTTTTTTATTTAATAAGAATAATTAGTATTGTGCTTCGCTGCAGTCTCAATTACAGTGGAGATCCTGGGATTGAAGGGGTCATGGAGAGAAGACACTGAGGCTTGGAGTCAGGTGGCAGAGCCAGAGTCTCTGAAGAGAAGCCAGGAGGTCATTGGTGGGTGTGGGTGCAGTCTGTAGAGATGTCTGCCTATCGGAGTTGCCAGGACTGTGGGATGACCACCACAAACAGCAGCAGTTGTGGAGGAGAGCTGGCCTGAGCCTGTAAGATAAGCTGTGTGTTCTGTGAATGGCAGAGCCAGAGACATGGAGCTGTCCAGGCGGCTGGATTTTAGAAGATTGTGAGTAAGCTTCTCAGACCTCAGACACTCAGTTACTTTCTCTGTTGGATTTTGATTTTGCTTGGACCTGACTGTAACCGTGCCCTGGTTCTGCCCTTTTGTAATAAGAAAATATTTAACTTGCTTTTTATTTTGTGGGAGCCTACGGTTCAAAGATTTTGGACTCGCAAAGAAATCTTCAACTTTTAAGTCATTGGAATTTTTAAAGACTGTGGGACTTTTAAAGGTTGGATTTTGTTTTATATTGTGGTGTTAATATTAATGAGATCTTGAGGACAAACAAGAAAGGAAAACTTACGATTTCATAGCAATATATTTATGTGTCAAGCTGACAAGGAGTCAATTGTGCTGGTTAGTCGTTTTTCAACTTGGCACAAACTAGAGTCACCTGAGAAAACGGTATCTCAGTTGAGAAAATGTTTCTGTCAGATTGTCTGTAGACAGGTCTGTGAGGCATTGTTGATTAATGATTGGTGTGAGAGGGCCCAACTCACTGTGGGTAGTGTCACTCCTGGACAGGTGGTCCTTGATTGTACAAGAAAGTAGACTGAGCAAACCATGAGGAACAAAACAGTAAGCAGTACTCCTCCAGGACCTCTGCTTCGATTCCTGCCTGCAGTTTCCTACACTACCTGAGTTCCTGCCCTGACTTCTCTTCATGACAGAATACAACTGTAAGACGAAATAAACCCTTTTCTCCCCAAGTTGCTTCTTATGATGGTGTTTATCACAGCAATAGAAACCTAATTAAGACAACATCCATCGATGTGTCTTGATTTGTTTTTATGTTTTGTGATTGTTGCCGTTGTTCTAAATTTTGAAATTCAGCTTCCTTAAGTAGAATCTTCTACAGTTCTGCTAAGTCAGTAGTACTTTCTAATATCCCTTCAGGGATTTTTACATATAGCCAGTGCCAGTCTAAAAATGTTCTTTTTTAAAAAAAAAAATTATGGATTTATTCCCTGCTGCAAACATCCTCTCTATGTAATCAAATTTGCAAATATTACAGATAAAATTAGAAAGGTTTGGTCACCTGTGTAAGATATCTTGACTAGTGATATCTCAGAAATGAGATACAATTTATAATTGTTGCATGATCCGGGCTTTAGGAAAGATTGAGCCCGTATCAAAATGTGCCTTAAAAATTGGAAGCCACTGAGTTTTAGAATGTAAGCATTTGTTGTTTGGCTTGAACTCTTGCAGGCTTCTGGGTTTTGAAAACCTCTGCTATCGCTGCCTGGGGGCCAGCCTTCAGGCAGCAGAGGGCTCAAAGGGAAATCCACAAAGAATGAGTTTACTAGTCTCTTATCTGAGGGGGTTAGGGAAAAAGACACTCACACATTCTCTTGATGGTTTCCCTCAGATCTTTCTTTATTCTTCTTTTGTATTCTCTATTCTTTATTTTCCTGGTGATTTCCTTCTCTCATTCTTGATGTTCTCATTCTAACACTATCTTTATTCTTGATGTTTCCCTTCTAGTTCCTTCTAACTCTCTCATTCTTGTTGTTTTCCTTTCTAGCTCATTTTAACTCTCTCATTCTTGATGTTTTTCTTCTAACTCTCATTCCTGATGTTTTCCTTCTAGCCCATTTTGACTGTCTTTAACTCTATCTCTGTTTCTTCAACTGTGTTTTTACAACGTACAGACCCCAGCAAAATCATTCAGGCAATATAAAAATTACAATGTGGTTATGTTCTGTTTTTCAAGTGAATGATTACAGTGAATACAAAACAAACAGTAAAAAATAGCATATTTTCCATACCCCTTACATGATTAAACATTTTACATATTACAGGTGAAAAATAAATTATCCCAAGAACCTGCATACACTCATATCCAAGTAACTTGTTCTAGATTAACTGTGTGGGCAAGCAAGGTATTCTTTCCAGTCAGGTCTTTTACTGGCAGGCTGCATTTTGTAGTTACAAAGAAAGGGCCAATTACTTTATTACTTATCTTGAAAGATAATCTTATAAGGAATCACAAACATAAACTTTTATATATGAAAATGAATCAGTCATCTGTACTTTAAATCTTTAGGGATGCATACCAACTCATCAATAGTTTTTTATGTCAGGAGATTGAGGTCAAAAATGGGTACAAAAAATTAATCATCACCTTTTATCAACCAATCCTAGCAAGAAAAGTGTGTCAGCTAGTAATAACTGGGCTGCTTTGTTCTTGTTCCCTGACCTTAAAGAGTTCCTCACTTAACTACGTGCCTTTCTAAAACTTTAAATTATCTTCTTGGATTTTTCACCTCAAAGCTATTTGACAAAAATATCTTAGTCTAACTTTAAGTTATTTTCAAAGCTTTGTTTTAGCTGTGATGTACTTCAAAACCTATTAACACACCTCCCAACATTAAGATTAAAAGAATTTAAGCTAGCTGGGCTAACTGGGACTCAATTGTTTTTCTTAATCATTAAGCTAAGTCACAGTCTATACAGCTCCTCAATAGAGACTCATGTGTTATGGCAGTGTGATACATCCTTGTTTGTATTTCTTATCATCAAAACTCTATTTAGACTAACATTATTATTACCATTTAGACAGTACAGCTTAAGAAGAAATCATCTTCATAATAATCCACAGGTTAAAAATGCCCAGTAGAGCAGGGTGTTTCATGAGGTAAGCACACTACATTACAAGTAGTGGGGAATCTCCCTACACCATTCACACCATCCCAGATACCAGAGAAAGATAGCAGAGCAAATATGTAAAGGCATAGTTGAAGCAAAAGAATTCCAGAGTCTGTGATCTTGGGGCCTTGCCTGTCCAAGAATGACTCCTCAGAGACTTTCCTCCAGGCAGACTGACACCTTGAACTTCAATTGCCACCTGCTACTCCTCTGACATGGCCACCAGCACTCTGCCACTTATGCCATTCTTGAGGCTCTTGCGTGTATCTGTGATGGTTAATTTTAATGGTCAACTTGGAGAAGCTGTAATGCTGTTATTGAATTAAGCACTATTCTAGGATGTTATTGTGATATTATTTTGTAGATGTGGTAGCAACTACAATCAGTTGAATTAAAAAAAAATCATCAATAATGTAAGTAAAGGCTGAAGAGAGGGCCGAGTGGTTAAGAGTGGTTGCTGCTCTTCCAGAAGACCTGGGTTTGGTTCCCAGCACCTGTATGGCAACTGGTAACCATCTCTGAAACTCCAGTTCCAGAGGATACAATACCCTCTTCTGGCTTCATTGAGTTTCTGCACAATCTTGGCATATGTTTGCACTCACAAATGCACATACACATAAATAAAAAAACCATAAATATTGAAATAATGATGATGGTGATGATGATGATGGGGATGTAAATGGTCCTTCTTTAATCACTCAGAAATGGCCAGAGTAAAACCTGGGGACTGAGCCATACCTCACTTGGTAGAGTGCTGTGGATATTGCTCTATATAAATAAAACACTGATGGCCAGTGACCAGGCAGGAAGTAGGTTGCCAGGCAGGAAGTAGGAGGGACAAGGAGAGAGGAGAATTCTGGGAAGCGGAAGGCTGAGGAGAGAGACACTGCAGCCACCGCCAGGACAAGCAGCATGTAAAGATTCTGGTAAGCCACCAGCCACGTGGCAAGGTATAGATTTATAAAAATGGGTTAATTTAAGATATAAGAACAGTTAGCAAGAAGCCTGCCACGGCCATGCAGTTTATAAGTGATATAAGCATCTGAGTGATTATTTTATAAGTGGATTGTGGGACTGCGGGGCTTGGGGAACCTGGAGAGAAGCCCTCCAGCAACAGTAGAGTGCTTGCCTAGAGTTTGCAAAGCCCTGGGTTCCTTCCTCAGCACCCCATGAAACCAGACATCATGATGGCAAACACTTGTAATAGTGCACTTGGGTAGTGGAGTCCAAAGGATCAGACCATCCTCCGTTACACTGGGACTTCACAGCCAGCCTGGGCTACATGAGATCTTGTCTCTCTCAACACCAAAAAAAATGGAGAAAAGGAGCAAAAACAAAACTTTGCTAGGTAGAATATTGAATCTTGAGATGGCAGCTTTAGCCTGCACTCTGTCAGGCCCATCTGGTCAGTTTTATGGGTTTTGGACATACCAGCCCACAAGACAGTGAGTGAACCAAGTCCTTCACACCTGTATCACCCTGCTTCCAATTAAATTTCTTTGGAGAACCTTACCTCTGTTTCCATTTGTTGTTGTTGCTGTTTTGGTTTGTTTGGGGTTTTGGGGGCCTCACTAAAATAAACAAACAAAACTCTCCCTTTACTTAAAACACCAGGATCTGTGTTCTTGGTTTTTTAACTTGGTTTTAATCCCCAAGCTTGACAGTTCAAACAATAATTTGTATGTCTTTGCCCCCAGATAGTTTCTCCTGTCTTTCCTCCCTTCCACTCTCATCCTCCATGTTAGCTCTCTGTTAACAGTCACAATGTCTCCAAGCTCACTTAAGGGAGAAGGGTTGATTGCTCCTATGGTTTCAGTCCATGTCAGTAGGCCTTGTGACTTGGAGCCCGTGGCACAGTAGGACATTGGGGAAAAGATGCTTTGACAGAAGAAGCTACCCAGCTCATGGCAGCAGAGAGAGAGAGAGAGAGAGAGAGAGAGAGAGAGAGAGAGAGAGAGAGAGAGATGGGGGGAGAACCCCATCCTTTTTAAAATCTGGGAACATAAAAAAATACTGAACAGATGAGGGCAGGTTTGTGGAATATTTGTTTATACTATAAAGATGTGTCTCTGCCTAAGGCAACTTGTGATTATTTTAATAAAGAGCTAAATGGCCAATAGCTAGACAAGAGAAAATAGTGGGACTTCTGGGCAGAGAGAGGGAGAAACTGGGAGGAGGAATCTAGGGGCGTGATTTTGCCAGTAGACTCAAAGCAAGTTGGACATGCTGTACTAAGGAGAGATAACTGAGCCATGTGGCAAAAGGTAGATTTAAAAAATATGGGTTGATTACGTTATAAGAGCTAGTGGGAAAACCCAAGCTTTCATAATTAATAATAAGTCTACAGGTCATTATTTGAAGGCTGGCAGTCCAAGTATACTCTGACAAGAAAACTTGCTACAGGGCAGTCCCTGCAGGTGTCAGAGAGAGAGGAACAAACCTGTGAAGAGATGAGAATGAAAACCCGGTTCAGACTGACTTCATCAACCTGGATCAGACTCAAGGAGTCCAGTGCCAGGCAGTTCATTGTCAGCATATTTAAAAACACAGTGCAGTTTGGAAAAAGGTTTCCAGGCAACAGTTATTTTAATTCCAGGTGCAGAATAAAACTTCAGGTGTGACTACTTAGAAACTCCTTTTACATTTACAAAGTACCTGTGACCATGAGGGTGGGTCCTATAGCTAAAAGGCCTAGAATCTAGTGTGGTCTCTGACTGATAGCACAGAAGTCAAGCAGGCCATACAGAACATGTGACATCTCTCTTAAGGATGGGTAATGGTCCAGGGAGGAAGAGTCTGGGATAATCATTCTGGGGGATTTGGGTGAAATGTGCCTCCACAGATAGCAAAAGTGTCACTCGATCATTATTAGGGCAATCCACTCCCAGCCTTCTGGGCAGGAAAGCAGATGTTTTATCTCCTCCCTTGTGTGTTTAATTGATTAATTTCTGCTAATATTGTTGCTGTAAACAAAATGGGTATAATATGGCCTATTCCACAAAAACCTTTACAAACAGTCCTTAGCATGGCAAAACAATATCATACTGTCTCCTATTACAGGTGTGTGTGTGTGTGTGTGTGTGTGTGTTTAATCTCCCCTGATAAAAGGCATTTGGATTATGCATTAACAAGAATTAACATGCAATACAGTCATTAAACATAACACTATCAATTTTGGGTTTGTCCTTGCTGTTTCCCCAAAGTCTCAGCTTAACGAGTTAAAGCCCTGGTGTCTCCCCAAGTTATCAGCTTACTCTCCCTCTTGGGATGATGATGATGCTCTTGACGGATTTATCATCTGCCTTCAGATGTTCCCTTCGTCTGGTGGTCTCTGAGTGTTCTTGTTGGATGCATCAAGTCAGGAGTCATCTGTGACTTTGTTCATTTTGGGGAAGATATAAGCATCACCTCAGTGTTAGAGCATCAGACTCTTTCTTCTTATTTAGCATTTACTTTAGATTGTGCTTCCTTTAGGACAAATGCCTTTGGACAGCAGAAAAAAAGCATTATTCTTTTTTTTTGTTTTAATTTAAAGTTAGCATAGGTAAATAGTATGTGAGGATTTAGGTGGGTGTTAATACCCTCCTATTTATTTATTTATCTATCTATCTATTTATTTGCTTATTTATCTATTTATTTGCTTATTTATTTACTTAATTATTTAAATTTGCCAACTAAGTAACCAATGGTGTCATTCCACAATAGCTTGTACCCTGTCGATAATAGGGGATTTTAGTAACTAAAATTAAATATTATATATATATATATATAGTGACTAATATTAAAATTTTTCAGCTGGGCAGTGGTGGTGCACAACTTTAATCCCAGCACTCAGGAGGCAGAGCCAGGCAGATCTCTGTGAGTTCGAGGCCAGCTTGGTCTACAGAGCAAGATCCAGGACAGGCACCAAAACTACACAGAGAAACCTTGTCTCAGGGGAAAAAAAAAATTCTCATATCATTTGCAAGCAGGGTCATTATTAATTTTTAACTGTAATGAGAGTCCTAGAAAGGAAGT
The DNA here is from genome assembly GCF_004664715.2 of Peromyscus leucopus. NCBI lineage: Eukaryota > Metazoa > Chordata > Mammalia > Rodentia > Cricetidae > Peromyscus > Peromyscus leucopus. The sequence continues at coordinate 28,940,312 of NC_051085.1, read as the reverse complement.
GCCTAAAGAGCTATTTGACAAAGCTAAGTTTCAGATACAATACAATGGCATTTTACTGGCATTTCCAGGGCCCCTCACTATGTCTGCGGCTGTGCTCTGTAGCTGACTAGATCGGGAGAGGTAGTGTGCAAGTCTGTCGTGCACTCTGAGCACAGATCTTTACACGACAGCAGAGAACGTCTAAGACACAGACAGCCATATTTTCAGATGTTAAGCTGATGGCCATTCGTTATTAATTATGCATTAGAAATTTGGAATACTGTGTAAAATTTGTCTTTATGTTGTATAAAGCAATGCTTTTAATAAAGGACAGGCTCTTGTGAGCCGCTTTTAACTGTTTGCCTTACCAGAGTCTGATCTTTTATCAGACCAAGGGCAAGCATAAAACTAAAGAACAAACAAAACCTATTGAATTAGCAGCGGTTATTAACCTTTAAAGATTTAAATGTAAAACTCTGGGATCTTTACATTCAGAACAATTTTAATTATGAGTTTTAAAAGATTTTCCTACTAGGTAACAGGATATTTAGAAGTACCTGAGAAATAATAACAGATAATCCTGAAGTAGAAAACAATTGCTTCCAGGTTCTGGCTATTACAAACAGTGCTGCTATGAACATAGTTGAGCATGTATCTTTGTGGTATGACTGAGCATTCCTTGGGTATATGCCCAAGAGTGGTATGGCTGGGTCTTGAGCCAATTTTCTGAGAAACCACCATACTGATTTCCACAGTGGTTGTACAAGTTTGCATTCCCACCAACAATAGAGGAGTGTTCCCTTTACTCCGCATCCTCTCCAACATTGACTGTCGTCAGTGTTTTTGATCATTGGCATTCTGACAGGAGTAAGGGGGTATCTCAGAGTCGTTTTGATTTGCATTTCTCTGATGATTAAGGATGTTGAGCATTTCTTTAAATGTCTTTCAGCCATTTGTGATTCTTCTTTTGAGAATTCTCTGTTTAGCACTTTAGTTCATTTTTTAATTGGATTGTTTAGTATTTTGATGTCTAGTTTCTTGAGTTCTAACATGGTATATACTCGCTCATGAGTGGATTCTAGATATAAAGCAAAGAACAATCAGACTGCGACCCACAGAACCAGGGAGGCTATATAGCAGGGGGGACCCTAGGATGACTGTGGATTATAATGTTTTGGTTTTACTCAATTACTGGGCAAGCCTCAATCAAACATTTCATTATTAGGATAAGAATTTATACTGTATCAAGCTGATAATAGAAAAATAAATAAATTAATTTAAAAAAAGAAAGAAAACAATTGCTTGTTACCTCATTTTGTACACATCCTGCTTTCTCTCTGTATCTGGCTGGTGACTCCTCTGACTCCACCCTTCTTCCCAGCATTCTCTCTGCCCTGAAATCCCACCTAGCTATCAACCAATCAGCTTTTTATTAACAATAAAAACAACATATGTTCATAGAGTACAGAAGGATTATTCCACAGCATTTCTCCCCTTTTGTCTGATTAAAAAAGAAAGGTTTTAACTCTAACATAATAAAACTATAGACAATAAGAACAATTATTAAGTAAGAATTATATTTATAATTTTTCATGAGCTGCATAAGCACAATACCCCAAACAAGAGTAGAACATATAGTATAGACAAATAATTTTTAATTTTTATCAATGAACCAAAATCCATACCAATATAAAATATTTTGAGATTAATAGTTTCTTTTAAGATTAAAGTTGATTTAATAGTTTACCCTTTTTTTCCTATCATTCCTATATCATATATCTTTTTTATTTTCCTTTAGAAACAGATATTTGAATTTAACTCCTTTGGCTAGCTTTTTTCCTGACCATGACCAGTAACAAATTGTAACCAAGCCCATTAAATGATAACAAACATTCATAACCCATCTTTTGGGAATGTGAGCATTGTTTTTTCTAGACTGCTTCCTGTTGTCTGGGGGCTCTGGCATCTTTGGGGTAAGCTGAGAAAATTCAGGATAATGGTTAAGTCTTGGCTGGAGTATTCTGTGAGGCTGGATCATCTCAGCCAGCAGCCTTGAAGCTTTTCTGGATGCAGAACTCTTAGAAATGCAACAGAGACATTTTTGAGGTGCTGATCACCTGGGCCATTCTTTACTGGTGCCTTGTCCCCCTGTTCTAAAAATACATGAAGTTTTCGTTGTAGCATACATACCTGCATTAATACAAGTATTAACTGTGCATTGTACACAAGTCAGCCAAAAAAGACTTTTTGTTTTGTGTTTGAGCAGGTAAAATATACATCATGTGTCTTGTAGTTCTTCTAGGTTTATTTCTGTATGTCTGTAGTCAGGATTTTCAGGGAGTCTTCCTTGTTCAAACCTAATCATCTTTAACCTTGAAGGAATCCACAGTTTTTTGTTTTCTGTGGGAACAAAAATGGAACCTCTTCCCCAAAGCAACACTTTTTTTGACTTCCATTTGGAAGTCAATAATTTTAAAAAATAAATAAGTTGGTTTAATCTAGCAGCTTCCATAATCCAATGTGTTTTAGCAGCTATCACTTGTTCATCAGCAACCAAAAATTTAAAGACAGCACAATAACATACAGAATCCAGAACCCCTATATATTTTCCATCTTTATGTGAATTATTATTATTATTATTATTATTATTATTATTATTATTAGTTTGGTTTTTCGAGACAGGGTTTCTCTGTGTAGCTTTGCACCTTTTCTGGAACTCACTCTGTAGCCCAGGCTGGCCTCAAACTCATAGAGATCTGTCTGGCTCTGCCTCCTGAGTGCTGAGATTAAAGGTGTGCCCAGTGGCTTATTTTTTTTTTATTCCTTTTTAAGGACTTTATTATTTTTAAACTGTTTTTTTAATCTATAACTGTGTATACCCTTTTTCTTTTTTCTTCCAAGCCTATATATATTTTCTTCCAAGCCTATATATATATATATATATATATATATATATATATATATATATATACACTGTAACCTGTTTAGAGGTTTCTTTTGTTTGGATCTGTCTTTATTGAGTATCTATATTGTTTTTTTGATCACATTAAATGAATCTGAACCTGCTGTGTCAGCTGCTGGCACTCCTTAGCTTAGCACATGGCAGCTGGTGACTGGTTCCATCCCATAGGCAGCTGCTGGGAGACACCTCTGTTCTGTGGCAGGTATGAGACTGTGAGACTAGGAAACCATGCTTGGCTACATTTTGTGTGTTTGGAACCTTTTTTTTTTTTTTTTTTTTTTTAAGCTTTCTGAAGTTTTATGTGGAAGTAGGTGCCAAATGTTTGGGTGATATTTATCAAAAGAAGTTTCTGTGTCTGCCAATCAGCTCTGTCCTGACAGCTGCTCCCAAAAAACCATACAGAGACTTACTACTGATTGTAAATGGTTGGACAATAGCTTAGGCTCGTTTTAAGCCAGTTGTTATAACTTAAACTAACCCGTATCTATTAATCTATGTGTTTGCCCAAGACTCGTTTACGTCATCTATGAACTTCCCATGTTGCTTCTTCAACATCTCAAGGTGTCTCCTCACACTCTGCCTTTCTTCTTCCCAGTAGTGTCTTCCTAGTCTGGCTCTCCCACCCAATCTCTTCCTGCCTAGCTATAGGCCAGTAAGTTCTTTTATTAACCAATGAGAGAAATACATATTTATAGTGTACAAAGATTGTTACACAGCAATCTTGAAAAATCTTAGCAGGTATAACTTTGTTGGTGATCCAATCTTTTTCAAAACCCAGAATTCTAGAGCTAACTATTACTACAGGGGAAGCTATAGCCAGGAAATGAAGGGACTTTTAAAGCTTTTATGTCATTGATGGTAATGAATTTATTAATGTGAACCACCAAGCCACAAGCTTTGTGCTGGGACTTAGCAGGTGTAAGAATGTTGATCTTCTGAATTTACTTTAAAGAGCTTTAATCTGAAGAAACAAACAGTGTAGGCTATAGGATAGTGTGGTATGTGCTGTGGAAGTGGTGTTGATGTACCAAGGGAAGAAGTACATTTTTCTAAGGAAAGGAGTTCATAGAAATAATTGAGTTCCTCTTCAGTCTACCAAGATACAGAAAATAGTATCTGTCTTTCTGCCTATCTATCTATCTATCTATCTATCTATCTATCTATCTATCTACCCACCCTTATATCTATGTATCCATCTGTGTGTATACATACATATATAATACATATAAATAGGGTGATAGAAACTCTGCACACATTGAAAGCTGAAAACACAGACCTCTTGCTCTATTTGGAAGCAGAGATTTGACAGCCTTCAGAATGTTATCCACCTACTTACACTGAAGGTGTCTGTTCTGCTTACTCAGACTTGCCAAAGAAGGAAGCCTAGAATGCTCAACCTTGGGAATTTCCCCAAACAGCATGCCTCAAGACACCCCATATTGGTGTTTAAAGTCAGCCCAACCATCACCTCAGAGTTTCTGAGTAGCTCTTTGTGTCTCTACATTCAATCATGAACACAAAGGAAGAATTTCTAGGCAGCTGAAGAAAGGCAATAACAATCAAGATAAGGTAACAAGGAACATACAAAGAGTGGGGGACTTAAAAACTATCACTAAAGTGGCATATATACCTGTAATCCCAGCACTATGGAAGATGAGGCAGGGGGATCCCAAGTTAGAGGCCAGATTAAGTTACATAGTAAGATATATTTTAGTAAAATAAAATACAGTCTAAAATGGAACTAATGGCTGCAGAATTCAGTGAACATATGAAGAGTCAACGGATTCTTGACTGGGAATGTAACTTAGCTGATAGGGTGCTTGCCTAGCACTCAGCTTGCCATGCCCTTAGCCCAGAGTTCAATGCTCAATACCACATAAACAGGGCGGGGCACTGCAAACCACAATCTATCACCAGAAATGTAAAGGCAAAACAACCAAGAGTTCAAGATAATCTTCAGCTGCAAATTGAACTTGAGGCCAACTTGGGCTATGTCCTATACCCTGTCAGGAAGGAAGGAAGGAAGGAAGGAAGGAAGGAAGGAAGGAAGGAAGGAAGGAAAGAAGGGAGGGAGGAAAGAAGGGAGGGAGGAAGGAAGGAAGGAAGGAAGAGAGGGAGGGAGGGAGGGAGGGAGGAAGGAAGGAAGAGAGGGAGGGAGGGAGGAAGGAAGGAAGGAAGGAAGGAAAGAAGGGAGGGAGGAAGGAAGGAAGGAAGGAAGGGAGAAATGAAGAAAAACAAGGAAGAAAAAGAAAGAAAGAGACTATCAATCAAGTACAAGGAGAATTTTGAGAGAAAAACAAATTTAATATATTTTAGATACTTGGTGCACTAAATTGCTTTTTTGCTGCTGTGATAAAACACTGACCAGAAGCAATTTCATGAAGAAAGATTTTTTCCTCTTACAGTTTCTGATCCATCATTGAGGGAAGCCAAGGCAGCAACTCAAGCAAGAGCTTGAAGCAGAAACAGTAGAGCATCACTGCTTATTGGGTTGTTCCTCGTAGATCACTCAGCTTGCTTTCTTATACAACCCAGGCCCACTTGCTCAGGGATGGCACTGCCCACAGTGGGCTGGGCTCTCCTACACCGATTGTTAATCAAGAAAATACCCCCACTGGCATGCACAGGGCAACCTGATAGAGGCGACTCTTCAATTGAGTGTCCCTCTTCCTTGGTGACTCAAGTTTGTGTCTCGTTGATAAAAACTAACCAGCACATATGGTGACAGATATTTAAATTTTAATGTAGAGAATTTTGCCTCTATCAAATAATAAAAGTCAAAGTGAGACAGAAGTGAAATGGAGGAGAGAGAATCACCCACAAAATAGTTGAGGACATTTTGCTAGAAGGAAAGGAAATGTGTTTTATGGCTTAGAGGGCCACTGCATGACTAGTTAATGAGTAACATACAGACATCTACCAAAAATCTCTGTAGTGATGGTTGGATCTCCTAAGCTTCAGGCAAGAGAAAAGTAGGTACCTGTAATGTCTCTAGAATCAAAAGAGTTTAAGATTCCCCAATAGCCATGATAAAGAGAGAGGACAGTAGAGCAATGCCTTCAAAGAAAAGATCTTCAACCTATAGTTCCACATGCAGCCCACGCTCACGTTCAAGAGGAAAATACAAGAAGAACATTCTAAGACATGCGTTTTTGTTTGTTTGTTTTGTTTGTTTGTTTCTGGTTTTTGTTTTGTTTTTGTTTTGTTTTGTTTTTTTTCTTTACACCAAAACAAGATAGTACACTATAGAACAAGGAGACTCCACTTTTACAGGAAGTTGGTGGCCTGACATTACATCAAAGCAGAACAGCCCAGAAATTAAACACAAGGACAACAAAGGAAAATACAGCACAACAGATGTGCAGGGACAAAGGAAGAAACCAGTTCAGACTGGTAGAGAGTGACCCAAGAGTCTGGTGGTGTGGCCAGTTGTCCAGGGAGAGTGGACTTTGTGCTTTGAGTAATCCTGCTTTACCAGGTTCTTAGGAAACTCTCCCTCGTCTCTGGCAGTCTCACTCCTTAAGTAAGAGAAGGACAGTCATTGCATTTCATTGCACAGGGAAATTGTCTCTGAGATCTAGAAACAGCTGTGTAAGACTAGAACCTGGGAAATACATCATTGCTCACTCCAATGGCTGTGTTCACACTAACTATCCAATAGGCAGTGTGGGACACCCAGAGTGCTGTGTACTCTGTGTTTCCCAAGACTCTCTCTCTCTCTCTCTCTCTCTCTCTCTCTCTCTCTCTCTCTCTCTCTCTCTCTCTCTCTCTCCCCCTGTTCTACTGACTTTTCACAGAAGGGAAACCGCCATGACAAACCTCTGGGAAACTAAAGCCAGGCTGTGGCTGAGACACTCTGCCCAGCTTATGTTTTCCTGGGAGATTTTATTAGCAATAGTCACATAGTCCTTACTTTGTACCTCACTTTTCCCCTTGCTACTCACCTTTGGCAAATGAAGACACATATATTAGTGGATGAAAATATAAAGACAGTGAAGGGAATGACCAGCCTCTAAAAGTTGGGACAGTGTTGCCTCTGGGAAGAGGAAGGAGATGCCACTAAAAAGTGGCATATTAGGGTGTTGGCAATATTCCTCTTTTCATCCAGTGAAGGCACACTAGATATTTGTCCCCAAATATTTGCTTTATTATTACTACTGCTATTATTACTTGGAGTTTTATTTGAAAGAGACAGGGTCTCATGTCACCCAGGATAGCCTCAAATTCCTTATGCACCTGAGGACGACTAAACTTTTGGTCCTTCTTTTCATACCTCCTACGCTGTATTACAGGAGTGTACCACCATGTGCAGGTTCTGCAGGGCTGGGGAAGTGAACCCAGGGCTTTGTGCATGCTAAACAAACACTCTACCAGCTGAACTATATTCCCTACCCTCCATCAGGAAATGTTAATAGGCCTTAGATCTGGTTAAATTATTTTTAAGTTGTACATATGTCTTGTATTTTCTTCCTTGGGGATGACTGATTCCATTATTGAAAATATAATAATCCTAAAAGATAATGTTCATACCTGAAGCTAAGACATAAAATAACAAATTTGAGTCCTTAAAAAGTCTCCCTGACGAGAGCTGCCCCTGCCCACCACCAGCTGCAACATTCAGGAGAGCAGGACCTGCACCTCCCCTGGGCAGCACAATAGAGCCAATCCTGTTGGCAGAGATGTGAGTGAGCCAGCCCTGAATTAGTGAGCATGGGAGAGCTGTCTCCATTACTTGTTATGCCCCCACCATGACCCTCCAAGAGACCACCAGGAGTCTGAGTTCATGCAAAAGCAAAGAGCCCTTATTGCAAGCTCTTTTGGCCCTCCCATCCGTTCCAACACAGCGGTTGGATCAGGGAAGGCCTCAAGCTCAGTTGAGGCAGGGTTTTTAAGGAGTAAAGGATGGGGGGGGAGATTCTGGATTCAGATGGGGGTTGAACTCCTGATTGGGCAGGAGTGGGGCAACAGAAGTCTTGTCAAACAGGGATTAGTACTGGCATTTGCTGCAAGGAAATTGGCAACTTATATACAAATGATGTAAACTATCCTTTATGTTCTACAGCATCTAGTAATTGTTTGTCTTAATTCTGATTGGCCTCCCACAGGGTACAGTTTGTAGCTTTTCCTGGTTATTGTAGTGATGAGGCCTAGTCCCAGCATTGTTAGTCTGTAGCCTGTCATGGCTGCACTAATGTTAAGGTAGGCCTCTTCATTCCCACCTCTACAAGTAACAAGAAAGAACACAATCATGGGTCCTGTGTGTCCGGGGTTCTAGGGGATGATGTTGAGACCAGAGGACCATGAGTTGGACTGTGTTGACTCTGCCACACAAAGGCTGACAGCCTGTTAATCAAGCAGGGTCTCAAGGCCAGTAAGTGGATCAAGATTAGAAGTGATCCGGTTAGTGCTGAGAGTAGGTTGGTTAGCCAAGGGGACCAATTAAAAAGACCCTTATACCATCTAGAATGTTTCTGGATCTCCTATTCTCTGTCTTTAATTTTTTTCTTAGGTTAGCCACTGAGTCATGTATGATCCCTGAGAGATTGACATAAAAACAACATTCTTCCCTGAGTGCAGTGCAGAACCCTCCTTGCTGTATAAAAAGAAAATCCAGGCCCTGTCTGTTCTAAGGGGCTATTTCATCTAGGGAGTCTAGAGACCTTTCTAGTTTGCCAATCAAGTCCTCAATATGAGCCAAGTCTGAATTTATGGCTGATTGTAAAGTCTTTGTAATTTTGTCTTATAATATCAATGCTAAGGTCCCTGTACCTGTGACTCCTGCTAACCTAAGTCCGACCAAACTGGAGAGCATTATTGCAGCTACCCCTATGACTCCCTTAGATTTGAAGTAGGGAGACAGGGCTAATTTCATCTGAGTCTCTTCATAGTATTTTATGTTGGAGAAGAGCTGGATCATCATACACTACCCCCTTCCTGCATTTAGGACTGTACCATGAATGTATGGGGTCAACCCAGTGTTGTAGGCCCATCATCCAGATGGGGCACCATAATGAGTTTCATTCTGCACTTTCAAGGTTTTATTTTTGCTGGACTATCCCAGAATTATTGACACATAAGCAAACAGGTTTCCCCCAAAGGGAATTTGCCTTTGACTTAGCATTTTCATCCTGTTAAGGGGACAGGGATGATGTACTCTCTTCTGTAGCTGCTTCCAGTTAAAATTGGGGTGTCAGATTTCAGGGCCCAGGAAGGCTGAAAGGCTAGTCAAAGGCTGGGCAATGGGACATTTATCAGGAGCATCTGATTAGCTGTTCCAGGTGAAGGGACAGGGAGCAATCATATCTGCTGGACTGGTTCACATCAGCTTTCAGCAAGTCCAGAGCTCAGCAGTTTGCAGTCCATAGGTGCTCCCTGGATGGTGTCTGTTAAATATGCTGAGACAAATATAGACGTTAAAATCTAGGAGCTTAAAAGAAAAGCTTATATTTGGAATTTTTACTTATTCTAGAGTTCATTTGACCTGTGACAGGTGGATTTAAGCCTTATGGTTGTTTTTGACTCTGCAACAAGTGTCTGTAAAACAGCTGGAACAGATTTACATCTTGGAGAAACAGCAAAAACTATGGATTTGGGTTAGCCTGATGAAAATCATCTTTAAGTCTATAAAGGAAATTTAAAATCTTGAGTTTATGGCTGAATGGTGAGTACTCAGTGCTCTATCAGTCTTTCCAAACTCCTTTTACTAATGTTAAAACTCTAAACCTTTGAAATCTCAGTGTAACGATTTACTTTTAGTCAAATTTGCAAGTCATACAGGGTGTGTAAGATTAATGTCCAAGACCAATTGTCCTGTCAGGCTTTCATTTTTTTTTTTTTTGACTATTAAGGGAACACATAGAGAAATATAATATGGCACTTGTAAGCAAGGCAAACTTGTTTGCCTATTTTAAGTAAGAGACCTAATATCTTTAATTCATTAATGAACAAGCAAGATAGCTGCAACCTTGAGGGAAGGAGCTGATTGCCTGCTGTTGTCTAGCTGACAAAAGCTACAGTTAGCTTAGCTGTCAATGTCAGAGATCTGAGAAGGATTAACCAGAATGACAGAGGCTGGTTTATAGTCTTTACCTAGACAGCTATCCCAGGCTCCTATGGACTCTGTGGCGATGAGGGCAGAGTTATCACGATAGCAGTCTTGGCTGCCAGGCCTAGAGGATGAGAGGCTTTCCTGTGGAGGAGGAATGCGGGGAGATTGGCCTCACCTTGCCTAGGCAAAGTGGGGCATCAGCTCTCCAGTGTCCCGCTTGTCCACAGTTTGGGCTGAGCTTTGGCAGAGGGTGAGGCATTGGGGCAGTCTCACCCAATGGTCAGCTGGTTAGCATTACCATAGTCCAGGTAGAGTTGCCCATTGCTGTGCCCATTGTCTGTCTTCTTGGAGCCCTTGGGAGTCACTGCTAAGATCTGCAAGTCTCTGTCTGTCATATAAGTTTATCTTAAATGCCGTCTTCAGCAAATCTCTGACAATTTGATCTCTTGAGCCAAATAACTCCTATCTGTTTTTAGTTATTTGGTTTAGGCTGTACCTTGAAAACATATAAGAGGGTAGATAAATTTTTCATGTACTTGATTGCATTAGTCCTTAGCATGACTTATAAGTATAGTTCTGAACATCTTAAGAGGTGTAATCATCTCCAACAGTTTATAATAATAATAATTTTTTTTAATTAAAGCTCTTTTTAATATCAAGACAAGACTTTTAATTCATAAACATAATCTACAAACAGACTGGGAATCTTTCATAGTGTACCATTATAGAAACATAACAATTTTGCCGGGCGGTGGTGGCGCACGCCTTTAATCCCAGCACTTGGAAGGCAGAGGCAGGCGGATCTCTGTGAGTTCGAGCCAGCTGGTCTCCAAATCGAGTTCAGGAAAGGCGCAAAGCTACACAGAGAAACCCTGTCTCGAAAAACAAAAAAAAAAAAAAAAAAAAAAAAAGAAAGAAAAAAAAAGAAAAGAAACATAACAATTTCTTACACAGTGTACCATTATAGAAACATAACAGTTTCTTGTATGACTCAGTTTACCAAAATAGCCATAGCCTAAAAATGCTAGCAAAAGCAAAGAGGTTAGACATATATCTTTAAACCAGTTTTTGTAAACTTGAATAACTCTTAAGAGAGACATTCTTGAAGTCACTAGTTTTTAACTTTTTGTGGGTCCCTGTTATGCAAACTTTTGACATGTAGGTGACCCCAGGCTACTCCTGTAAAAAGGTCTTCTGACCCCCAGAGTCTTGAGGTTGAAAAATTGTTGCAAGTTCTTTGTCAGATTATTTAAGGTCATAGTCTTATTGCATTACAAGATAGAAATATCCCAATTTTCGGTGCTTAGTAGTTGTGGCCCTGACTTTAGTTGGCCAGTGACATATATTGGGTGTTTGGGATTTCAGTGTAGTATTGAGCTTTTCTCGGGTAAGCCTTTAAACATAAAAACCATGTTCTGGGGTTGACACATTTCAGTTGACAAAACCAGTTAGTCAGAAGCAGTACTAAAGGGGTTAAAAAGCAAGGTTAGCACATTTGAATATTTGCCCAGAACTATAGACATTGATGGACTAGATCTTTGTTTTAAGGCTATCTATGTAGCCTTCTGATTATTAACCCTGTGTTAAAGTTTTGAGTTAACCTTTTGTTATAAATAGTATAGATTTTAACTATGTCTAATACATTTGTAAACCAATAATTTTTTGGTTGTTCTGCTCTGGTTCTTTTTGTCTGCCAATTTTTGACCTCAGACTTTAAAAGCAAGTCTGGGTCTGAAAAATGGTAGGCCATAACCCAATTTCAGAGCCAGCTTTTTAATAAAACAGAACAGTACAAGACAATTTTTATACAGAGTGTAGTTCTAATGGCCAGAATGCCCAGAGATAAATTCTGAGCCCAGGTGGCTGGCTGCAACACTAACAGCTGAGCTGTAACCAAGACATACAGAACATAGTAAACGCATACATCTAGCATCAATAGTGTAGCAGAAACCAGAGGCCTCGAACCATACCAATTACTCTTTGCAATGAACACTTGCAAGTAAAGTTATATGGATAAAGGGGTTTACTGTGTGACTCACTGTGGATATGAAGGGATGGGGAAATGAATGGGATGGAAATGCATGATGTAAAAGACATAAAAATTAAATAAAAAGAAATTTTTTTAAAATGTTCCCTTAGGCCAGGTGGTGGCGGCGGCGGCGGCGGCGGCGGCGGCGGCGGCGGCGGCGGCGGCGGCGGCGGCGGCGGCGGCGGCGACGGCGCACGCCTTTAATCCCAGCACTCGGGAGGCAGAGGCAGGCGGATCTCTGTGAGTTCGAGGCCAGCCTGGTCTACAGAGCGAGATCCAGGACAGGCTCCAAAACTACACGGAGAAACCCTGTCTCCAAACAAACAAACATACAAACAAACATTCCCCACAGAAGTCATACTCTGCTTTTAGCTGTACACGACAGATTTCACCACCTTGTTTTTGTGCGATTGTGTGTTAAGATACTGCCTGACTGTGCAGCCCCAGCTAGCCTTGAGTTTGCCACCCCACTGTCTCTACCTCCTGAGGCCAGAATTGTAGACACGTACCGCTGTGCCCAGCTTGCCTCCTTGAGTTCCTTTTTTTTTTTTTTACATAAAAATGTCTGCCTGAAGGACGGTAGATGGGAGAATTCTGTCGTCCAGCCTCCTTGAGTGTAATGGAGAGGGTGCAGTCATCACTAAATGATCTACACTTGACTCTCAGGGAATTCAGTGGAAATGGTGAGTGGTCAGTAGACTCATAAATAAAACATATGGCAAATTGTAGTTTCCTAAGCAAAGTCAACATTCTTTTACACTCATTGTAATTAATATAAACTAAGACTAGGCCGGGCAGTGGTGGCACACGCCTTTAATCCCAGCACTCAGGAGGCAGAGGCAGACAGATCTTTGTGAGTTCGAGGCTAGCCTGTTCTACAGAGTGAGGTCCAGGAAAGGCGCAAAGCTACACAGAGAAACCTTGCCTTGAAAAACAAAAACAAAAACAAAAAACAACAACAAAAAAACCTAAGACTAAAAGAGAATATAGCTGATTTCTAAAAGTCTAATGTCTATGGATCCAGTAAAATCTCAGAATATTTAAGTAGGACAAGGCACTGAAACATGAAGTATGCAATTTTATATTAAATAGAAATTTTCAGTGACGCCAACAAATTTTTGCCACAAAAGGCAATAGAGATTTAAATGCAATTGGATTCTAGCACAGTTTCAAATAAAGTTATGGCCATAACACCTGTCACAGTCCATAGTATGTATTAAACACACACACACACACACACACACACACACACACACAGAGAGAGAGAGAGAGAGAGAGAGAGAGAGAGAGAGAGAGAGAGAGAATCTGATGAGCAGATTTGACCGAATGCTTTCTGGTGTCCATTCAAGAGGCCAGAACGGGGCAATGAATCAACTCAGGATGAGAACACTAACATATTCTGAAAAACCACCTGAGAGAACATTACACATGATGTTTTACCCAACTTTCCTTCAAGTACATGTTTGTAGATAAAAGAAAATTATATAGCTTTTACCATTTAAATGTTTGTAAGGAAATATACTAATAACCCTCATAAAATTCATAGGAAGTCCCAAATTGCTTTTATGAGGAAAGGAAGAAAGGAAGAAACAGATATAAAAGGAAGGGAGGAATGAGGGAAGGAAGGAAGGAAGGAAGGAAGGAAGGAAAGAAAAAGGGAAGGGAGAGAAAAGTAAGATGTATAGTTAAACAAAGGCTTCCTTTTATTTTATAGATAAAGGAAGGAGGGGAGAGGGGATGAAGAAGGAGGGAGGAAGGGCCTAAGGGAGAAAGAGCAGGGTAAAGGAGAGGGGAGCAAGAGGAAGAGAAAAAATGTAAACACAAACATTAAGCTAACTAAGCTCCAACCCTGACCTTCTGAGTCTCCCACCCCCACCCCAACTCAGAAGCCATATGGCAGAAAGAGAGAACGGACTCCTACACCACTACAAGTGTACTGTGGCATGTATGCAAATACACAGATATGCACTAAACAACATCAGAATGTGCTGAATAACAATATGTTCACAAGGTACAGTGGTTTTAACGGAAGCACTTTGCCCAATGGTCCTGCCTACCTTGATAATCTGGCCAGGGTCAATGTAGTTGCTTTTATTCTAATCTCAATTAGTAATATTAGCTCTTATATCACATATCACACAGTAAACATAGATATATGGATGGGTAGGAATTAATTAATGTGAGTTACACAATGAATACAAGCTGAAGAGGTTGCAACAGAATTGGAGAGGAATGGGTCCGTTGTCTGTATTGAGCAGATCACGGACCCAAATCTGCTGGAGGAAGGAGCGTGCTGCAGAGACAGCAGGGCAGATCTGGGTTCAGAGCAGGAACTGTAGGTCCAGGTCCAAAGGGGTGAGCCGATAAGCAGCAGACAGACTTCCAGTCTGTCAAAAGAGGGGACAGAGCTGATCTGAAACCTCAGCATAGTTGAGAGTTCTCTGTTGGTCCCTGACACACACTTACCTGGTATCAGACAACAGATGGGTGTGAGGCCATTGGATAACCTTGCTAGTTGTTCATCAATTTAATGGGGCTCAGATGAGGGAGTTACACCCTTTCCTTGGTCCAGCATGTCAGATAAGTTTGGGGCCTGGTATCTCTGATATGATTGTAATATGCCCATATGCCCCTACAATCTCAATTCAATATGAGAAATTTATAGGGTGGCACCCTTTCTACTTCCAAGAACTAGTCATTTATCAGCCTGTGACATGTGGATGGTGCTGGATTGATTGAGTTGTTTCCTCAACAACTCTGGTGTACAATCATCCTCCAACATCACAAGGGAGTCTAAAGCTGCCTGTAAAATGGAGTCCCTTGGGGCAAGGCACAGCCTGAAAAGCCATTGTTTTATAGGAGGTAGAAAAACTTAGCACACAGTATAGCCTAAGCTCAACAAAAACATCTGCTACTGATATTGCAAATGGCCATGGATGTATCAAAGCAACACAAATTTATTACTTTATAGTTCTGTTTATTAGAAGTCCAGTATTAATCACTCTAGGCAAAAGTCCAGTTATCAAGATGCCTGGAGCCTTCTGTGGACTTGCTAGGGAAGAGTTTGTATCATGGCCTTTCTGGCTTTATTGGAAGCACATGCACTCTTTAGCCAATAGTTTCCTTTCTCCACCTTCAAGTCCAGAAACTTCCCAGATTTTTTTCACCTTCCCCCCCCACCCTTATTTACATCCTTTTCTGACTCTCAGGAAGGTGAATGCTCCAATTGAAACAAAGAAAATGAGATTTTCCGTTCTTCCATTGTGTTTGAAAAAAAATGCTAGCCTCTATTCTCATTCCACTAATGCAAAGGCTAAACTCTGTTTACCAGACACAACCACAACACTGTACTGTTTTAACTGGTTCCCCCAAATCTCTGACACAACTTCAGCACTGAGTTGCCAGAAGTTGCCAACCTGTTCTTAGATTTTCTACAACCACTTAGTATGTATACATTCTAAAAACAAAGGCACTTTTCCATATTGTCATAACTATCAAGACCAGGAATTAACATCTCTGTTTTTTTTTTTTTTAAGATTTATTTATTTATTATGTATACCGAAGAGGGCACCAGATCTCATTACAGATGTTGTGAGCACCACGTGGGTGCTGGAATTGAACTCAGGACCTCTGAAGAGCAGTCGTGTTTTTTTTTTTTTTAAGATTTATTTTATTTATTATGTACACAGATGAGAATGCCAGATCTCATTACAGATGGTTGTGAGCCACCACGTGGGTGCTGGGAATTGAACTCAGGACCTCTGGAAGAGCAGTCGGTGCTCTTAACCTCTGAGCCATCTCTCTAGCCCCATCTCTGGTTTTTAATTAACATTAAAACCAGGGTCTGAAGGCCAGGCGGTGGTGGTGGTGCACGCCTTTAATCCCAGCACTTGGGAGGCAGAGCCAGGCGGATCTCTGTGAGTTCGAGGCCAGCCTGGGCTACCAAGTGAGTTCCAGGAAAAGGCGCAAAGCTACACAGAAAAACCCTGTCTCGAAAAACCAAAAAAAAACACCAAAAAAAAAAAAAAAAAAACCCAAAACCAGGGTCTGCATCTCCCATCCAGTCTTTAGTTGTCCTTTTAGTTTTGTCAACTTTTCTTTAGTGTGAAAAACTCTGCAGAGAGTCACGTTCTGTGTTTAACTGTTGTTGAATAGTTCTTTCATTCTCAAAGGCTTACTCGGCCATTCCTTAACTCTCTTTACTCTGATGTTTTGAATAGTCCACACCAGTTGCTTGTAGAGTACCCATTAATCTTCTTAGCTTTGTATTTCTCCGTGAAGAACACAGTTGCTTTTAAGATGTCCCTAAGTAGTCAGTTTATTTTCTCCATGAAGTAGATTAACATTGTGCAATGTTGGCAGACAAGAAAAGAAATGCACAACGTCCTCATGACATCCTATCAGGCTGGCGCATGATTCACATATTCTCATTGCTGATAATGTCTGATCACCTGGTTAACGTGGTGTCAGCTTTGCTTCTCTACTGTGATCTCTCTCTCTCTCTCTCTCTCTCTCTCTCTCTCTCTCTCTCTCTCTCTCTCTCTCTCACACACACACACACACACACACACACACACACCTCTCCTTTCTTTCTTTCCTTCCTTATTTCTTTTTATTGTTCTTTTTTTTTTCTGAAAGGATTGGTGATCGAACCCAGGACCTTGAGCATACTTGGTAAATGCTCAAACACTGAGCGACATCCTCAGCCTCGAACTTTCCTTTTGTCCTTTTGTATTAAGAACTACTGTTTACATTTTCTGCTGCCAGAAGTGGCCAGGACAATGTTCCTGGGTGGCTGAATCTCTGTTGTGTGACCTACTAGATGTAGTCTACATAAGAAAGACACCTAGAAGAGATTTAAGGAGGCCGGGACAGAATGGTTGTACACAATTTTCAGTGATGGCAGGGATGGAGACTTATCTCCATGCTGTGATCCTCGGTAACTTGAGTAGTTTCCTAATCTTTTAGAGACCTTGACTGAGACAAAACTGGATCTTTGGATTTAACTTAGAAAATATTTGTAGAAGGTACAAGTATGAAGTAGAGTTGGGGTTTATTTTAAAATAGGGCCAGCAAGCTGGCTCAGGAGGTAAAGGCAAACGTTAATGATCTGAGTTCAATCATGGCGACCCACATGTTGTCCTCTGACTTCCACACCCATGCCATAGCTCTTTCACATGAATACATAGACAAATGTATAATTTCATCTTTAATTTTTTATTTTTGAGAATTTCACATATGCATACACTGAAATGTGATCCTATTCACCCCCATTTGCCCCTCCCATTTTCCCCATATTGTCTCAGCACGCCCCTGTGCCTACGCCATCTCCTATTCTTATAACGCACTAGATCTAGTTAGGACTGATCATATGTGCATGGATGTAGTACAATCCACTAGAGCAAGGAAAACCTGTCAGTGGCCATATCTTCAAAAAACGAAGGGTTCTCGATTCCCTCAAAATTACCCACAACATATAGCTACTCAGTGAGGGATGGGACCTGAAGATCAATTAGCCTCTTTATGCCAGGATATTGGTTGGCTTGATATTGTTCTGGTCTTGTGAAGGTATTCATCGGGGCTATGAGTTCATTATGGCGATATCCATATCATGTCTAGAAGACACATTTCACAGCATTCCTCCCTATCTTCTGGCTCTTAAATTCTTTCTGCGTCCTCTACAGCTGTGGTGACAGATGTTCTGATAGGGCCAAGCTCGTTCTCTTATTCTCAGCCCTTCAACCAGTTCTGCATCTCTCCATTGACTGATGCCCACTGCCAAGAGAATCCTCTCTGATTAAGGCTGACAGCAGCCTGGGTTTGTAAGTATAAGCATACATATATAGAAGGCAATTTGACAAAAACCAGTTCAAGACCAGCCTAGGAGACGTGAGACCTTATTGAAAATTAGAAGAAGGGGGAGGAGAAAGAAGAAGAGGAGAAGACGAAGGAGCCATAGCATCAGCAGCCATCCAGAGGGAAGACCATGAGAAAACTCAAGCTGTCCATCTACTAGTCAAGGAGAAAGGCCACAGAGGAAACCAGCCCTGCTGTTGGTGCAGGTGTGGGTGAGGCAGCCCTGAAGTAGTGAGCATGGGAGAGATGTCCCCATCCCCATCTGTCCTGTGGCAGCATGGACAGGGGAGAGTCCCACCACCATCAATGCCTGAGGCAGGTGTATGAGAACTGGCCCTGAGATCACAAAGTGGGAAGAGCTGTCCCTGCCCCCCACCAGCTGCAACACTTGGGAGAGCAGGCCCTGCACCTCACAATAGAGCCAATCCTGTTGGTGGAGGTGTGGGTGAGCCAGCCCCAAAGTTGTAAGCATGGGAGAGCTGTCCCCACTTCTTCATGTGGTGGAGTGGGAGGGGGAGATGCCCCCCCCCACCCTTCACTCCTTACCAACTACAACAAACGAGAGAGCTGACCACCTTCCTCCTGACCAGTTGGAGCACTCAGGAAAGCAAGCCCTGCCCCTCAGCACAGCATAGCTGCCCAGTGGCTGGACGTGAGGGTGCCCCAGCCCCAATGTTGTGAGCAAGGGAGAGCTGTCCACATTCCTCATCTGACATGTGGCAGCATGGGCAGGGGAGAAATGCTCTCCTCTCCACCCCCTGCCCAGCAGGGCCTGAGACAGGTGGATTAGCTGGTCCTGGAGTCATAAGAGCAGGAAAGTTGTCCCTACGCCATGCCTGGGCAACACAGGAGAGCTGGCCCTGAAGGCGTGGGTGTGAGAGATCCGACCCTGGGGACATGACCCGCAGGAGAACTGGCCCTGCTCCTCCTCGCTCATTGCTCTAAGAGGTGAATTAGGCAGGGCGATGCAGCAGAGCTCCCCCTGGTGGTGAGGACAGGGGAGAACTGGCAGACAGACCAATTCTGCAGCTGCCCAGGCCCAGATCCAGGGTTGTCTTGGCCTGCCCCAACGTCCACCCCATCTATGATCTGCTGGAGCACGTGAAGGGACCTGACCCGCAGACCCAAAGCTGCGGGATCTCCACAACACAGGGCAACGACAGGATATCCAAGGAGAGTCCTAGTGAGGGCCAGCATCAATAGTGTAGTTGAAACCAGAGGCCTCAGACCAGACTAATGAATCTTTGCAAGGAACACTTGCAAGTAACGATATACGGACAAAGGGGCTTACTATGTGACTCACTGTGTCACACTGCAGCTTCCGTGATGAGATTTTTAATTTTTCTCTTAAATTTTGTTTTATTTGGAGGGGGTGCAGGGGTAAAGGACAAATGTGAATGGACAGGGAAATGAATGGGATCAAGATACAGGATATAAAGGACACATAGAATAAATAAAAAGAAAGTAAAAAAAAAAAAAAGTGTGTGTGTGGGGGATAAACCCTGACTACATGTTCACCTTAGACTTCTAGCCTCCAGGTTTGTGACAACATAAATTTCCATTGTTTAAACTTGCCAGTCTTTCTTATTACATCGATAGTAAACAACACACTGGACATAAGTCTTCAGGTTATTCTCCAACAGGAAAACTGAATAGTTCACTTCAGTGATTAGGAGCTATGGCACGGTAAACAATGATATACAATGGTTGTACGTGCCCATTACATTTGCTGGGAAACTGAGTTTCTGCCTGGCTATACTGGGAATCACCAGCTTCTCGCCTAGCAGCTCTCAGGAAGTCGTGCCTGTTCAGCAGTCTGTACTATTCCATAGGACACTGCCCCCTCCCCCACAAAAAAATTTAAAGGAACTTTAACAGCCTATGACTCCAACTAGTGATTTTCCTCATGATTTAAAGAAGTTGATCCTCTAAGAGATATAAGAGATAAAAAGGAAAGCATTTGGCAAAGTTCCACATCTATTAACAATAAATTCTCAGTAATAAACTCAGGTGTGATGATGCATTCAGGTGTAATCTCAGCATTCAGAAGGCTGAGGCAGGAGGATTAAGAGTTTGAGATTAGCTTGGGCTACCATCACTGTCAAAGCAGAGCAGTTTCAGCTGCCAGCATGAAACCCACCCGTAGGCTAGGGATGTGTCTTGGTTGGTAGACTACTTGTCTAGCAAGCAGGAAGCCCTGAGTTCAGTCCTTAGCACCACATACACCAGGTGTGGCAGCACAAATGTATAATCTCAGCATTCAGGAGGCAGAGACATGTGGTAAGTGCATTCTTTTAACTAAGGGATGGCAATGTGGCATAATTAATATCTATGAGGGTGTTCATGACTCTGTCATAACCCTGTAACATAGATCATCTAAGCTGAATGCACGTTTCCACATACGGGAGACAAAGGGGGGTAGAATGCCAAGGGGAACTAAGGAAGCCTACATAAGGCTCTATGTACCCTGCTGCTATGCTAGAGGCTAAACCTTTGGGTGTAAATCCTCTGAGCTAGAGCTGGCACAAACAAAACACTGCCTCCTGGCAGCAAGTCTCAGCGGTGTCCCATCTCTCGGCATGAGAGTCCCACAATAACAGAAGGATTAAATCTTCAAGACCGTTCTCTGCTACATGCTGAGTTCATGGTCGTCTTGGACAACAAAATACCCCGTCTCAAAACTATAAAATAAAATAAAGACCCCCACACAGAAACTCAAGGCAGTCTTTACAAGATACCCAGAAG
This sequence comes from Peromyscus leucopus, assembly GCF_004664715.2. Classification (NCBI taxonomy): domain Eukaryota; kingdom Metazoa; phylum Chordata; class Mammalia; order Rodentia; family Cricetidae; genus Peromyscus; species Peromyscus leucopus. Next base: position 28,919,693 of record NC_051085.1, on the reverse strand, counting down.
TCCCCTCTACTTCCCCAACATTGTATTAAAAGTAATTTATTTACTTGGGGTTACTCTCCAGTGGTACATCTTTTTATAAGTTGTCCATGCTTCAAGTAGGAGTTCCCAGTGATGAGGCTGCCCAAGTTGCCATGCTGCCATAAGTAACTATCATAAACTCAGTGGTTCACCAAGCTGGGCTTGAATGGAACCCTTTCTTTAATCTGCCAATGCCTTCTGTTTAAGGTTTGTAAACATTTATTTACATCTCCCCCAAGAAGAAATCATGTGATAATTTGTCACCAGCCAGGGAAGATAGTTTAAAAAAAAATGGACTTAAATATCAAAGCTAAAACTATTAAGTTTCTGAAAGAAAACATTAATGGATAGCATCATGGCCTTAGAAAAGATGAAAATGTTTTGATACTAAGACAACAAAACACATTTAAAGTATTCATTAAAATTGATCTACAGTGAAAGAAACTTTTATAAAATAGGAAAACATTCCAGCACTCAGGTGGTTGAGGCAGGAGGATTGTGAGTTCAAGGCCAACCTCGGGAATATAGTGATCTCCAGGTTGAAAAGCAGGAGGAGAGAAGGAGACAGGAGGAAAAGAAATGAGAGTGGAGGGAAGGGGAGAGGAGAGACTAAGGGAGAGAGGGGAAGAGAGAAAAAGAGGAGGGAGAGAAGTGAGGTGGGAGAGAGCAAGCTAAGGCAAGGAAAATTGTCGGCTATATAAGATGAAAAACTTGAATACAGAATGTATTAGAACCACAAATAAGCTTATGAAAAACTGTCAGTTTGATAGTACACAGAAGATGTAAACAATCCTATCATAGATATTAAGGACATGAAAATCTAATGGTAGTAAAAATAAAGAACAAGTGCTTTCTGGATGTAGGGCAGTGTGGCTGCGCAGCTGGCTGCACAGGATGTCAGAAATTTTCCAGGGCGATGAAAAATAGCCTGTTCTTAAATCATATGCTTAACACCACCACTCACTCACAAATTAAAAATAATGCGTTTAGCTGGGCGGTCTTGGCGCACGCCTTTAATCCCAGCACTCGGGAGGCAGAGACAGGTGGATCTCTGAGTTCGAGGCCAGCCTGGTCTACAGAGCGAGATCCAGGACAGGCACCAAAACTATACAGAAAAACCCTGTCTTGGAAGAAAACACAAAAGCATTTATTCCGTGCTGTTTTTTTTTTTTTTTTAAACATTCATTGAAAGGTGGTGACATGCGCACGTACTAGCAACTGAGGCTACCATAGAGAAGATATGGTCCACGTGGGCAAGAATAAAGTGATGTCAACTGCTTCAGAAGATCAGTCCTTGACAGACACCCACTTGGTTGGGCTGTAAGTGAACTCCAGACCTGACGCAGCTCCGGCTCCAGCCAGGCGGTGGTGACCTGCGGTCGAAGGCGACAACTCCAGTATCAAGGCGCCACAGCACTTATCAGCTTGCCGGCCACCTCAGCGCGCGGAACCATCGGCCAGGGCTACAGATATCTGGGATGGGGGGGGGGTTGTAACGAGAACGCACCGGGCCCTCCCGAACTTCCGGGCGGGCTCTGTTCCCTGGCGGACCTCTGCAGGAAGCGGCCGAGAGAGCAGGGCTTCCTTCCTGTGGTTCCACCCCTTGGCTCCGTTCTTCCCGGAGCTAGGGGCTCACCCGCGCCTTGCCGGGCACCCCGGGAGCCCGGGGCTCGATGGTACCGATGGAGACGCAACTGCAGAGCATTTTCGAGGAGGTGGTGGTGAGTGCAGCTGTCCGTAGCTCCGGCGGCGGAGGGAGCGGGGAGGAGAAGACGGCGGGCCCCGGCTCTGGGCCGGCGCTGGCCCCTTTCCCGCCCCCTTTGTTTTGACATTGGAATCTGTGCTGGGGTTGGCGGTCCCCAGTTCGGCTGTCAGATTCAAAGAAAGCTTTGCTAGTTCCCGCTAAAAGGGACTTGTCCCATATTGCCCTAGAATATTTCTCCAGGGGTTACCTCTCACCCCTCTTTACTATTCAGATCCTTTACTAATTTTTCTTTTTCTTTTTTTTTTTTTTTTTTTTGCTTGTTTGCAGAAAACAGAAATTATAGAAGAGGCTTTTCCAGGGTGAGTATGTGGCAGGCAGGGTTTTCTGGGGGTTTTTGGGAGATTTATCTTTGTAAGATTTTACTTATGTTGCTTTGGGGGGAGTTACAAGATCTGCTGTCTGTGTATCCTTTTAAAACTAGTAGCAAGTGATTTTTTTTTGTTTGTTTGTTTTTCAGCATGTTTATGGATACCCCCGAGGATGAAAAAACAAAATTAATCAGCTGTTTGGCAGCTTTTCGACAGTTTTGGAATGGGCTTTCTCAGGTGAGACATTTCATGGGTAACATCCGGTTGATAACTTTTGCTTCCTTCTTTTTTACTTTTTATATCTGCACTGATCTTTTTCTTACGGTCATTTAGGAGAGGGAAAAATAAGATTGCCATCATTTTACATTCCTGTCTTTACTGGAAAACCTGCGTTGAAAGTTCAGTGTAATAAGATCGCAGCAGGAGATGTTTTTAAAATTTTCTTCCATGTCAGATTATAGGAGGTCATTTTATCCTGTTTTGCTATATTTTGTTTCCACGTGGAAGCGGATAATGTTAAACATTTCTTGTAAAAGAAAAATGTCACTATTCAAAAAATTACCCAGTGTTTATGAGTATATACCCTCATAAAGGTACTGTAATAGAATCCCTGTTAGAACAGTACATTATCTTCTCGGGATGCACTGTAGTAGGGAAATGAGCTACTGAGCTCCCTTTGACTGTGAGCCGGTGATAATATTTGCTCCCCAAGTGGGGTCCTAAAGACAATATGTGCTATTTTTTTTTTTTAATTTTCAAAAGGTAGTACTTCAGTGTGAATCAGAAATACATAAGGCAGGAGAGCAGCTCCAAAGGCCAGCCTTAGTCTTCCTAGCCACCCACCCTTCCTGTCTGAAGCCAGAGTCCCGGTTGGTGTTCCCTGAACTGTTTATCTACAAGACTGGGTCTCTCCGTGTCACCCCGCCTTTGTCTCCTGAGTTCTGGGATTACGAAGTTGTCTGCCATCACGTTGTGCTTTTCTCTTTTAACAGGGCTGGGGCTTGAACACAGGACTTCTTCACACATGTTAGGCGCACACTCGCCTCCAAACTGTGTCCCACGTGAGGCACACACTCATTGCCGAACTGCATCCCTGGCCTCAGAATTATATTTTTATTTTTGTTGAATCACCACATACCGTTTATAGTGTTCAATACTTAGCTCCTCACTTTTCTCTCCCTTCATAGTCAGTTCGGAAGGTAATGTCAGGCGATTTTAAGAGTTTCTTTTCCTTCCTTATGTCCTATAGCAGTGTAATATATTGTTATATGGCTCTTCCGCCTTTATTAATTAGCTACATACTTTCAAATTTTTCTGTTGTTGTTTTTTTTTTTTTTTCAGATAGAGTTTTGCTACATAGCTGAGGCTAGCCTTGAACTTTCAATTGCCCCCCTTCCTCTGCTTCCTGGGGTCATAGGCATGGACCACCAGGCTTAGCTAGATGTTTCTCTTAACTTTTCTACCTAAAACAATGTTTTAGTGAATAATATTTTTAATCAGACATAGGATCAGTTACTGGACATAATATTGCTAAGTCAAAAGATAGACTTTTTTTCCTTAGTAACGGAGGTGGGGTGTACAACACATATGATATATTCTCTATATAATCCAGACTTGCTTGGAACTGGAATTAGATATGTTGCCCAGATTGGCCTTGAACTAGTGACCCTCCTGTCTCTACCTCCTAAGTACTGGGATATAAGCATGCATAATCACCCCCAGCAATATTTATAATATTATGGAAATTACCTAATGATTTCTTCTAAGTGTTGTCTAGTTTACACTCCCAAAGCCAACACATGAGAGTATTTATTCCTTAGAGGTATACGATAGAATGCTAATGATTTCTTACCCTTGTGTATCAAGCACTGAGAAATTTTGATAAAACTTTACTTTTTCTTTTGACATTTAGCAAAGTTTTAAATTTTTGTTGCACTTTTTTTTTTTTGTTTTTTTGCTTGTGTGTGTCACAGAACTTGTATAGAGGACAGAGGACGACTTACAAGAGTGAGTTCTCTCTATCCACCACGTGGGCACTGGGGATTGAACTCAAGAGCCTAGCCTTAGCAGCAAAGCAGCAAAGACCTCTGCCTGGTGGGCAGCTCACCAGGCAGCTTTTAAAGTGACTCCCTAAGCTTTTAGGTAGTTAAGGTGGGACCCTTCATGAAGTTTATAAACTAAGAGAAAAAGCCAAAAATAAAACCAGCAGTTCTAGATCCCAGGAGGGCCAGTGATGGTGTGGAAGAGCAAGGCATAGAGATTCTTCTGGGGTGTCCTGGAAGGCAGTCTTTGTATGAGTATGACTTTTAGTGTCAGGTTTAAATTACCAAAACCTAGACATTCGATTTGTCATTGGAATCATGGTGGGCTCTGATCTGCATTCAGGGGGATTGGATTCATTTAAATTTTGATGAGACTGAGGTACCCACCCACGTTAGGGTTTTTTTCCTCCAGCAAATGGACTATTCATATCACCCTGTAAAAAATACTGCTTACAGTACCTTAAGTGAGTTTTTCATTGGCCATGAATTTGTTAATATATTCTTTACTACTTTTGGAGGTCTCACAGTAGGAGTTTAATCTATTTAAATGAAAGATTTAAAAATTAATATAACAAACACTAAAATGTATTTGTTTATTCATTCATTCATTCATTCATTTGGGGATAAGGTCTTGCTAGATACAGCTTAGGCTGACACAGAACTTGATATGCAACTTAGGATGAGTTCATATATGCCTCATCCCCTCAAGTACTAGGTTTACAGGCATTTACTACTGTGCCCATGGTTGAATCTGACTTGAATCTTGCTCTTTTAGGGATTATTTTAATTTGCTGATGTTCACAGTGAAATATTTCATTTACAGTACTGACATATTCCCAGGTATGATATTAGCCATTTGTGTTAGTTAGAAGATATAACTTCAGGCCTAAAATAAAAGCATTTTCTAATTTTTAGGATTCTCATGAACAATGCATCCAGTGGATTGTTAAATTTATTCATGGCCAACACAGCCCCAAAAGAATTTCTTTCCTCTATGACTGCTTAGCAATGGCAGTTGAGACCGGTCTCCTTCCACCCAGGTATGTTTGGGTTGGGATGAGCAATACAAAGACCTTTCATTGCAGAGAGGCAGAATTGATTTGACGTTGTTGTAGAGAGATAAAGGATGGAAAGGGGGTGTGGAGCTCATAAATATGTCAGCTTAAGTAAGAGGCAGGTGCCGGGCGGTGGTGGCGCACGCCTTTAATCCCAGCACTCGGGAGGCAGAGCCAGGCAGATCTCTGTGAGTTCAAGGCTCACCTGGGCTACCAAGTGATTTCCAGGAAAGGCGCAAAGCTACGCAGGTATTGTTGGTTTAAAATTGATTTTGTTTTTTATGTATCTGCATCTTGTGTTAGTAGTTGCCACATATATACGTAGGTATTCCTGAAGAGGCCGAAGAGGGTATTGGATCCCTTGGAGCTAGAGTTAACAGTTGATAGGAGCCACCTGGCATGGGCTCTGGGAACTGGACTCAGGGCTTCTGCAAGAGCAGTGTGTGATGCTCACTGAACTAGTAATCTGCACTGAATTAGTCGATCTGCTCTCCAGCCATTTTTGTTTAATTTTCATAGTGCTTCATAATTACAGCCAGTGTAGCGAAGGCCGAATAGTCCTTATAAAAGCTTCCCACACTCATTCATCTCCTGGGACCTGTATCACTCAGGGACTACAGGTATCGTCTGTTGTGAGCTGGGCTTCCTCATAGGTTGGCAGAGTTCAAAAGTTTGCAAAAGAATTCAGTTAAGAAGTAACCTGGCATCCATGCTGTCCCTTTAAACATGCCCAGACAACACAGACCATCCCTCTTTTTCTCCCAGAGGTGTGTATCAGTGTCATATTTCATAGAAACATATGGAAATGAAAATGTAAGGTGGTCACCTTGAAAAAAATACAGTTTGCCACCACCTGGTAAATAATAAATATTTAACCAAAAGCTTTTTACAGTTTTTTGTTTTTTTCCCTAGTGAAAATATAGCATTGTGAATATCATTTAGTTCTACTTACTGTTTGAGCTTTTTTCTAAGTAACAGCTGGAAAGTGTTACATATATACCTGGAACACTTTAACAGAGTAGTTTTAGAAAGCATGCTTGGCATGCATGTACAATACCTAGCATCACAGACCATAGCCATTAGAGAATTTTTAGAGTTTTCTCTTGTAACTGTAATGTTCTTTTTTTCTCTAGGATGGTTTGTGAATCTTTGATAAACTCTGACACTCTTGAATGGGAGAGAACACAGCTTTGGGCCTTAACGTTTAAGCTGGTTCGGAAAATTATTGGAGGAGTGGATTACAAGGTGGTATTTCCTCGTGGTAAAGAGTGATGCTTTAAGACATGATTATTTTTTACAGGATGTGTATCTTCTTTCATGTGAGAGAAACAAAGTGGAGAGTATTTATAAGTTGACTTTTGTGCATCTGTGCTGAAGGGATTTAAGATTACTCAGTTTAGAGTTTATTTCCTCCCAACATTTTAAAGTATTTTAAAGTAATAGTATGTTTTTATGACGTAATGGGAAGTCACAAGGCAGAATCCATGTTTGATGCCAGAAGTCTTTTATTGCTTCGTGAGAAGAAGAACACAGAGCAGGGGTTTGTGGACCGAGAATGCTACCCTGATCCCTTTAGAATTGTGTCCTGCCTTACCACGTGTCTTCAGGATTCTGTTCCTGAGCAGGAGCAGGAGCATGGTCTCTGGTTGTATTTCACCGTCCAGCTCAGGGGCTCCACAGCTGCATCAGCCGTTCAACTTCACCGGCTTTTGTTACTGTCCTTTGCCAAGGAACTGCCGGGACATGGCCTTGTGCTTCATGTCTACGTGTTCTTCAATCTCAAATGATCCAGTAACGGCCAAGGAGATAGTTACTGTTCAATTAGAGCTTACCCTAAGTTACCCTAAAATTAACCACAGATGACTTCTCAGATTCTTTTCTCTTTACTCAAACTGAGTATTGTTACCCGGGTTTCTAGAGTGTTATTCATGTGCATCTCTGTTCATAGTAAAGCTGTGCTTTTTTGTAACCTTTTAATAGTAGGAACCTTCGGGTATGTTGAGGGCCAGAAAAGATTGGCAGAGTATAGGAAGTTCCATTTTTATTGTAGTGATTTTCATTTTTCATTACAAGATGTTCTGCGGAATTCTGTCCTATTATGGAGCATTATTCTATCCTTCTCAGGTCAGTGTTAGGAATGTGCTGCCTCTGATTTGGGAAATTTTAAAGTGTGACCTTGAACACACTCCTGAAACTTGGTTGTTTATCTTACATAGAGGACTTTGTACTTACTGTTTGTTTGAACCCATGTCTTCTGTCTACGCATTAGGGTGTTCGAGACCTCCTAAAAGTGATCTTGGAGAAAATCCTGACAATTCCGAATACAGTAAGCTCTGCTGTGGTCCAGCAGCTTCTGGCAGCACGAGAGGTAATAGAAATGTCAACAGGCCTGAAATCGGTTGGCATAGCCTCCCCTGTCTAGGTTTGCTTAGATGTGTGCTTTCCAAACCTGGCTGGAGCTGGGGAGACAGCTCATGGGAAATAGAGTTCAGATACCCAGTGCCTATGTAAAGAAGCCAGCCACGTGCCCCGTCCCCCAGGCCTGTAGCCCCGTTGTTTGGGACAGAGGTGGGCAGATCCCCAGAGCTCGCTGGTCAGCAATTCCAGCAGAAAAGAGCAGGGAGACACCTGATGCTCCTCTCTGGCCTCTGCACGCACAGGCATAGGCAGGGACAACTGCGCACGCACACGCACACACTCACAAGGAGTGCAGCGGTCATAGAACCCTCCTTCCCTCTCCGGAAGTAAAGCCAGCTCTGCTGTGGTCAGGTGCTCCGCCACACTGAGCTGCAGCTTAGCCCGCGTCAGCTTTGTGTTTGAAGACGCTGTTGTTTCATCGCTACTGCATTTCTAAAGGAGAATTTAAGATGTCCATTTCTGATAACTAGATATGATAGAAGTACGGATACTAAGGTATTTTAAGCCAGTATAAGACAGACAGCGGCCACTTGTATCTTTTTAAACTACTCATAATACTGTAAGGATTATCTTCTGTTACTGCCTTAAATCTATGACTATTTAAAGCATTGTTAAGGTAGTACTACCAACAATCCATTCTATTGTGAATTACCCTTCATTTTTATACGTGCTTTAAGGGAATTCCTCTGTTAATATTAAATTTTGAAATAATACTTCTGCTTTTTAAATTGAGTGTGTGTGTGTATATGTGTATACACATATACCTATGGAATGGTTAAGTCAAACAGTTTAGCAGACTTCACCTCCCAGTCTTTTGTCTTATTTTGTGAGGTAGGGTATCATGTAACCTGGACTGGCTCTGAACTAATTTGCAGCTGAGGTGAAGATGGGCTTGAACTCCTGATTCTCGTGTCTCCACTTCACAAGGGTTAGAATTTTAGACATGCTTTCCCTTACATTCTTTTTTCCTGATCAAGCATTTCCAGTCTACTTAGCTATTTCAAGTATGTTATAGGTGTGCTTGACTAACATCTGACTAACTGAAGTCAGGCTGCCTAACAGACCTCTTGAGTTTGTTCCTCCTGTCCAGTTAGCAGTTGTGTGTCTTCATCAGCATCTGCAGGTGCACACAGATCCAGTTAGCAGGAGTGTGTCTTCATCAGCATCCTGCAGGTGCACACAGATCCAGTTAGCAGGAGTGTGTCTTCATCAGCATCCTGCAGATGCACACAGATCCAGTTAGCAGGAGGGTCCTCATCAGCATCCTGCAGATGCACACAGATCCAGTTAGCAGGAGGGTCTTCATCAGCATCCTGCAGGTGCACACAGTTCCAGTTAGCAGGAGGGTCTTCATCAGCATCTGCAGGTGCACACAGATCCAGTTAGCAGAAGTATGTCTTCATCAGCATCCTGCAGGTGCACACAGATCCAGTTAGCAGAAGTATGTCTTCTTCAGCATCCTGCAGATGCACACAGATCCAGTTAGCAGAAGTATGTCTTCATCAGCATCTGCTGATGCACACAGATCCAGTTAGCAGAAGTATGTCTTCATCAGCATCCTGCAGGTGCACACAGTTCCAGTTAGCAGGAGAGTCTTCATCAGCATCTGCAGGTGCACACAGATCCAGTTAGCAGGAGTGTGTCTTCATCAGCATCTGCAGGTGCACACAGATCCAGTTAGCAGGAGGGTCTTCATCAGCATCCTGCAGATGCACACAGATCCAGTTAGCAGGAGTGTGTCTTCATCAGCATCTGCAGAAAAAAAAAAAAACAAGAAATCCAGTTAGCAGAATAGATCTACAATCAGACATACAAATAGCAAAGAGTGCAACAAAAGCAACAGATCCAGTTAGCAAGATCAGCAGAGGTAGTCATTCATCAGCATCCTGCAGGTGCACACAGATCCAGTTAGCAGGAGGGTCTTCATCAGCATCCTGCAGGTGCACGCAGATCCAGTTAGCAGGAGGGTCCTCATCAGCATCCTGCAGGTGCACACAGATCCAGTTAGCAGGAGGGTCTTCATCAGCATCCTGCAGGTGCACACAGGTCTCGTTAGCAGGAGGGTCTTCATCAGCATCCTGCAGGTGCACAGATCCAGTTAGCAGGAGGGTCTTCATCAGCATCCTGCAGGTGCACGCAGACGGAAGGCTTTACCAGCCGAGCTGTCTGCCCAGCCCTGTGTTCTAACTTTTAAAGGCTTTTTGTTGTTGCTCGTGTCGTATTTAAAGGTCTTACGTGTGAGGCTAGTCAAGAATAATGTCACCTTTTATGTCTTTCAGGTTATAGCGTATATCTTGGAGCGAAATGCCTGCCTGTTGCCAGCCTATTTTGCAGTCACGGAGATTAGGAAGCTATATCCTGAGGGAAAACTTCCACACTGGGTAAATTTTGCGTTTTCTAAAACTTTAAATTTTTACCAAAATTTTATCAAATCTATATTAATTGTATTATTTGTATGTATATATGTACTCGTGTGTGTGTGTGTGTGTGTGTGTGTGTGTGTGTGTGTGTGTGTGTGTATGTGTACTAGTGTTTTAGTTAGGGTTACTTTTGGTGTGATGAAACACCATGATGAAAGCAACTTGGGAGGAAAGGGTTTATTTGGCTTACACTTCAGCATTGCTGTTTATCACTGAAGGAAGTCAGGACAGGAACTGAAACAGGGCAGGATCCTGGAGCAGGAGCTGATACAGAGGCCATGGAGGGGAGCTGCTTTCTGTTGCTTGCCCATGGCTTGCTCAGCCTGCTTTCTTTTAGAACCCAGGACCACCAGCCTAGGGATGGCCCCGCCACAGCCTAATCTTATGGAGGCATTGTCTCAATTGGGGTTCCCTCCTCTCAGCCCGTGTTAAATTGACATAAGATTAGCTGGTGTAATTGTACGTCTGCGCACATGCTGCACCCTGAGTGTGGGGTCAGGACAGCTCTGGGAGTGGTTTCCTCCTCTGTCAGTGGGTCCAGTATTCAGACTTAGGTCGTCAGGTGTGCACAGCAAGTCACTTCACCTGCTGAGCTGCCTCACCCCACTGCCCCTTTGACGAGATCATGATTTATGTCTCAGAGCGAACATAGGGAAAGAAAGGACAACCCCCAGAGTGGGGGTTCCAAAGGAGGAATCGTGCCGTGTGCACAGCTTCAGATGCTTACTCTAGCCTCAGATAGTACATGTTTTTATACACTTAAGACTTACTTGGGTGTGTATGGACTGTGTACACCATGCACGTGGCTAACCTACACAAGTCATTTTTCTCTTACCTGTGTGTCCCAGGGATCATATGGATGCCATCAGCCTTGATGTTGAGCATCTTGACTTGTTGAGCCATATCACTGGCGCAATAAATGTGTTTTTGAACATAATATATTTGTTTCATAGCTCTGTTAACCCATTGAGACAGTTTATGTGCTTCAAACATACACAGCTTCATTGACTAGGTAGGGATGTAGTGGCTTGGCTTGGCTTACCTTGGGGACACACCGAGTGACAAGTATCTGGAAGAAAAAGCGAACTAGTCTTTGAGTAATTGTTCTGTGCCAGGCTTGTACTAATTCTTTATTCTTTATATTACCTCAATTTCAATAGATAATCACTCTATGCTGGGTAATCATATTATTTTTATACTTATTTGTTTTCTTTTAGATACTGGAAACTTGGTGTCAGACTTTGTGGACACCTTCAGGCCCACGGCAAGGATAAACTCCATTTGTGGTAAGATTACAATTTAAAGTACGCTTAGTATACTAATAATACCTGATCTTTAGTGACTGTGAGTCTGCTGGACAAAGCTGATAGATGGCCTCCCATGAGTGGCTTGCCACTTTGTAACACTCAAGGGGACTGATAATAGTATTTATTTTCAGGTGCTTTGGATAAGACAAAGACAGAAATCATAGAATGGCATAACTTTCACATAAGACCATTCTAGAAGTTGTGTTACCTCGTAACTAGGAACGCTTTCTATTTTGTATATTTTAATTAACTTGACATAACTTTTACTGTATTTTATGTTTGGATTTTTAAGACAAGGTCTGTGTAACCCACACTGGCCTCAAACTATGTGGGCAAGGGTGACCTTGAACATCTGATTCTCCTGTTTCCACCTCAATGCTAGGATTACAGACATGCTGCTACACAGTTTATGTGGTTGTGGGGATGGAACCCAGGGTTTCATTCCTGCTGACCAGTCACTACCTGAGCTGTATCTCTAGCCCCTGGAAATGCTTCTTAAACTCTAGACAACTGGAAATGTCAGTAAGCTTGTTCTGCTGTGGCCATAAATAATATTGGGAATACCAGACTCTTCCAGTCCATTGTGATTCACACCTTAGCTCTTGGTTGGATATTTTATCTATCATCTTTGCAATGCCCAAATATTGCCTAATTATTTCTAGAAATTATGGTAGCCACATAACTGTTTGGGAATACAGACTTTCTTTCTTTTTTTTTTTTCTTTTAATAATCAGATATTGAGCATTTCTTACAAGTCAGTGCAGTGTTAGTCACTGGGAATATAAAAATAAACTACATAAATTCTAGACCGAAAATTCTGAGCTCTAGTTTTTGTAACTGGTTGGATATTAATATCATTAAATGAATTATAGAAGTGAAGCAGATCTTAAGAAAGATGATGTTGAGTCTACTTCAGATAGTTTGAGCTTGGAGTATCTGTGGTATCTACGTGACACTGTTGTTGATCGTTAACTCTAGAGAAGAGATCTCAGGCTATGTCCGTAGTTCCATCTCATAAGCATCAGAAGCTTTGTGTTGTGTATAGTCAGTCTGTTGCCGGACTGCAGAGGTGACTGTGCACCATTACAGCTTTGCTAGAGCAGATGGCCAGCTCCATTTGGCTCTGCACTTTGCTGATCTCTGCCTTAGACTCTTAAACAAAATGCAACAGTTGTGAATTTGGAAGCCTTGTACAAATTGATCGTTCAGCCATCTGAAAGGAATACAGGTAGTGAAAGTTCTCACACTTGAGTCTGCTGACAGCACTGTTAAGAGCATTTAAACCGGTGCCTGCTTCAGCATGCATAGTCATGAAGGATTAAGGAGGTGTGAAGAAGCTGGCATTGCCTCGGTGAGGTTTACATAGAAATATTCTTGTAATGCGTACAGGCCGTTGCAGTCTTCTGCCAGTCGTCAACAACTCAGGAGCCATCTGTAACTCCTGGAAACTGGACCCTGCAACTCTTCGCTTTCCTTTGAAAGGCCTTTTGCCGTATGATAAGGTATGTATTAATTAAATCCAGTGTCACTTTTGGCCACTTAAGAGTCACCATCCCATATTGTCAAGTGTCCGATACCAGATGCCTTGTAACGGTCTGGAAAAGTCAATCTTAAAGAAAGATAGCTTATGGCTTACTGTATTGTACAGTGTGTGTTTTGGGGTTGTCTTTGGTTTCGGTTTTGCTAAGGTCTTGCTATGTAGCCTTGGCTGGCCTGGAACTCTGTGCAGTAGTCTGGCCTTGAACTTGCGATGGCCCCCTTGCCTTTGCCTGCCAGTGCTGAGATGGCAGCTGTGTAGTGCCACATCTGGCTGTGGCTATTATGTCATTCTACTACCCGGATATACTCTGTGTTTGTGGATCTGCCTTAGTGGTACTTAGATATAGAAAACTCTCCTTAAGTAGGGTTCTTGTCCAAGGCTCTACGTTTAAAGAAATAAAAGACTCAGTGTCTGAACTCAGGACCTGCACACATTACTATTGGTCTTTTGTCATCTACCTTTTCAAATTTGGCAGTAATGGTTGACTTGAAGAGATTGTTTGAGAACTGCACCCATTGTCTTTGGTTAGATTTCTAAGCAGAAGATTCTTTCCTTACAGCAATTTTTACGACAAATATGACTGTCTGAAGTCATGTTTCCAAGTTTAATACCAAAGCAAAGCAGGTGTGTTTTTGGAATCCCTGGGGTTTTCCTGTTAAGAAAGAGCAGTCCCCCTTCCTGCATTAATGAGCAGTCTTGCAGATTGCCCTGGCTCCAAAGTCTAGTTGTCCTTAGAACTGTATCCACAAAGCTAGTTGTTGTGGCTCAAGCCGGTGACCCCAGAACTTGTAAGGATGAGGCAAGAGGACACTACGAGGTCTGGCCATGCTGGGCTTCATAGTAAGTTCCAGACCAGAGTGATACCCTGTCTCAGAAAAACAAAGCAAACAAAAATGACCTGTGTCTACAAACCAACCCTTACTATGGAATTTTCTGTGTAAAACTGACTGGTTATTCTATTTTAAAATGGCCCAGGAAATCTTTTTTTTTTTTTTAATTTTTGAGATTTTTATTTTATATATATGAGTGTGCATGTATGTCCATATGCCACATGAATGCAGTGCCTGTGGAGGTCACAAGAGGGCATCAGAACTGGAGTTACAGGTGGTTGTGAGCTGCACTTTGGGTGCTGGGCATCAAACCCTGGTCCTCTGGAAGAGCAGCCACTGCTCTTACCAGCCAGGCCGTCCTCCAGCCTCACAAGGGATCCTTCACAGTGACTACTTGAGGGGTGTGGATGCCTCCTGTCGCTCTCGCAGGTGAAGCACTAGTGAAGAACGCAGCAGCAAGCCGTGTGGAGCTGGAGTGAGCTGAGGACGGGGACCACTGCAAAGGAAAAAATACTTACTAAATAGGCGATGAGGGCTCTTCAGTTGTACCTCACAGTTCCACTAGTACAGTTTATAAAAGCAGATCTTAAAAATCGGCTCATAAATTGCCCTCCATTCAATCAAGCAACCATTATACAAGTAGTATTTGAAGTAAACTTTGCAGTGACTGTCAGAGTGACGGCTGGAAGTAAAGATGATGTGTGTGCTGGAAAACAGAGTCTTCTTATATATGTCCAGCAAGCACTGCTGTATTAGAGCTAGTATATTTAAGTGCAGGTTCACCAAAGTGACACAGGCATCACCCTACTCCCTTCCCAAAGCTGTGTTTAAGTGCTCAGGTTACTTTGACAATCTTGCTAGAGACACAGGACCCAGCAGCTTATATTGGAAATACTCAGCTGCCAGGTGGTTAGAAAAAGAGCTGTAAACTCAGAAAGAGGTTCTATTTTTGGGTGTACCTTCGTACCAGTAATTGTATAGCCTGGATTTAGTTAAAAAAAATTGTATGTCTAGATACATAGAAACTTCTGCAAAATTGTCAGTTTTGCATAGAAAGGAAGCAAAAATCTTAGTGATGCTTCATTATGTCTAAGAACTATTACCAAGGACAAAGCCTATCTAAATTGACAATATGAAATTGATGACAATATGAAATTGACGTTTTAAGTAGAGACTCTAAAACAGAAAACTGTAAATGTTTTGTTTACAGGAAAAGGGGGAAATGAAAAGATCTGATTCTAGTGTTGTCTTGACTTTTAACCCTTAAAAGACCTCACACAAGGCTTTCACCCTGGTTTTCAAATGAGAAGTGGGAACACATAACTAAATATAATTTTTCCCCCCACCAGATTTCGTGTACTGGAAAGGTAACAAGTACCTTAGAAGGTTTTACTTTTAATTCCAAATCATTTGAATTCACATTTGTTAATCTTGAAGCAGTAATTTCTTTTTTATTTCCCTTTAAAGGATCTGTTTGAACCACAGACTGCTTTGTTGAGATATGTATTGGAGCAGCCTTATTCCAGGGATATGGTCTGCAATATGCTAGGTTTAAATAAGCAGGTACTGTACTATGCCGGAAGCCAATCTCACCTGTAGATCTGCACTGTTCTTTTCTATTTTCTTTGCTGTAGTTAACTGAGCAAAACAGTTAAGAATTCTTTGATGATCTGAATTTTCAGTATATAGTTTATTCAACAATGTTTTCTTCTATCATTTATATATTGCATTAAGAATGTTTAAATTTGAAGGGAGGTATTTTTAAAGTTGGTTTGTTTTGCATTGCTTTTTTTCTATAAGGCCAGTTTCAAGTTACCTTTTGCCAGAGAAACCTACACATGACTTAACCATTTCTTTTTTTACCTTTTTGTTGTTGTTGGGGTGTCTTTTTATAACCCTTGATATCTTCAGAGTGGCCGCCTTGCTGACTTTTTCTTTTTCTCTCTTTCTTTCTTTCTTTTTTTTTTTCTTTTTTTGATGTGTGTTTGTTTGGTTTTGGTGGTTTGACATGTGGGCGGGTTTGTGCTGACTCTGGGTTTCTTGAGGCTGGCCTCATAGTCACTGTTTTGTCTTTTCTTTTTTTCTTCCTTTATTTTTGTTCTGTCCTGTCTTGTCCTGCCCATCCTCCAATGCTCTAGACCTTGAACATTGCTCAGGTATGTTCACAACCTTACTGTTGTATTGTGACTAACGATACGCTGGCCGCTTTGTAGCCACTGATTCATTTAGACGATACGTGTATGGTCAGGGCTTGAAATTGGCGGGACCATGCTGAGACCAAGGCCACTGAAAAACCTTCTTGGGATGTGACAGTTCTTTTTGGTGGATGGTTTTTGTTTTTGTTTTTGGTGGTTTTTTTTTTTTTAATATATATTTTTTTGGTTTCTTGTTTTTTAAGAAAGAGACAACACTTGGCACTCAGTAAAACCTGTCACTTTTTGATGGGGTTTTCCCCCCCACTCCATTTTACTGTTTTCATTTGAGGGCTAAAGCTAGCCTGATGGAATTTTCCGAGTCGGAAAGATTGGTGGTAGCCTCGTATCTTTCCAGACTTAAGAAAAACAAATAACAACAACAAACATACTTGTGTTGATTTGCCTTAAAACCAAAACAATTTTAAAAAGGAAAGAAAAAAAAACATTTTAATAGAGATACATTTCTTTTAAAAGTTGGAGTGGTGAGCTTTAAACAAGGAAGGCTTTTTTGGAAATCTGGGGATTGACTAAGAAATGTCACACTCTTAGGTGGCCCCACACCTCTTGACAAACACCCTTCTTTGTCCTTCTCTTAGAGTGGGCTCCTCGGTTGAAGCCCACCTGTGGCAGGAGAACACCACGATGGCTACATTTGACATGCCAAACTTTTATGCAGTCCCAAGTCTGCTCCAGGACTTTGTACCTTTGAGATTTTAAGCAAAGTAGTGCTTCCAATTATTTTTGTTAACAATTTTTGAGCCCAGCATAATTAAAATAGAGCCACTTTTTGATTTTCAAAAGACGCTCTTGTCTAGGCTCAGTAAAGTAGCGTTGCTGTTTGCAATACCATAGTGAAGGTTGTACCAGTGCTTCCATTGATAAAGCCCGATTTTTACGGACATACGGCTTGGCCATAAAACTTGCTCAGTGTTGAAACTGCATGCCAAACTCATGCCAGTAGTAGTTCCTTCTTTATTACTTTCAGTTGGTTTTTTCTTCTAAAAATTTACCAAGTTTCCTTGTTTGGAAGAGCCTTATACATGTGAAACTGAAACTCCTTGACCACTAAAGTACCTGACAGTCACCTCCTGTAATCTGTCACATTAACATTTTAAATACCAAGTCATTAACTCCAATCCACTTTCACCTGCGCTAGAGGTAAGTATTAGCTAACTTTGCAAGAATGCTTCACACTTTGTCTTAAAACTAATTTTTCAGTGAAAGTTAAGTCATACTTGACTCAATTTTTTTATAATACGGTGACTAAATGTCATTCAAGCTGCAAATAGATCCCCCAGATATCTTCAGCTATCTGTGGCTTCCCCACCTCCTTTGGGGAAAGGAGGCAGCTAGCCTCCAAATAGAAATTGACAAAATAATTCCAAGAAGAGTATTTACAATCTGATCATTTTAATAAAAAGTTTCAACCTATAAAAAGTTTATGACTAAGACTTAAATCCATAAAAAATGAAGTTTATAATGGAAATGCTGACAGAACATTATTAGTTTTGGTCCCACCGAAGTGTAAACATTGTCAAAAATTCACGAATCATCAGTAATTGTTGTCATAGGCAGCTCTGTAGTGAGAGGGTTTACAGATGCAAGATAATATGCCAAAGGGCCGCCTTGGTATATTATTTTACATATGAAAAGTAGGGTATAAAAGAACATGCAGACTAAATCCACATGAATAAAAAGGATCAAATCATCTAACTGCATCTTTTATCATTACAGAACTATATACTCTGTGCTGTACTTTCTTGTTCTTTCTCTAACAGTGCAACAATTAAAGCTTGAAGACTTTAGGGCCTGTCCATATTGCATTTTCCAGTAGGAATTGGGCTATGGTTAATCCTAAAATTGGTCACAGACAGGTCATAAATAGCCCAGTTCCACAGCCACAGCAAGGTAGAATGTTGAGCTCAAACACAGTGGAAAAAGAAATGTTGTGTTCTGTGTTTACAGCAGAGTTTCTATCTTATTTCTTACAATTAAAAGCATCACAAATCACTTACACTTCTTAAGCTTTTGTATGCTGTGTATAGGCTCTGGCTACCATCTCTCTGAAATGCCTCTGGAAGCTATTTACTAACATAGGGATCTGGTTCTGATTGGCAGCCTCCTTGGTTAAAGTAGGGGATTAATAGACAAGAGAGATTTACTCCTCCCAGCTTGCTCTGAATAGACAGTATTAAAATTGATATAAATTTCTATTAACTTGAGCCCTTAGAAGTAAAGTTTCTGAAATTTTTAATGCAAAGGGGAGTTGTTATATAAAAAGTGTCATCTGCCTCTCAGTAGTGAGTATGAGTGAATGATGAAAAGCAGTACCATTTACCAGTTTTCCTAGTGGTGGGAAGGAAGCAGGGCAGGCTAGGGTTGAGGGTTAAAATGGGGTCTAGTACAGTTTGAACTATTATGTAGAAAATTAATTTTAAAATACCAAATTCGGATGTTCTCATTGTTAAAAACAGGTTTAAAATAAATATGCATGTAGATACACTATAAACTAAAAGCTCAACATTTATGCCACTCTAGTGATTTATAAATTAAATTGTTAAAGCTTTGAAGTATTCACTTAGTCCACTTTATGAGACAATCTGAAGTATGATGAAACTTTTGGTTTGAATGTACCTATTTTATAGTAATTGAAAACTAAAGCAAACTAATTGTGGTGTCACACCTCTAATCCCAGTGCTCAGGAGGCTGAGGCAGGAAGATTGACTCAGGTTTGAGTTTGGTCTGGGCTTTATAGTAAGTACCAGGTCAGCTAGAGCTGTATAGCAAAACTTGGTTTTAAAACACACACACACACACACACACACACACACACACACACACACACACACACACACACCAAAAAAAAAAAAAAAAATCAAAGCAGAAAACTAAAGCCTGGATGGATGGATGGATGGATGGATGGATGGATGGATGGATGGATGGATGGGATGGATGGTTGGATGGATGGTGGATGGGTGGATGGTGGATGGATGGGTGGATGGGTGGATGGATAGGATAGATAGATAGATAGATAGATAGATAGGTAGATAGATAGATAGCTTAGGTACCTTAGGCTGACCTGGAACCCTCTGATACAATGGGCTGCCTTTACAACATCCACGTAGCCCTGCCCTGGTGTCAGCCGGTCTGCTCTGCCTCCTGAGTACTAGCCTGTCACAAAAGTTACTGAAAAGTAGAAGGACAGGTCATTTTACATCTCAGGCCTTTCTTCCTTTGTTACTGCCAAATTGGTCAATAAAGCAATGTGCTTAATCCACCTTTATGTTTGGTTTTAAGGAAAGTACCTGACTTTATCCAAAAAATTAATCGAATACATAGTTTGCTACCGTCAGATGCCAAGGTCTAAGGTAGCAGAGCGATCCCTGGTGTATTCGATTCTTACTGAAAAGCTGGGGTGTGGACAGGCGTGGCGTAGGCTGAAGGATACTAGCTTTAACAGAATTTCCAGTCGCCTTTAGTTTGTCCCAATTCTAGAATTTTTGGCATTCCTCTTTAAACCACTAACCAAGTGACCATCACAACATGGCCGAAAACTTGTAGGTAAACATCCACTCTTTAAAAAAACAAATAGCTAATACAAGAAAGGGGAGCTCCAAAGTGGCTCAGGTGCTGAACGGTAGTTTCATTTAGTTTGTTCCTTTTTCCTGAAGTAGACTGATGGAAGACCTCCACAGATGGAGGAATAGTTGAAAAATTGGCTAGTCTCCAAAATAGAAGCAAATTCTCATCACTAGTAAAAAAAAAAAAAAATTCCTACTGGAAATCCTGGCTTTCCTTCTTTTCCCAAATTTTTCTGACTCTTGTATACTTCGAATGACCTCGTTCTAAACTTGTGTTGTCTGGCACATCTCCTAGGTTGTCGGTGGTTGGCAGAACTAGTGAATTTCAAGCCCTGTACACAGTAGTTGCATGCTGACTTGAGAACTAGTCTGTAGTGTTGTCTGTTGCACTTTGCTCTGCTTCATACTGATAAGTACATTTGGAGGAGGAGTACTGGAGTCCCAACTGGTGGTGTTTCGATTGCTCTCTGTAAACCTGTAACGTGGTGGAACTGTGACCATGGCCTTGTGTTTCTGGAAAAACGTAATACGAACCGACCATTGACGCTTACTGTTCTGGGTAGATGTCTGCTTTATCTGCATGCATCGAGAAAGTGCAGCTGTGGTGGAGCTTTACCATGTGGAGCTGGCAAAGCATGCAAAGAGGGTGCAGTGGATTGTTCTGTTTCTCCAAACTTGTCCCCATTTTGCATTTTTCTATGAATTCAAGAAATCATATCCCTTTTTCATGGCAAAAGACATCGATAATTAAATCTAAAGTACAGGGGAAATCATCTACATTTTAGTAATTGTGTTCATTAGAAAGGCTTCCAACTGCCTGCTACTACATAATACAGCATTTAAAAAGAAAAAAATGAAGTTGCTTTTAAAATATGACTTAATTCTGGTAAAAGTACATTTTAAATCACTTTAAAAGCACAAATCTTTTTGCCTCTAGAAAGGGAAGTTGCATTTTCATTGTTAGTGTTTAAATCAACTCTTTTTCTTGTTTTAGATTTTAAAATGATCTAATTGAAAATTAAAGCTGCATTATGTTTGGCCTTCAAAGAAGGGAAGAGCAGAGGTTAACTCAGAGATCAGTTTCTTTTTGGTTATGGAAGAAGTTTCCATTTTAAAATCAGGATTATTGCTACACATTGAAGACCAGACATTGTGATAGCTGGTTTACATTTGTAAGTGATGGAACTGTGGACATGGAGCTGCCACTTTAAAACCCACAGGTTTACATATTGCTTCATTTGCTTTTTCTAAATATTTAATCTCTGGAAATTTAGGCCTTTCAGTTTTGAGTTAGATTGCAAAAATAATGGTATCTCCCTCTCATGTCCACTTTAACCTCTTGTCTTAACAAAGTAGTAAGTAACTGTGCTTTGATTGCTTATTGACAAATTGAAACAATTCTGTAGTCAAAATCAAAATTAATTGGAAGCGGGAGACATGGAAATGTTTTTCCTGAAACTCATCCTGTGGTAACATGACATGATGCAGCTTTAATAGACTAGATCTAGCCTTAACTTCAACTCCATCCCATGCTTCTCAGCCTCTTGTCACAATTAATGCCCATTGACTGGTGATGTCAGAACTAACCAGGAGGCTTTTGGAATACTGTGTTCAATCTCTGTCCTACAGCACAAGCAGCGCTGCCCTGTGCTGGAGGACCAGTTGGTGGACCTGGTGGTGTATGCCATGGAGAGGTCTGAGACCGAGGAGAAGTTTGACGATGGGGGAACAAGCCAGCTCCTGTGGCAGCATCTCTCCAGTCAGCTCATTTTCTTTGTGCTTTTCCAGTTTGCCAGTTTCCCACACATGGTCCTTTCTCTCCATCAGAAGGTATGTACCAAAGCGCACTTTGCTGAGAGCCACGCTGCCTGCTGATGATGGCCATGGCTTAGACTGCTTTGAGCACTGCCAGTATCCTGGGTTCAGAGGGCACAGAAGTCAGGGCCCTCATTTTGGTTTTGTTTAGCTTGCCCCCCCCCACTTTTTTTTAAAGGTGGGGTTTCACATGTTGCCTGACTGGTCTGGAACTCACTGTGTAGACCAGATTGCTCTGAAACCCACCTGCCTCTGGCTCCCAAGTGCTTTGATAAAGGCATGCTTTTCTGTGCCTGGTTTCTGTTTAGACCCTTGATGGTTTTTAACTTTTCAGTTTTCTTTCTAATTATAAAAACTGAATGAATTTGTCATTCATTCTACATAGTCACAATGCCAGGACCACATAATACAAAATGAAAAGACACTGCAGTACCACCAAGGAGTCCTACGATAGAGGGGAATATATATATATATAATATATATATGAGCAACTTTATTGTAGTAGTTGTTACCATGTGTCCTAATTAAGTGCCTGTTGCTGTGATAAAACACCATGACCAAAAGCAACTTGGGAAAGGAAGGATTTCTTTCATCTTACAGTTTATAGTCTACCACAAAGGGGGGAACTCAAGTCAGGAAACTGGAGCTAGAAACTGATGCACAGGCCATGGATGTATACAACTTGCAGGTTTGCTTCCCGTGGCTTTCTCAGCCTGTTTTCTTCCACAACTGAGGACCATTTGCCCAGGGTACTGCCTCCATATCTATCAATCATCCCAGAGTTAACTACAGGCATTTTATCAAATGATAGAGGCATTTTGTCAGTTGAAAGTCTCTCTTTCCAGATGACTCTGGCTTGTGTCAAATTGACAAAAAACAAAACAAAACCAAAAACCAAACAAACAAAAAAACCAGCCAGTATACCATGAAAGCATGTTTCCCTACAGAGTAAGTGAAAGTCCCTAAATGAAGATCTCAGAACTAGCTTTATCAGAGGTTTGGTTTTTCGAGACAGGGTTTCCCTGTGTAGCTTTGCGCCTTTCCTGGAACTCACTCTGTAGTCCAGGCTGGCCTCGGACTCACAGAGATTCACCTGCCTCTGCTTCCAAGTGCTGGG
Source organism: Peromyscus leucopus (assembly GCF_004664715.2). Taxonomy (NCBI): domain Eukaryota; kingdom Metazoa; phylum Chordata; class Mammalia; order Rodentia; family Cricetidae; genus Peromyscus; species Peromyscus leucopus. Next base: position 28,897,282 of record NC_051085.1, on the reverse strand, counting down.
ATTAAAGGTGTGCACCACCACTGCCCGGCTTATCAGAGAGATTTTTAAGCTAATACTTCAAAGATGAATAGTTTCCCAAGAGAAAAACATACAAAGTACTTTCCTACCCGTACTATTAGTTTTTGGAAAGAGGCAGTTACATGAAAACTGGAAAGAAACTATGTTCAGGATGATAGGAGGAGAGCAGGAAAGCAGACAGGCACAGGCAGCTTCCTGTGGGCACGGAGCTTAGGTTTTTTGGCAGCAGTGAAGAGTGACGTGACAGCATCATGTTGGAGAAAGGACTGCTGATGGCAGTAGGGAGTAAGTTTAGAGTACAGAGACAGGCAGAACCAAAACAGGGAGGGAACCAGTGCAGTGGGGGGGGGGGGGGGGTGTTGAAGTTCTGCACCAATGTGGAGGAAGAGCCAGAGCCTAGACAAGACGGGCTGAGGAGTGTAGAGCAGGGCACTGGCAGGGACCCGAGGCTTTAACAGGCAGCTAGCACTCATCGCTTGCTCCCTGCTTTCTACCCGGTCACGAGCAGGACAGGGCAGTGAGTTCAGGACGGGGAGACACATGGGAAAGTAAGTGGAGGACAAGTGGTTGTCGCTGTAAGATTTTAGGGGCATTGAGTGCAAATGAAGACACAGTACACCCATAACATCACTACAGCATGGATTCTTTTATACACAAGCACATGTACACACTGATTAAATTTCTCCTTTGATTCTATATATGCATATAGTACGTTCTGTTTCTTCTCCACCCCACCCTCTTGTATTGCCCTCCAGCTTGTGGTAAGCCAGAGTCAGTGCGGTGTGTGTTTGTGTGTGTCCTCTCATCTTCAGAGCTGGGTTTCATAAGGTGTGGCAGTGTGCAGGGAAGCTGGGGATTCCAGGACCCCTAACTTCACACGCTGGGGTATGCGTGGAGCACTGTGTGTGTGTCAGGTGTGGGCGGACCACGTCCTCTAGCTTCCCTGGTCTGGAAGATCATGCAGCAGTAGAATTGGTGTGTGTGTGTGGGGGGGGGGGTCATTCCTTTCTGTCTTTGTCAGCCAAGGTGTACTCAGGAGAAAGGAAAGTGAAGCCTAGCACACAGCAGACAGACAGACAGACAGCATAGCACACAGCAGACAGACAGCATAGCACACAGCGGACAGACAGACAGACAGACAAGCACACAGACAGACAGCATAGCACACAGCGGACAGACAGACAGACAGCATAGCACACAGTGTGCATACAGACAGACAGCATAGCACACAGTGTGCATACAGACAGACAGCATAGCACACAGACAGACAGCATAGCACACAGAGTACAGACAGACAGACAGACAGACAGCATAGCACCTAAGATGCACACAAACAGCATAGGAGGTCTTCTACCTTTCCTGGTTGCAGTGAGTACCCTGAGTACCACAGTTTTTCTCTGGAGACAGGAGGTGGGGATCTCTTGTCTGTCAGGGCCTCATAGCAGGAGTGTGCACATGGGTGGGGGGTCCATTGTTGGTGGGGCTGAGGAAGTGTGCAGCAGTGGAAGGTCCAGGGGCACAGGAGGAGGGTCCTGAGTCTTTACCTGTCTGTGTTAGGTACTGGGGGTGGGGGGCATACGCATCGGAACAGAGTATCTGCGGACCCTTCACCCGCATGCTCTGGGCGCTGGCTGGATGACGGAGGTGTGCACCAGGGCAGTGTGGTTATTCGCTAGAGATAGAGAATTCTAACAAGTTCAAATTCTTTGAGCTGCTGTACCCCTTTACACACCAGAAGTTTCTACTAGAATCTACTGTAAATGAGGAGACTTGTTTAACTAGCTCTTGAGGGATTGTAAGTTAAAAGTAATTTTGGTAAAGTATTTGTGTTTGGATAAGGTTTTTTTTTTAAATAAAAATTACATAATATTGATTTTTATTCTCATGTATACATGATCAACTTAATTATGTCCTAAAACTGATTTTTTTTTTAATGTGTGGTTTAAAGGTTGAGGAAGAAATACATATAATTTAGCAGGCTGAAATGAGACTAAGTGATTACTAAGCACAAAGTTAAGATGCTGACCTTCTGAGAACAGAAACCAGGTTGGACACCTTTGCACATCAGTGAGTGTGACTAGACTTTAGATAAGGAACTGAGAGGGAGGAAAGGCTTGTTTGACCTCGCAGTTTTTGAGGTTTCTTTCCGTGGTAGTTTAGCCAGGATGCTTTTGAGCAGTGGTGACACAGTGCCTCATGGTGCGGGGACAATTGACTGAAGACATGCATTTACCTCAGAACAGCCAGGAAGCAGAGAGAGGAAGGGCCACTGTCCAAACAGCCCTTCAGTGCTGTGCCCCCAGTGACACAGCTTCTTCCCATAGCCCGGCCCCTCAGCACTCCACAGCAGCTGCCAGCCAGCCTTCAGAGCACGTGTGCCTTTGGGGGTCACGTGAGATCTAGATCGTGACGCCAAGGTGCTCTGTTAAAAACAACCCGCAGCTTTCTACACCCACGTCTTCAGTAGCTGTGTGAACATTTGTACTTTAACGTTTGGGTTTTTTTTTTACAGTTAGCAGGGCGAGGACTGATTAAAGGCAGAGACCATCTGATGTGGGTTCTGCTCCAGTTCATCTCTGGAAGTATTCAGAAAAATGCACTTGCTGATTTTCTTCCTGTCATGAAGCTCTTTGACCTGCTGTATCCAGAAAAGGAAGTAAGTTTGACCGAGTACTTAACAGAGAGCTTAAGCTTATCCGATTTATGTGCATTTTGTAGAAGAGGACCAAATCACAGAGACTTTATTTCCCAGGCTGGGGCTCACTCTGATTGGTGGTCTGGGCAGTCTCTTAACATTTCTTTACTTGTCTGTAAAATAAAGAAACTTAACAAGGTTATTTCTAACATCTGTCCTAAATAACAATTGATATCCAGTGTAGAAAATTCTTCCTACACATTCTTAGTAACTGTATTGTTTTAAAATGCCATAATGTTCTTTTAATGTGTACACATCACTCAGTGGTCGGATAATAAGTGTGTGTTAGTACCTGGTTTTTGTTTGTCGGCTAGGTCTCAGGGTTCCCTAACCTAGTTTTCTGTTAAAGTGCTTGAGGAAGGCTTGATTTATTTTGATGGTTGTCATTTTCTAGAAGCACTTAATGGAAACATTTTAGACATAAAGTAGAATAAACAGAGCAGCAACATTCATGTACCTCTCTGGGGAAGCTGCTGTCTCGTTCTGCCTCTTTATCATTTTTGTTGTTGTTGTTAATGCTGGGTAATTTTAATTTTAAAGCAGATTCCAGCTATCTATATTGTTTTCAATATCCAGCATATTTTTGTTTTCTTTGTTTTTTGGTTTGTTTGTTTTTTTGAGATAGAGTCTCACTACATAACCTGGATCTTGCTGTGTTCTCCAGGCAGTTCTCAACTTCAGGATTCTCATATTTTCCTAGTGTTTCATTGTTTTCAAGATTTTATTTTATTTTTTTAATTATGCATTTCTGGGGCTAGGGGAGTTGTGTACATAAGAATGCAGGTAACTGCAGAAGTCCTAAGAAAGACTTCTTTATTCATATCAGATCCCCTGGAGCTGAATCTAGGTGCTTTTGAGCTGCTAGTATGGGTGCTGGGAACCCAACTTAACAGGTCCTCTTCGTGAGCAGTGAGCACCTAGTCTCTGAACCATCTCTTCTGTCCTCACCCCCTTTTGTAATCTTCAAGAAGATTACATTTTTGTCTTGGTCAGGGGATAGGGGCACACTGCAGGCCACAATTCACAGGTGGAAGTTTGGGACAGTCTGTTGGAATCAGTTCTCTTCTTCCACTGTGTGGACCCCGGGATCGGCTCAGGTCGGCAGGTCTGGTAGCAGGTGTCTGCTGACGGAGCCATCTTTTTGATGGTCGTCGTTGACACTGTGTGTTTGTTTGTCTTATTGTGAGCTAGTATCTCTGTACAGCTCAGTACGGAGACATGTAGTCAAACACTTGCTCTGCCTGCTCATCCATGTGAGTGCTGGGATTTCTGGATTTTGTGACTATGCTCATCTTTTTTATATCTTGGAAAATATTCTGTGCGGAGATTAAGAGATTGAGTGATGGGGTCCAAGTTTTTCCATAAAGAAGTAATCAGTGTTGGAGGAGTAAGTGTGTTTAACCTGACTGTACAATGTGTACATTTATGTGTTTTTATGTGTGTTAAAAATTAAAACATTTGCAAATTTTTTTGTTATGATTTGTGTATTTGTTTAATATTTCAAAATTAAACTTTAAACGATTTTTGTGTAGTAGTTCTGTGATAGGGAAAGCTTGGCTAAGCATCTTCTATTTTTTGTTGACTAGTAGAAACATGCCAACTAGACCATCTTTTTAAAAACCTTGCGCTGTAAGGTCTCCTTGTAATGTTGACTAGTCAAGAGCTATCGGGGCTAAGCTAGGTGGGAGCTTTGAAGAGTCACACTGTAAAGGACTTCTAAGATACATGTGACCACTTAGTTCTCTTTCATATGGAAGCTAATTGCTGTTTTCCAGTGTATTCCAGTTCCTGATATTAACAAGCCCCAGTCAACGCATGCCTTTGCAATGACTTGCATTTGGATTCATCTTAATAGGAAAGCTCAAAACGACAACTCCAAGCTCCAGATCCCAATACCCCATTCCCTGAAGCTTCACCATGAGTAAGTCGTTTGTTACTTAATTTCCTTTTTTTCACTAATAATGGCTTGGAGACCAGTACTGATTTCAGTATTTCATAGGAGCCTGTACCGTGCTCAGACCCATGCTTCATTTGGCTTTTATTTTATGAAATACCCATGATCAGTCTTTTCATAGTGAAACCAGTAATAAAGGTGTATGTTATATTGAAGCAAATAATAATTCTATTTTAATTTGTGAGTTATTTCTTCATCCTCTGAAACTTAGCCCAATATAGTGCATTATGCATAGTGTCTTGACAAGTATCCATTAATTGTTAGCGTAGGATGAAGTTTCATCTGCAGTATTACCCAAACTTTAATCTGCAGAATCACTCTGTATCTCACTAGAAACTGTAGTGTCTGTAAGAATAAAGATAGGATTAGTAACTGCATACGTTTGAAAAATTTAAAATGTAGATTAACTTCATGGATGTTATTTGTGTTTTTTTCTATTTAATAAATGTGGTATTTTAGGTTCCTACAGCAAAGTCTGAGAAATAAAAGTTTACAGATGAATGACTATAAGATTGCCCTGTTATGTAATGCATACTCCACAAATTCAGAGTGTTTTACACTACCTATGGGAGCACTAGTGGAAACTATCTATGGAAATGGAATTATGAGAGTACCTCTCCCTGGAACAAGCTGCCTGGCTTCAGCATCTATAACCCCCTTACCAATGAACCTCCTGGACTCGCTGACAGTTCATGCCAAGATGAGGTGTGTTCATTTTATTTAATTGGTTCCATATCTGGGAGTTGATAAAAATCTGGTATTAACTTTTTTTGTAATTGTAGATATATATGTACATATATGTGTCTTGTCAATGCATTTCAGAAGTAATTTCTTCATGAAAATGAGTGTTGTTAGCTACAGAAATTAGAGACTATACAGAGGAGCATGGAGCAGATAATGACCTTATCCTTTTCATAAGAGATGAGCATGGAAAAAATTTTTCCATTTATTTTCAATAAGTAAATTTGTGAACTTATTATATGTATTGTTCTAAAAAAAAAAAAATGTGCCGTCTGTCTTGTTTTTCCTACAATAAACACCTTTTCACATGATTTTTCCCCAAAACATTGAATTGCTACAACCAAGTTTCTTATGAGGCTATAAGCAGCCACTTTGTGTTGCTGGGCCAATATTGAGGTTTTGGTAGTGTCTTCATATCAAGGAGATGTTGATGGATGTTGCCTTTATAACAATTGTGCCATCTGTAGGTCATTTGCTTTCAATTTTTTCTTAAACAGTTTTCGGAACGGAGAGTTGCTGAGTCCTGGAATTTAAGATGTTAGGTTCTTACCTTATTAAGTTATACACAGGGACACTTGTAGAATTGTGGTTGTTCCTTGGAAACAAAGACAGAACAGAGGCAGAAAAGCTTCTGTTGGCACTGGAACTCAGGTACCCAGAGTCACCAGGCTGGGACTGTAGGGAAGCCTGGCCCAGCCTGCTGAGAAGCCAGTGTCAGTACGCACAGAAGCGGGGTGTGTGGGGTCGAGCAAGACAGCTCTGGGGTTCATTTGAGCTGGCAGTCTAGCTGACGTGGGTAGCAGAACGCTGTCCAATCTAGGGCTTCAGGGATTTATTATTATTATTATTATTGTTATTAAGAAAAACTAGACAATCCAGGAATTTCCATTCCCTCAATTTTTAAGTATTGTTGTAAACCTAAGACAACACTGTATAGGCCAAAGAAAGCATGTCTGTATGTGAGCTCTACAAAAGCCTTGCTTTTTTCTCTCCAATGGTAAACATTGTGACAGACCGTGTGTTACTTTACTTACTTATGTGACAAGTTTGAGCGAAGCCCTGATAGAACCGAGCACTTAGGCCTTAGCAGTAATTTTTAAATAGTTTTGTGATTCTCACGATGCTTAGTTACCTATTTGAGAGGAGAAACAGGCTAAAAGTCTTTTACGGACAGTTACTCTTTCCTGAGCAGAAGGGTCCCTGTGTGATTGAAATGACTGCACCCCAACCCTAAAGCACCATAGAAATCACAGTTCATTTTCAGTAGTTCAGGCCATCATTACCAAGTGTCCTACACAGCTTAAACATATTAAGTGAGCTGAGTCCATTAGAACCATTTCATTTCAGATTTATAAGTAAGTTGCCAGTGAATAGAATACCTCCTGTGTTTATATAGACACCATTTCTCATTTTGTTCTTTTTTTCCTCCTCAGCCTTATTCACAGCATTGCAACCAGAGTGATAAAACTTGCTCACGCAAAATCCAGTGTCGCATTAGCTCCAGCTCTGGTGGAAACTTACAGTCGTTTACTGGTCTATATGGAAATAGAGTCTTTGGGCATCAAAGGATTTATCAGTAAGACAAACTCACTGCTGTTTCTAATGATGAACACATCATTCATTCAAGGGGTACTCTTCCACGAGCTGAGGATGCAGCAGTAAGCGAGTCATTGGCTTGAGGCTAATCTGCTGAGGCGCAGGGGGCAGACAGAGAGTGAAGTAGGCAACAGGCGAGCTCCTTAGTGTCTGTCAGGACGGCAGCTTGTTCTCAAGTAGATGGCAGGCGATGGTAGCATGCTAGGTGCTGGGATGCACTGAGCAGGATGGGGTCCTCTTCTGCGCAGTGAATTCCTGGAGGCCACAGTGCTGGGCTGAGCTGAGTGCTGAGTCTGGCAGTGCGGAAGGAGAGTTTCATACACTGCAGAAGACAGTGTGAGTATTTGGCAATTCTAAGTAAGACGTACTTTCTAACTGGAAACACTGTGATTCATTTCACAGACAGTATGGTTTTTTTGTGTGTGTGTGTGTGTGTGTGTGTTTTGGGGTTTTTGTTTTGTTTTGTTTTTTTGAGACAGGGTTTCTCTGTGTGTTTTTGGTGCCTGTCCTGGATCTCGCCCAGTAGACCAGGTTGGCCTCGAACTCACAGAGATCTGCCTGGTTCTGCCTCCTGAGTGCTGAGATTAAAGGCGTGCGCCACCACTGCCCGGCAATAGTATGCATTTTGACCATAGTAACTCTTTTTTCCTCAGAAGGGAATCCAGCTTTCTTTGGATGGAAGAAAGAATGAACAAGGAAGGATGTTAGCTTTGTTGTTTGGTCTAGTTTTTGGCTTTTTGAGACAGTGTCTCCTACATAGGCCAGTCCAGGCTGGCCTCTCACTTTTCATGTAGGTGAGCCTGGCTCTGAACTCCTGATCCTTGCCTCTACCCCCCAAATGCTAGGATTGCAGGAATGTGCCACCGCACCTGACTGGTTTTTTGTTTGTTTGGTTTTTTTAATATTAAAAATTGAATCTGGCCAGGCGGTGGTGGCACACACCTTGAATCCTAGCACTTGGGAGGCAGAGGCAGGTGGATCTCTGGGTTCAAGGTCTGCCTGGTCTACACAGTGAGTGAGTTCTAGGACAGCCTGGGCTACAGAAGCCGGGGCTCTGTTTGAGGTGCACTAGTTGCAGTGGTGTCTGTCTGTAGCCTCAGCTGAGGAGGTTGAGGCAGGAGACTTGTCGAAGTCTAGAAGGGAAAGATAAATTCAGTGTGTATTTAGGCTCTGGATATTAACCCCTACGAGTAGAACTATGTGTGTACTTGTGTGTATTTGTTTTTATAGTCATGTCTCTGCATACATCCTGAGTGTGACAGTCTTCAACTATATCCAGCTATGTCTCTTTCCGTAACTGGTGCCTGGAATTCTTGTCCCTCTAGGTCAGCTCTTGCCTACTGTCTTCAAGTCCCACGCCTGGGGCATTCTGCACACACTTCTGGAGATGTTCAGCTACCGCATGCACCACATCCAGCCTCACTACAGAGTTCAGCTCCTCAGCCATCTCCACACGCTGGCTGCCGTTGCCCAGACCAACCAGAACCAACTCCATCTGTGGTGAGTGCTGCAGACTGCCCTTCCTTGGACTTAGTGTGCCTGTGGTTTGAAGTGGGAGACTTAATCCTTCACCTTTTTTTCTTATTTGCCATAAAATTAAAATTCTGTTTCTAAGACTCTATAGTTCTAGCACAGGAGTGGAATGCACGTTTTTAATAGAAACTGGATTTAAATGTCCTTTAAGTCGCGGTTAAAGTGTCATTTTAATTTGTCTAGGAGGGTTTTCATCTAGTATAAGCTATCTTTTGTCGAATGTGTAAAGAGGTCAGCGGCTTCTCATTGTAGGATTTAGCATCAAAGGGGGAGGTTTTTTTACTGTCAGAGGAAGGACATGTGTGAGCTTTGTGTTCGACGTTTTAATAACTGCAGTTGGCTCTCAGGGCATAAGTCTGAACTGTGCTTTCCTGCTCAGCGTCGAGAGCACTGCACTGAGGCTCATCACAGCGCTGGGGAGCTCGGAGGTCCAGCCGCAGTTCACGCGTTTCCTCAGCGACCCCAAAACGGTGCTGTCCGCAGAATCGGAAGAGCTGAATCGCGCCTTGATCCTGACCTTAGCCAGAGCAACCCATGTCACAGGTAGAGACCGCGCGAGCCCCGTGGGAGTGGGCACTCAGGAGGTGCCAGGCCTGCTGGCTCCGTGAGATCAGTTCCTAATGGAAGGAAGCTCATGGCGCCGCCATTCTAATGAATGGTTTTTTGTTTCATAACTGCTTTAAAAATAATTTGAAATGCTCAAAGATTTTCTTTTTACGGATTTCTATCTATATGTAAGGTCTATTAGTAATTAAAAATGGAGAGATTTTTTTAAAATTATAATTCATTTAAAAATAATGCAACATGTGACATTAATATAAGTAACATTTATGAAAAAAAGTATTTTTTAAATGAGAAGTGGTGCTCTTGTTTTGGTTTTTCATTGCCCTTCAGTACCTGGTGTAAAGGAAAAGGGGTCTTCTTCAGTCTGCTGCTGGTAGGATTTATTTGTCTTCTGCAGTGGTGGTGCTGCTTTGGTTAAAGTGAATTAAGAAAGCCCGGCCTCTGGCCAGCGTGAGATTGGGGGAAGGGACATCTCAGTAGGCTTTCCAGATAATCGTGTGGGTCATTTGTCTGGAGTTGGAGAGTTTCCTAACGATGAGGCGTAGTGTGATATCCCAGCCCTGTCAGTGGAATTTCTACTTCAGTACACCATGATCCACTGACCTATCTTATACATCGAATGCATTTTTAATGTATGTGTGCGGTATACCTTTATGAGTTGGTCATTTGGAAAATATTCCCTGATTTAAGTAGTTCTGGCAAATGTCACCACATCTCATTATAGTTTCATAAAACTGTATTTGTTGGTATCACTCTACATTTCATAAGAAAACCTTTACATCTTCAAAAACAATCACACTCATGGTGGAGATGAATTTTTCCAGTATCTAATTTTCACCTGAAACATCAACTATCATTCCTAAAAGATCCCATCACTCTTTTCACTTAAAGCAACAGGCTGACTGTTAATTTTCAAGAAAGTACCTGCTAAATGTTTATCTCTCTGTAATTACGGGCTTTCGTCAGATGCTCTTTTACTTCAAGTTGAAATTCCACTAAAAAAAAAAAAAAAAAAAAAACAGTTATTGTACCTCAGGACTCAGTTATGTGAGCACCTTCCCTGCAGACCCCTGCCCTTGGGAACGCTTTCAGAGAGTCCTTTCTGAGAACGTTAATATTTTTAACTTAGAGCACATTAGCGGTAATCTTAGCCGAGACGGGCACCTTTTGTCCTTGATGAAATCGGCTGGTGTAGAATAGTGTAGTCTGTGCCGCCTTTGACTTGTGCAGAGGGCCAGACATTTCACCACCACACCTGAGAAAATGCCGGGGATGTCTTGGTGTTCTTACTTCAGTAGCTTCAAATACAGCAAATCCTTGAAAGGACAACAGGGCCAGGTTCAGCAGCACAAGCCTGTAATCCTAGCATTTGGAGAATTGCAAAGTTGAGGTCTACCTAGACTCTATTTCAAGGAAGGAAGGATGACGGACAGGTGGACACCGAGGACTGCTGATCAGCAGACCACACTTGGAGAGCTACTCGTTTAAAAAGGAAAGAAAGGGATGCCACATGCATCCATTTCAGCTACATTTGTAAACTGTTATTTGTGTAAGTAAACATCTCAAATGTAGACATTTACACTTGTGACATTCAGAGCAGACAGTTGTTTCCAGTCGCCAAAACCAGACATCTACTTTCTCAGTTCTATTCTCTGAGACCAGTAAAGACCATATTAAAAGTAGGAAAGAATCAAAAGTCCTTTGTTGTCCCTTCACTAGTTGTTCATATTTTTTACTAAAAAGTCTAAGTCCCTCCTGGTGACTTTCAGCGGCAGGAAGTTTACCTGGTCCCGAGTTTAAGCACAGGTGAGTAGTAATGACTGCGCATTGAATCCCTCAGTGCACGCTGTTGCTTTTTCTCTCTGTGCCGTTTGCATTTGTGGTCCTGGAGATCTGACTCACATCTGTTTGTTTAGACTTTTTTACAGGATCGGACTCAATACAGGGAACTTGGTGTAAAGATATCCTTCAGACCATCATGAATTTTACTCCTCACAATTGGGCGTCACATACTCTTAGCTGTTTCCCAGCCCCGCTGCAGGTAATTTGGTTCTGAGTTACACAGTAAATACACATGACTCTTTGTTCCAGTCACAGTGGCGTTCCCGGGAGTTTAGTCTCGGTGACAGCTAAAGGAAATTGGCTTTTATTTCCTTTTTGAAAACACTTGCTTTTACTCAAAATCTCTTGAGTTGCTTCTCATCCTACTGAAGACTAAATGTGTTTCTGAAAAAGTAATTATTATAGTTTCATTTTAAAAAATTGAGCAGTTTTAGAATCTCACAAAGTTAACACATGACCTGAACAATTCTTTCCTATCACTAAAATGGAGAAAAATATACTTTAATGAAACTTCATAAAGTATGTAGATATTCAACCCATGTAACAAAATTATAGCTGTGGCTTTATAATAAAGAGAAAGGCAAACCTCATGCATCTTGTGCTTCTCAGAGAAAATGTGGACAGTGATTTTTCCATGACTCCTCCTGAAGCTCCAGTGGTGGTTCTCACCTGTCGGATTGCTCTGGCAAGCTTTTCCAGCCTTAGAGTGTCTGGTTGAGTGGATCTGGAATAAGGCCTGAGGACTGGCTGAGACTGCTGGTCTGGGGACATAATCAGAACCACTGGTCTCTTGTAATTGATTTTCCCTATAGAGACCCTAAAATGGGTAATCCGAGAAGTAGACACATTTCTTTTTCTTCCCTCTCTCTCTTCTCTCAAAGATAAGCAAAATATAATCAAAGAGACTTTGATTTCAAGCTTGCTTGGAGTTTCTGTTTAGGAAGTACAGAAAAAGAAACTGAGTTGCTAGCAGGCCAGCCTGTCCATTTCCTTGTGTAGACATTCAGGCCTTCATTGCTGACTTACTCAAGGGTATTTAGTTTTGTAATGCCAGAACCAAATGCAGAACATCCACTGTTCCTTTTACTATATAACTTCCGTTCTTCCTTTTAGGCATTCTTCAAGCAAAATAATGTACCCCAGGAAAGTCGCTTTAATCTGAAAAAAAATGTGGAAGAAGAGTACAGGAAGTGGAAGTCAATGACTGATGAAAATGAAATTATTACCCAGTTCTCTGTGCAAGGCTTCCCTCCTCTGTTCCTTTGTCTGCTCTGGAAGATGCTCCTGGAAACAGATCACATAAGTCAAATTGGCTATAGGTAAGCTGGCAGCCTCGGTCTGTTTCCAATCTGTTTACAAACAGTGTTAGCCATATTAGAAGAGAGTTTAATTCTCACTCTTTGTCTTGTAGAGTATTAGAGAGAATTGGGGCCAGGGCCTTGGTAGCCCACGTGAGAACATTTGCAGATTTCTTGGTGTATGAGTTCTCTACATCAGCAGGAGGCCAGCAACTCAATAAGTGCATTGAAATTCTTAATGACATGGTATGGAAGTATAACATTGTCACATTGGACAGATTAATTCTCTGCCTGGTAAGAATAAATAAGTTCCTAAGCCTTCTTATCATCCTTTGATCAAACTGTGTGAGTTTGAGACCTCGTGCTGATTTCCTCAATTTGGCTTCAAAGAATTTAATGGCTTTATGCTGCATTCTGGCTTCCTTAAAGAAAAAGAAATTTCTGAATTCTTCGCTCAGTATATATTCAATATTTAGTATTATATTCACAAAGGTACAAAAGTGATGGCCTTGTGATGCTTTGAAATACAAATGGTTGATTCTCAGAGGCCCCCACTGGGATCAGGAAATAGTCAAAAGCCATTGCATTTCTCTGTAGCATGCTCCTAATGTAACCATTCCCTTCGGCAGCCGGGATTCTGACTGTTCCCACTTATACCCAGTGTCCTCCAGTGCCCCTTTTGCTTCTCCTGTTAGTGTGTTCCAAGCAAAGTTGTTGTTTTTCTTTTAAGGTTTATTTATTTTTTATTTGTCTGAGTGTTTTGCCTACATTTGTGCCTGGGCACCACATGTGTGCAATACCCATGGAGCCCTGAAGAGGGTATCAGATCCCCTGGAACTTGAGTTACCAAAAGTTCTAAGGTGCCATGTGGGTGCTGGATATTGAACCTGCATCCTCTGGAAGAGCAGCCAGTGTTCCTAACCTCTGAGCCATCTCTCCAGCCCTTTGGGCAAAATTTTAAGGAAAGACTGAATTAGACTGGAAAATTACACCCCTTTAAAAATACAGTAGTGACTGAGTACATTGGCACATGCCTATAATACCAGCAGATGCAGGGGATTGTCAAAGGTCAAGGCCAGGTTAGTCTACATCAAGAGCTCAGGGCCAGCCAGAGCATCATGGTAATATCTGCAGTGGCTTAGTTCATTAGCATTGACCTCTTTCTGTGGGATAAACACACAGGTAGTTGTAGTGTAGTAGGGAGACTGAAGTAAGTTTATCAATCAAAGGTAAGGTATGATGGAGGGAAAATATTGTCAGAGAGCAGTGGGCATCATCATACTACCTCGGTGATAGCACATTATCAAGGAAAGATCTACTTTAAGGTGAGCATTCCCAGCAAAAGGCAGAGTGAACCATAAACAGGCCGGCAAGGGACAAATAACCTTTAGGAATACTGAAAAAATTGGTTTGGGGTAGACTAGACACTTAAGAAAATTCTAATAATATTGAGATTTTGCTGTCTTAAAATTGAGCCTCCCAAGTGGCAGGACCATGCTTTTGGACAGATAGGACAATTTCACTTAATTTTTCTGTTTATTTCCAAAGGCCATGCGTAGTCATGAAGGAAATGAAGCCCAGGTTTGTTATTTCATAATTCAGTTGCTGCTGCTCAAACCAAATGACTTCAGAAACCGAGTGAGTGATTTCGTGAAGGAAAACTCCCCAGAGCACTGGCTCCAGAATGACTGGCACACCAAGCATATGAACTACCATAAGGTACCAGCTCTCACTGTTGGTCTAGACTCTGCAAAGGAGCTGTGGAGGGGTTGGCTCCTCGATTAGGCAGATTTCCTTGTGGTTCTGTTGTTTCCTTTATGGTCAGTATGGAAGCAAATTAGCTGTAAAGTTATGCTAATGAATAGAATACATTGTAACTGCACTTTTCACAGACATGGTTACATATAAAATGGAGAAAGCTATAGTAAAATTAATACAACATGTTTCCTGGGGAAGCTGGGGTATCACTGATTTGGGGAGCATATACTTAGCATATACCAGTTCCCCCGCATCAAAAAAAAAATCAAAGATTGCTGTATTTTTTTTAATTAATATTTATAGCCGAGTGGTGGTGGCACACGCCTTTAATCCCAGCACTCGAGAGTCAGAGGCAGGTAGATCTCTGAGTTCGAGGCCAGCCTGGTTTACAGAGCCAGATCCAGGACAGCGAGGGCTACACAGAGAAATCTGTCTTGAAAAACAAAAAGATTAGTGTTTTCAGTTTTTATGTAGCTATTTAAGTAAGCTTTTCCGAGATACTCTAAATGTCTGTTTCCTCACCCACAGAAATATCCAGAGAAGCTGTATTTCGAAGGCCTGGCAGAACAGGTTGATCCTCCTGTACCAATCCAGTCCCCCTATCTGCCCATCTACTTTGGAAATGTGTGTCTCCGGTTCCTTCCGGTGTTTGACATAGTAATCCACAGATTTTTAGAGTTACTTCCAGTATCCAAATCACTGGAGACCCTCCTGGATCACCTAGGGGGCTTATATAAATTCCATGGTGAGTTTGTTTATGTTTTAATTCCATCTGATCCCTTCATGAACGGCTAGGCTGGGCACTGCCATGTGGTAACAGTGGTTCTGCAGGTTTTAAAGTGTTCAAAGAGAAGTGCTGTGAAATGATGTCATAAAGATATCATAAGATACACAGCGTAAAAATGAAATTCAGAGCAGGGTGATTTTACTATAAACAAAATGTATTTTGGCAGGCTTCTGAGTTCCAGTTTGAACTTCTGATTGTCAGTGATTTGTTTGAGTGGGAGGGATGAAAAAATATATGAGTCAGAAGGGGGTTTTTTGGTGGGGGAACCCCTTGGTGGTAGAAAAAAGGGCATATTTGAAGGAAAATTGCTTCATTGGACTGAGTTAAGAATGTTTACCTAAGAGCTTCAAAATAAGGCTGGAAAAGGAAATATACCTGAGTGCATGGTCACATTAAATGGCAGTTTGGGTTTTATAACCTAGAGATGGTGGTCATTGGGAGTCATTGAGTGAGATAGGAGCCTGGGAACCAGTATTTTAGAAAGGTGAGGTCAGGTGTGGTGCACAGCGCATCTCAGGAGGATGCCCTTTCAAGGCTACCTCAAAGAGCTGGTGTGTATTAACTTCTCAGGAAGCCACAGACTGAAAACAAAAGAGCCAGGAACACGGCTCACTTGGCTGGTGCTTGCTTAGGAGACCATTGAAACTCTGGCCTTAAGACTGGAAACTGGAGCGTGAGGCAGGCTATGACACCAGGGTGAAAGGCTTGGGTAGCCACTGTGAGAAAAGGTTTCCAGTGGTATTTGTTAGTCCTTGATCTACGGAATCTTCCTTGAAAGCAGAAGTATATAACTATGCAGAGGAAGTGTCAGGTTCAGGAGGAATGTCTGAAGAACAGTGATCTCTGGATATGGGTATGGTGTATAATGTGTACAGTAAAAGTCCCCCTGTGTCTCCAGAGCTGCCTGCAGTCTCTGAGCAAGCAGTGTTGCAGATGCCTAGGTTCCCTTCCTGAGATGCTGTTCTGGTTTCTTGCTCTTTGCCTTCTTTGTTGTTTGATTACAAATGCAGTGCAGTATTCTGTACCAGATTCTTTCTCCCATTTTCTGCATTAAGGTTGACTCTTCCTTTTTTTTTTTTTTTTCCCCCTCCGGTTTTTTGAGACAGAGTTTCTCTGTGTGGCTGTGGACTCTGTCCTGGAACTCACTCTGTAGCCTAGGCAAGGTTGACTCTAAGTGTCAGTACATAACGACCTGCCTCTTACTGTGATCATTTCCCAGTCCTTTGTTTAGACTGTCTTAACCGTTTCTAACCTTTTGCAATGGGAAAAGGACTGTAGATGACATTTTTGCTTTCTGTCATTTTTACACAATAAACTTACAGAGGTGAAATTGTTCACTCAGAATAATGACCATTCTTAAATACTGTATATTATTAGGAATGTTTTGACTGACTTGGGATTAAAGTACTCATTGTATGCGGTTGTCCAGCATGTGAAGCAATGTCATAATCTTCTTAGTTGTTTGTATGTAGTGTTGAAAGCACCCGGTTCACTTTTTACACTTGTCAATAACCTGATAAACATGGTGACCTGTTTCCTTCTTGGCAGACCGACCAGTGACTTATCTGTATAATACTTTGCACTATTATGAAATGTGCCTGAGAAACCGTGACCATCTCAAACGAAAACTTGTCCATGCAATCATTGGCTCCCTCAAAGATAACCGGCCACAGGGCTGGTGTCTCAGTGACACTTACTTGAAGCATGCTATGAATGCACGTGAGGACAACCCTTGGGTTCCAGAGGACTCCTACTACTGCAAGCTGATTGGCCGGCTGGTAGACAATATCCTTTCTTCTGTCATATTTCTTCCTGACTCTCTAGAAATTACAGTGTTTTAGCTTGTGAGAACTGTTTTTAAGGTAATGTTTTTATGTATTTCAAAACCTCATTTTTGATTTTTTTTCCCCCTTTGAAACAAAGCCTCTGTGTTGCTCAGGCTGATCTCAAACTCCATGCCTTGAGCAATCTTCCTGCCTCAGCTCCCCCAGGAACTAAGACTGAATGAACACCACTGCACCCACCTTCAGTTCCTCTGGCGTGTGTGTGTGTGTGTGTGTGTGTGTGTGTGTGTGTGTGTGTGTGTGTGTGTGTTTGTTTGTTTTGAGACAAAGTCTAATTAGTCATGGCTGGCCTGGAACTTGCTGTGTGCACCAGACTGGCCTTGGACTCACAGATCTGCCTCCCAAATGCTAAGATTAAAAGTGGTCTTGATGATTATGTTATATCTGTAAAGATTTTGAAATCTTAAATTGTATCATCATACTAGATAGGAGGGAATTTTCTCTGTTGCTACTCAAACTAAGAACAGACTTTATAGACATTTGTTTCAAAGTAGGAAATCCTACTTGTATATTAGTATACTATGTCTTACAGTGCAGGTATGTAGGCAGAGTTTTTCTGTGTCCCAGCAGTCACTCCCAAATAACTACACAGCGACTTATTATTACTTATGAGTGCTCGGCTGATAGCTCAGACTTGTTTCCAGCCAGCTCTTACAACTTAAATTCACCCATTTCTATTAATCTCTGTGCTGCCCCAAGGCTCATTTACCTCATTTATGAACTTCCCATGTTGCTTCTTTGGCATCAGGCTCACAACTCTGGAGATTCCACCCTTTTTCTTTCTAGCATTCCTCTTCCCCCAAAATCCTGCCTGGCTGTCAGCACGTCAGCCCTTTATTAAACAGTGAGAGTAATATATATTCATATTGTACAAAAAGATTGTTCCACATCACAGATGTCTGTTTGCTCCTGGAGAGCATTCGTCATGTTGCTTGCTCTAAGTGAATCCTGTAGACCCACGTGTAGTGGTACATACCCCTAATCCTGCCACTTAGGAGGCAGAGGAGGGAAGATTTCTAAAAGACCAAGGCCTGCCTGGGCTATATAGCAAGACCATACCTCAATTAATGAATGAAATAAATATTAAATCCTTGAGTACTTTCAAAGCATACTGCTGCTAATAGACAGTAGTTAAACTTTGAGCTGCATAGCTGTTGCATTGGTGTTTTTATTTCTTCAGTTTGACTTCATGTGTACAGTTATCAGCAAATCCACATAACATGTCTGCATACCATACCAGTGTTGTTTTCGTAAACAAGGGAATATATTCCCTAAGATAGAAGGATTACATAATTTAAAATAATGTTTGTGTGAAATTGTCCTATAGCTATAAAAGAAATGGGCTGAGGACGCCTGGGGACCCCTGACCCTGTCTCCTGCTGGCATAGAGTCTGTTCTAAGAGGCACTTGCAAGAGTGACCCCTTGTGTTGTGGGTATTGCTCAATGGACTTCAGTCATGCCATAGTACTTATCTTGTGTTTAATTTGTGTTTATCCTTTTATGTATTAATTGCAGTTAAATCACTTCTTGACAGCTCCTAATCAGATAAGTTGTTAATCAAATGAGATGCTTACATTTGAAGCATTGTGAAATTTGTGAACATTATATAAATGTGTCATTAATCTCAGAATAGTCAAATTGTTTTTGCCTTAATCTTTTGCACCCATGGCTGGCAAGTCTCCTGGGCCCTTCCCAAACTGTGACTGGAGATTCAATGAGTTCCCCAACCCTGCTGCCCATGCTCTGCATGTCACTTGTGTGGAACTCATGGCCTTGGCTGTTCCAGGCAAAGATGTTGGGAATGCCCTTCTAAATGTCGTCCTGAAAAGGTCTGTGTCCTCTTTCATGTAGGAAGAGTCAATTGATTGTTGAAGCTGTTTCTGTCAGACAGACCTGTGCTCCAAACTGAGCACTGTGCATAATACTCATCTTTTGGTTCCCAGTCTCCTCTTCGTGGTGTACATGTAAGAGAATGAATGCTGGTCAGATTTAGAAGATGAAGGTTTGTTCACACTGAGGCCTCTCATCACCTGCTTGAGAATTCATTTAGGACTGATGGTGACTTGTCACTAGTATGTCTCTACAGATCACCAGGGACGGGGGATAGAGCTTGGTGTGGGTTAAATCCCCAGCTGCACCCCAGTCCCCACAAAAAGAAAGTCTTCAAAGATCAGCAAAGAGTAAGGAATAATGACTGGGAGAAAGTATAAGTGAGTTCAAATAGTCTTTTGTTAAACACAACTGTTGTTAAAGGACACACACACACACACACAACTTATTTTGTATGTATTCATTTTTCAATTAAATGGCCATTGTTGTTTGGAGTTGATCAGTTATGAATCTTCTTAATCACATTTGTTTTCGAAACAAGGTCCTTGGGCAGTCATCACAGAATGTTTTAATAACTTACATTTTTTTCTGTCTGCTTGCAGTCAGCCCTTGGTGCCGAGAGAGAACATTACAGCATGGATGAACGCAATTGGTTTGATCATCACTGCCCTCCCAGTAAGTTCCTGGCTGTGGTTCATACCTCGTGATACAGTGGAACTCACTGTTGTCACGGTTGTCGTCCAGACAAACATGTACACAGGGTGAGCCTACACTGGGCTGTCACGCGAGTCTGTGAACCGGTTTATTCTTCAGTCTCATACTTCTGTAGTCAGCTGGCACAGTGCCCGCCCAACATGCGTGAAGCCCTGGGTTTGAGAACCAGCAGCACAGGACTCGGTGTGGTGGCACACACCCATAGTCCAGCACTGGGGAGGTAGAGGCAGGGCAATTGAAGTTTCCAAGTCTCCTCAGCTACAACATCAGTTTGAGGTTAGCCTGGGCTACCTGAGACCCTGTCTCAACACATATACACAGTTACAATCGCTATTACTATTCTTTTGCCGTTCTGCTTCAGTTCTGAATGTATCTCCTAGACTTAGCAATCTCTGCCAGTACCAACCCACCTGTCCAGCCTTTATTTCTGCCTCATACTCTGACCTGTTTGGGGCCAACTAACGTGTTAGTATCCAGCCGTTCCTCCTGCACACTGTGCTCACTGAGAAATACTTAGGTCTAGTGTGTAAGTGAGTAAGACATTGTGCCACGGGTCCCCCTCGCCCACCATCTGCCAGCTTCTCCAGCACATGTGAAGTCTCCCTTCTCCGACCCCCTCGTCATCTCTCGAGCTTTGAATAGTGTTGCTTAGCACCATGCTTTCTACTTTGGGGTAGCTCTGTGGATTCGTGTTTTGTTTACATGCTTTCAGAATATAAATACAGGTGTTTATTTCTGTTCTTTACATGAGTACCAGACTTGTCTGTATAGTAAAGACTGGTAAAGTCAGTTTACTGCATAGTAAATATCAGGCACTAAATAATACACTGGAAAGGTGCAAGTCAGCCTTGTTCCCAGGTCAGGCTGATCAGTGCAAAGCCACTCAGCTCTGCTTCACAATATCCATTCACAGACACGAGCCAGAGAAATGGAAAGCTTTAGTGGATGCGAAAGCTTAGTAGCATATAAACTTTGAGGTCAAATACTGGATATGTGCCCTTTTTTTTTTTTTTTTAAACCAGACTTGCCTCTGTTTTTAAAGGAACCATACTGGATTGTCCTTCATGACCGGATCGTGAGTGTCATCAGCAGCCCTAGCCTGACGACAGAGACGGAATGGGTTGGCTATCCGTTCCGCCTCTTCGACTTCACCGCCTGTCATCAGTCCTACTCCGAGATGAGCTGCAGCTATACGTTAGCGCTCGCTCACGCCGTGTGGCACCATTCCAGCATTGGGCAGCTCTCTCTCATCCCAAAGTAAGAGGGGCGTTCGTTCCTCAGGAAACGTGGCAGCTTTGCTTTCCTAGGCCTGCTGTACAGGTGGAGGGCCTTCTCATTCGTGAGAGCTGCAGGCTAAAGGTGTCTCCAACAGTGGAAGCCCTGGGTCATCAGAAAGCCGCCTACTGTAGTTCAGGATTGTTTGTTTTCATTTCTTCTGTGTGTCAGTAGGAGCATCTGCTCTCTCATTTTCCACGGTGCTTTCAAGAGGCTTATTCAGATCTATGCCTTCCCCAGAGTGTAACACAAACATTGCCTTTGGAACCGAAAAACTGGCCTCAGTCTGTCTTCAGAGTCTTTTTGTTGATTATAAAATGCTATCACTTATATCTAAACTTCATGAGAATGGCATTTTCCTAAATTCTCTTTACCTTTCAGATAATTCACCTGTCATTTAATGCCTGCGCTTTAAGGATTACCTTCCTATCTGAAGTAATTTCTTTCAGTGATCAATCAATTGAAAATAAGAGCCAGTGAGATATGCAAGATTAATTGGAAGTATTATTATTACCACGATAGGGAGATGGCTCAGACTGTAAGAGTGTGTGCTGTGCACACATGAAGACCTGAGTTCAAATCCCCAGAGCACAAACACAAAACCAGATGAGGCTCCACATAAGCCTGCCAGCCCAGCTCCAGCTTCAGTGACAGACTCATCTACATGAATAAGGGGCGTGACTGAGCAGAGACCTGACATCCTCTGGTCTCTGCACACTCAGGCATGTGTACCCACAGACATACACGTACCACACCCACCTACATGTACACAAAAGGCAATGATATTGTTACCAAAATTAAATGGAACTTTTAAGAAAAATGATAAAGATATGCTTTTCAGTCTTCTTAAATTCTTTTATAACTAGTATATTAGCATAATTCAAAGAATTCAGTTGACTTAACTTCGTAAGAGGTTTTTATTTTTATCTTCCCCCTTCAGGTTTCTCACTGAAGTGCTTCTCCCTGTAGTGAAGACTGAATTCCAGTTGCTGTATGTGTATCATCTTGTAGGGCCATTTTTACAAAGATTCCAGCAGGAGAGAACGCGGTGCATGATCGAGGTAAAGTTCATCTGGCTTAGTGTAAGTCTGAAAGATGTGTTTCTGGACCAGTGTTTTTCACAGTGGAGGTCAGGCATGAAGAGTGACATCAGTTTCATAGGGTCTGAGGATTTGATGTACCTGTAGAAGTCTGGTTTCCAGTGCATTGAGCTGGAGATGGCAGGGACAGTTAGCTGTCATCAAGGGGAAGTTCAAGTTAAGGGCACAGAAATGCATTTGAGAATTTACAGTGTCATTATTTAAAGTCATGAGACTGGATGAAGCCAAGCATTTCTAAGAAAATGAGCAAGAAGAGAATTTTTAAAATCTCTAGCTATCACAGGGGCTGGAGAGATGGTTCAGTGGTTAAGAGCACTTACTGCTTCTGCTGAGGACCTAGATTCGATCCCCCAAACCTACACGGCAGCTCACAGCCACCCGTAATTCCAGCTTCAGGGTATCAGACTCCCTTCTCTGGCATCTTGAGTACCAGGTATGCACATGGTGCCCACAGATACACATCAAATAGACAAATCTTCTTTAATTAGCTGGCAAATGGAACTAGGAGGTACACTAGAAGTCTAAACATCCCTGGGGTGCATCTGTTCCAGAGATACTATCTAGAAAGGAGATCCTATTTCGTACTTCTAAGAGATACTAAACTGTAAAGAGGGCTTCTTGGTGGGCCACTCGGTAGCACTGCGATTCCGCCCTGAACTCAGGCTTTCTGTAGCTCCAAGGTGCGTAGAGATGCATGACCTCGGACTGTTCTCCGTACATGTGCTGTCCTGTGTACCAGTGTGGGAGACCGGCTGGGTTCTGTTGAATCATTTCATCATTTTAGTCATTTAAATAACATGACATTATTTTTTGTATAGATTGGTGTGGCATTTTATGACATGCTGTTGAATGTAGACCAGTGCAGCACACACTTAAATTACATGGACCCCATCTGTGACTTCCTGTATCATATGAAGTATATGTTTACTGGTGACAGTGTAAAAGAGCAAGTAAGTTAATTTTTTTTTTTACTTTTTAATAATGTTTGACCTATCATACTTGAATACATAGTGATAAACATTTTTGTTTGAGTGAGTATTTTAGTTTGAGTTTATTTATGTGAGATACCTCTTAAGGCCAGAAGATAACATTATTCTAGATACAGCAATAAAAAAATGATCTCTTTGGCTTTTCATTGTGATGTTTGATACAAAACATCTGAAAAAGCCCTAAGGCATCAGTGGGTAGTCTCATTCAGTGGTCATCTCACGTGGGGAAAGCAGTGTGGTGTGGCCAGGAAGACCCCAGAGGGCATGTGTTCTTAGTGAAGGACGCTCCCTTCCCCCACTGATTAGGGTGGACTGTGGGACATTGAACACACAGTGGCCCAGCTAGAAGTCAAGCCAGGCTGGTCAAGAGATTGGCGTATGGAGAGTTTCTGAAGAAAAAGAGGATTCTTAACCTGAATAAATGAAGTCCCAGGGAAGTGTTCCCCACCATTTGGAAGGTTTCCGTCTGGAATGTTAGATTTGTTCAGTATCACATGGCACAGCATAAGGTCTATGGATAATGATAAGGATATGGAATTGGAAGGGATACACACAAACTCATATGTAGAGGCACTTCCTATTAGAGGTGGCTGAAAGTGGGAAAGACCTCCTTGGTCATGCATGTGTTTCCCATGTGTAAGAAACCATCTGAGCAGTTTTGGGGGCGGCAGTGTGGCAGATAGGTGACGTACACCCCTTTCTTCTCAATACTTGACTGCTGTTCCCCTCCCTTTCCTGCGAGGCAGTTATCATGTTTAGTGCTATTGGGTTTTTCTTCTAATTAGCTCTGTGAACAGTACAGAGAAGTGGGTTTCAGTGTAGCATTTCCACGCCTGCATGTGTGTTCCTGAGCATGTCTGTCAGAGAGGAAGGTAATTGCTGTGTCAGCGTGTGCATGCCCATCTACAGTCCTCGCTTCTTGGAGCTGAGACCAGGACGGCATGGGCTACTTTATGCCTTCGCGGCATTGCCGGAATTCATAATCTCCCTCGGAAGGAGGAAGGGAGGAAGGAAGGAAGGAATTTCTTTTAGTGTCTGCTTCTGTTAGGACACAAAAAAGTGGGAGAACTGATTAGTGCTTTTTAAAACCAAAATGTATTCTTTATATTTGGGCTTAAACTTTGACAAGGGAATAAAGCCAAAAGAAACATGACTGGTAACCTGATCCTTCCTCTTAGGATCAACAAACAGTAAAGCCGAGAAGCGAGGAGACTGGCACATTGTCTCCTTAAAATACTTTGGGAGTGTATCTGATACCGTGGAGGCTCTGGTGCTTCCATCTAATGTGTGTGATGAATCCAAGTATAAAATCAAGACAGTAACTTGGAGATAAATGTTACAAATGTTAGTTATCCAAAAAACTTTAAGTATTCTTCCTGATTCTGCTAGCTTAACATTTGGGAAGGATAACCAAGTTGTTCGATGTGTACAGCTTCTAATGGGAACAGTTCTAGTTATGGATAGCAGGATGGATAACTGGGCGGGTAGATGGATTGTAAGTTCTTGAAGTGCATGCATAGACAAATAGGCATATACACACCTCATGTACCTATATGTTGTGTGTGGCTGGGAGACTACATATGCTTGCTTGTGTAAGAAAAAATTGTATCTGTTTTTGTAAAACTTCCTGAAGGGGCTCTGGCCAGCTCAAGGGTGGTAAGCATGGCTCTTGCAGGCTTTGCCCTTCCCCCATTCCCTCCGTCTTGCTAAAAACCATTAGATTGCATTCCTAAAGCAAGCCGCCAAGGTCTCTTCCCTTATTTGGCCACTTCCCCCTCCCCCTGAGGCTGACTACCAAGGTCCAGCTATGGAAGTGTTAAAGTCCAGCATTCAGAAGTCCCCTTTGGCTCACCTGATTAACATGCCCAGTTAAAATTAAACACCACATCCTAACACAGGGTTTCCCCTTTACCTTTATAAACCGCCATTTTCCTGTGTGCCCTGTCTCCTCTCTATCCAGAGACCGTCCTTTGTCCCTGTGGGACAAATACCCCTACCCCCTTTCCCTTGCTCTCTTCCCTTTTCCCCTCGTCCCCTCGTCCTCTGTCTCCTGTCTTTGTCTCTTACTCCGTGTCCTTCGTCCTTCTGAGGTAAATCTCCTTTGTGCTGAGAACTTGGCCTTGGGGCTCACACTTCCTTTTTCTTCCTGTCTGTCAGCCCCCTCTGTATGTAATGTGCTGTTGAAAACTGGAAGTCATTTCTGTATATGTGAAGCTATTTGTTTGTTTGTTTTTTCAATTGTATTCTCGTTTTTTAGGTAGAGAAGATTATCTGTAATTTAAAGCCAGCTTTAAAGCTTCGTCTCCGATTCATCACACACATTAGCAAGATGGAGCCAGCGGTGCCTCCCCAAGCCCTAAACAGCGGGTCCCCAGCGCCTCAGTCCAATCAGGTGCCAACATCTCTACCAGTAACTCAGTGAAAGCCGAGACGCTGTGGTGAAGAAGAATGCATCTGCCTGCGAAAGTGGACTCACGTCTTCTAAATCTGAACACAGTGCGCTATGCTGACGGGACAGAAGCAGCCGCATGTTCAGATTGGTTTATTCTGATTCAAATACTGGATCTCTCAGCACCCTCGGAGTTCCTTCTCCCAGTCTGTATTTCATCTCTAAGAGATTAAGTAAGCTACGTGTTGTTCATATTCATAAGTGTATTCGAGTCCCTAGGAACAGGGGGGTTTCTATAATTAAGTGGCTTTTACCAGGCACTCTCAGATTTCTTGTTTCAGCCATTTTTTAAATTATTGTATGGGACATCTTCACATTTGATACACGTTATCTTAAAGACATAACACATGTCAAATGGTCATTACAAACCCTTTTATACAAATGTCCTCTGTTACGTCTTTAGAGCCTTTTTATTAATGAAAAGGCCTATGTTTACAGGAACAAATGAGGTTTCATACTCTTTTTTAACTGGCTGTAAAATTTAACTGTAAATTTTAAGTTTGCAAATATTTCCAAATAAAAGATGTAAAGTTTCTACCAAAGTAGATGAGGAGGGTTTTGCCTTTGCACTGAACTTCCTGTATAAAATGAGTTAGAAACCTTGTTTAAAAAATAACATGAGATGTATAAATTTAAATAAAGCCATGCTCAAGTGTTTGATTCCCTGATCTTTTTGAAATACATTGTGTGCCTTTCCAGATTCATACTTACCTGGCAAATGATAAGATTCTTCAAATTTTCTGAATTTTTATAACTTCCCAAATTTTCATTGTAGTGCACATTTTAGTTTTTGAGGTTTGTTTGATTTTTGAGGTGCTAATTTAAAGGGAAATGGCATTTTGAAAACCTTGAAAGCCAGTAAAGTCAAATCAATTACATGATATCTTTAATGACCTAATATGAGCGCCCGCTGCTTGGAGACTCAGGCTGCCCTTTGTGTCTGCACTACAGATGTTAACATCATCCCCTGGGAATCTGGAGTTACTCTTTGTAAAAATTAGGATGATAAATTTAGTTGGCTACATGTCATATCCTTACTATGAAGTATGTTCCTCTTAGACCTTTATTTTTGTAGTTCATGTCCTTGCAATCACTAAATCTTTATTTGCCATGTGTGACTATCTTAAAACATATAATGGTATCATTAATGTTTCTAGGCTAATAAATATTCTTCTCCAGAAATTTTATAGTAGGAATGATTCCAAATGTTATTTTTTTTTAAGTTCTTACACATTTTTATTTGACTAATAGTCTCAATGGGAAAAAAAAGGTCTTGTATCTCCATTGTAATCTGTAACTAACTGGATTTCCATATAATACTAATCAAATTATTATTATTATTATTATTATTATTATTATTATTATTATTATTATTATTATTATTATTATGAGAGATAAGGAGTCTTAGATTTCTAACAAACTTTTGTTCTATTGCTTTACTTCTTAAACCTTGTTGGAACTAGACTAATCTTTCCAAATAACACAAAAGTAGAAATTCTGTTTTTCTCAGGAACGCTGTCAAACTACAGTGATGCGGATGAAGGTTATGCAGGGCTTTAAGACACATAGGACAGAGTTGTCCTGGTGTGTTCCCTGTACAGCAAGCAGCTGTACAGAGTCTGGGTGCTTTGTCAGTCACCTTACTCTGTGGAAGTCGGTACTGAGCCAAAACAGATGGCGTTGAATTTGAGTTCCTGGACAGAAAGCTACAATCGTTTCTATGTCACCAAGTGTTATTCTTAACATAGTCTCAGGATGTTCTTTGTCCTTCAGTGACTAGTTCACTGTGCTTTGAGGTGGGAATATTTGACCCTGGAATTTATATTATATGTATTTGATATATTTATTATATATATAATTCTTATATATTTGATATTAAACAGAATGAAATGTGGTCTTACCACTTTCTCAGGGGCATACACATACTAATCAATTTGTTAAAAATTCAATTTTCCCTCTCTAGCTTAAAAAACAGAAATAGGACTTTTTCTCTGAATGGCATTTTAAAGTAATCAGAGACATTAATAGAAGACAGAAACTTTGGGTTTATATGTTAAGTTTAGGTGAGGGCACACGCACACAGCAGCCCTTGTTCTGACAATTACACTTTATTTTCATTCATCTTTCCTCTTCCCTCAGCTTATTTCAGCGCCGAGGTGAGTTTTTAGAATGCTTAAGAGTTTTAGCTAATCAACTTGCTGCCACGGCAGTGATGTGAGGCTGGGCTTCCCAAAGCCGAGGGGACGTTAGGTAGACTCCTAAGATGTGTGAGTAGCTCTGGGAAAAACAAAAAACCAGTGGTTTCTCTGGTTCCTACATAAATATTTGTGAATCCCTTCTTTATAGATACCTGCACAACAGTCATGCTTAAAATATCAATGTTATGTTTGCTTAGAAAAAGAAATGGTCATCTACTATCAGTGAACTTAGAGATTGTCTAAGCCTGTGATTATCCGTTTTACAGGTAAGACAAACCAACTTTTAATGGCTTCAAAATTTACATTGTTTTAGGGATGATTGTTTCTATGCCTTGTAGGAATCTTTACAGTGATTCTAAGAAGGATGTGTGTGTGATATGCACATATGTGGTATGGTACACACAGGCTAAGTATATGGTGCATGTATTTGAAAAGATGCAGACAACAGAATTTTATAATGAGTTTATTATAAAAAATCACATCTTTTGAACAACGTGGACACGGCTCCCTCCCTTTGGACACCTTTGTCTCCAGTTATCATAAGGCCCACTCTAGTGAGTTGGCACTCACAGGGATGTGCATTTTAAATGATGGAGCATTTTTAATTGGAAATCAATTTATACTGCTTTTTAAAGATAACTTATGCTAAAATTAGGAATACATATGTCCTAATTTCATAGTTGTTTGAATTTCTACACCCTGAGTTTCATAGCATAAAGGAAGTGGTGGAATACTTGGAGAGAAAAAAATCCTGAAAGAATGAACTCTTAGGAGAACTGTTGCTTAGGTCTATTCTATTTGCTATCATGGATTTTCATGTGATACATCCACATTTACTTCGGTGGGTTAAGGTAGTCAATCCCTGGTTTATGATTACCCTCCCGAGCAGTCCCAAAGCAAGACAAGGTCAATGCTACTGCCGTGTTCACTGTACGAGTCACATCTTCTGGTGTCTTCCCCAGAGTTGGGTTTACTTCCATGATATCTAGGCCTGAGAGGAGTCCTACAGCAAAAAAAAATGGTATTGATATCGTTGATAAAAGTAACTGACATTTTAAAATCTGTGACAACTGATTCCAAAATTTATCTAGCAGAGGTGATAACCAACAGAAAACATGATGTATTACATCTCATGATGGGTGCTCTGGGAGAACCAACGGGCTTGCTTTTAAATTAGAGAGGGCCGGGTAGCAGTGGTGCACGCCTTTAATCCCAGCACCCGGGAGGCAGAGCTAGGCAGATCTCTGAGTTCAAGGCCAGCCTGGTCTACAGTGAGAGATCCAGGACAGGCACCAAAACTATACACAGAAACCTTGTCTCAAAGAACAAAAAATAAAAAAAAAAATCAGAGAGGCCCACTTACACACTAACCAAGTGTAAAGCTGTTCCTTTATTGCCTTTTTAACCTACCTGTCTTGTGAATTTCTTCTGTGATGTAGATACCTTCTCTATAGGACAGGCCTCCCACGACAGGTGTGCCAGTAGATGGTGTGAACGCTGGGTCCAGTCCATCAACATCAAAACTCAGGTGAATGGGCCTTTTCTTTCTTTTAAGAGATAAGAAAGGCCTTCCATTAAAGGGGTGGTTTAGCAATCAGTAATCAAATATAGGGCTTATCCTCCTTTATAAAAATGACCTATGGAAATCCCATGGTTTTACTTAAACAACCTTTGTTGATAAGAATGTCAGTAGGAAACCTTGGTTACACACATGCACACGAAAGCATCATACCTTCCCAGAAGATAGCTGAATGTCTCTTCCATCACCTTGCCAATTCCCAGTTTATCCACTTCAGTCATTGAGAAATACTTAATTCCCAGAGTTTTTATAATATAGCTATAAAAGAACAGATTTAAGTTAATTTACAGTTAATAAGGCTGAATGTTCTTATGTTGCCTTTGGTGGAAAGATTACTATAATAAGATACATAAAATAAGCCCTGTGAACGGTGTTAGATATGCACACAGTTGTGTTTTAAAAATAAATCATTATAAAGTGCCTGAATAATACCTATGTGTATAAGTGAATATAAATGCGTGTGCTTATGGAGTTGTGTTTACACGTACATGTATACATAGTGACAGTTTAAAATAACCTTCTCTTACAGATTGACCAGTACAGCATACCTAGCATCTAAAAAAAAAAAACGTGGGATAAACTTACTGTTCCCCGGGGTCTACATCTCGCAGGCCGATGTACACGATATCCTTGGCAGATATACAGGGAGTCACCCAGGAGAATCCTGGTACATCAGGGAACTAAAAACGACAGTGTTTCCATTTAGAACTGATCTGCATTTAATGTTGAGCACACTTGATTATGTATATTGAACAGTATAAATTTAGGAGTGATTTTGAAACAGTGTGAGATTCGGAAGGATACCTGCCTCCCCTTGTATACTCTGGATGGCTTTGCCCTCAGCAGCTTTGCCCTGTGGCCTAACCCTACCCCGGGCTCTTGTTGGTAGTTTCCTGCTCTGTGTCCCATGACTGCAATGCTCAGATTCCAGCACTAATCCCCAGAACTCTAGTACTGAGAAACGTGTGCCTCCATGACTCTAATAGCTTCCATCTTTACTTCCCTTTCTCAAAAGGACTTAATCCAGAACTTTAAAGAAGTTTCTCGGGAATGGGAGGGATTCTTCCTCTTGTTCAGATAAGTGCTTCTCAAGATCAGCAGCCATTGGAAGCCATGCTGGCACACTCCTGTCTTAGCACTCAGGAGGCAGGCAGAAAGTTCCAGGCCAGCCTCAACCACCTAGCAATACTCTATTGAAAAAAAAATTATTGTAATCTGCATGGCAACGGTGCTCTTTTGTCTAGGCTCTGATATGGAGGGGTTACTTGGTAAAAGGAAGAGCCTGTGACGTAGTTAGAAGAGGTAGGAGCCAGGAAACCTGCTTGCCCTTGCCTCGCAATAACTTGGCATGACTCTGGGCAAGTTGTTTACCCTCTGAATATCTACAGACCTCTTTAGAAAGGGTTGGTCTGTCGATCTACTCAAAAGGGTAATTTAAGAATCCAAAGGGGCCAGGTGTGGCAGCGCATACCTTTAATCCCAGCACTGGGGAGACAGAGGCAGGTAGATCTCTGAGTTCAAGACCAGTCTGGTCTACAAGCAAGTTCTGGGACAGCCAAGATTGTTACACAGAGAAACTCGGCCTCACTAACCCCCCCCCCCTTCCCCAAAAGAGAAAGAATCCAAAGAAAGCAGTCAACCCTTTCCATCCATGTTTCCACCAGCCACAGATTAAAGATACAGTTAAGCCTGTACTGGTTTGAACGTATACAAGCTTTCCCCCTAGACAGTACAATTGGAACTCTTTTCATAGCATTTATACTGTGTTTGGCATTATAAGTGATCTGGAGCTGATCTAAAGTGTGTGGGAGGACACACAGGTTGTATGTTTAAATACTGTGTCATATTGTTTGCGAGACTTGATCACCCATAGTTTCGTTATCTTTTGAGGTCATGGGGCCAATCCCTCATGGATACCGAGGGACAGCTCCCAATGGAATCAGTCTGCAAAGTGTCCAGTAAGAGCCTTACTTCCTTTATCAACTCACCTTCTGCTTATTTACTACAGAG
Organism: Peromyscus leucopus; assembly: GCF_004664715.2. Classification (NCBI taxonomy): domain Eukaryota; kingdom Metazoa; phylum Chordata; class Mammalia; order Rodentia; family Cricetidae; genus Peromyscus; species Peromyscus leucopus. The sequence goes on along the minus strand of NC_051085.1, from coordinate 28,866,507 downwards.
AAGACCAAGAATAAAAGGCAGGAAGACTCTCCTGTTTGCGTCTTCCTCCCCAACTACTACAGAGTTCTTTCATATCAGCCAAGGAGTCTCTTACCTTTCCCTTTAGTTCCTTCAGGAGGAAGGACACGGGTTGTCCATGCAAATTCCCAGAGTTGGTTGTCAGCGGAGTGTTGATATCGGTGTGAGCATCCACCCAAATGACACATAGGTCAGGGTGGACCCTGGCGTGGCCAGAGATGCTTCCAATTGCCATGCTTGGGGGAGGGGAGAAAGTTTGTGTGAACATCAAGTTTACAATGCCATCACATACATCATATTGTTAGCTCTCATACTGTGCCTATTGGAATATTCTTTAAGTCTATTTAGCTATTGTGTCCTTTTAAAACTTTTATAGTACTTTTATAATGGAAAGCATGTATGTCTAAATTGTTCACCTAAATGAATTGTGTATGTCATCAATAATCAAGTCGAATAAACTATGACTTTCCTCAGTGGCTAATCACTATAAAATTTCAGGCTATGCTGAAATCCACAGTTGGCCTATTTCCTGTTGTAATGGATAAAGCTATTTTAAGACTTCAAATAGAGCCCGGCCTATATTTCCGTAATAAACGAACCTATACAATGTCCCTAAAGGCAAAAAATACAAACTATCCTCCAGTGCTTCCTTGTCTGTATTTTCCCCTGTCTCGGGTCCCCTCATGCCACCTGTGCCCAAGCCCCAGGAATATAGCCAGTTAGTTCACAAGACCTGTGGTCTCCACCCAACACCACACTGACTCTTCCATTCTTCTGGGCATCTGCCACCACACCAGCCAGCTGCTCGTTGGCGGTTCCCACAGATCTTGGGTTCTTCACAATTTGAAAGGGGCTGTCATTAGGGACATCACCAAAGGCCAGGTCCCCATAGTCTTTCACATCACACTCTGCAATTAAAAGCCTGATGTTACTGAATAGAAACAGATTGCAAGGCAGCCCTCCATCTCACTGTGTACCATTGCCTCCCTGTGTCCTGGATCAATCCATGGGGACCGGATGCTGGGAGAACGACAACGATCCCTTTGTGGTCTTGATGCAACAGGGAACATCATCTTGTTCTGTGCCCCATCCCCTAGCCCCCTCCTCCCCCACATGCATGTGTGTGTATACATGTGTGTTAAATGATGTTTAGCTTTCTGTGCTAAGTACGTTTAGGTTTTAAATCTGTCCCAGATAAGGTACGTCAGAAGTAGTTAACATATGGTAGTGATTTACAGTAGCGTTTTCTAAGTTTCTGACCCTGCTTCAAGGATCCGGGTGTCCTATCCACGCTGTCACCCACTGAAACCCCCAGCCAGCTTCTTCCCCTACCTCACCTGCCTTGTGTCCTGAAAATGTAAATGGTGTGTGGGTTTAGCCCCAAACCTCCCAGACCAGAGAGTTCAGGAAGTGCAGACTTCTTTGTTACACTTTTTCACATTAAAAAAAAAGAAAAAGAAAAAGAAAAAAGGCAGGGAATCCAACGTTCCTAAGAACCTGGCTGTGCTTTCAGTCATAAAAGCCCTGACCTGAGTTTCTAAGCTGGAGAGCACCTCGTGTACTGCGGTGTGGAATCTGGTCAGTGTTCTGAACTAGCCGTTGCTGAAAGTATTATTACATCTCTGTATGTATCTAAATCTAAAATTTAGCAACAGATTCGGGGAATTTCACCTGATATAATATATGGTCAGTTTATTCTAGTTAACTAAGGACAAGGCAACCTATTGGGCCTTCTGTTCTCCAATGAGTGACCTCCCTCCCTCCCTCCCTCCCTCCCTCCCTCCCTCCCCTCCCTCCCTCTCTCTATGCTTCCTCATGCCCTGTCTCCATTCACATCCTCACGTTCATTTCCAGCTTTATGAAATGCCTAACCACTACAACTCAATCATCCTAAGTGTATAGGCCATCAAGCATGGGAAATACCTACAATCCTGTGGCCACCATCATGCTAACACTTCCTTTCCTTTGTAGGCCGTGCCTGCCCCAACTCCCAACGATCACTGATGACTTTCTTTTTCTTTCTGTCTTCCTGGAGCCTCTCACCCCAACGGGGTCACGTGGTCACTCATGTCCAGCCTCACGTAACATGCTGTTGCTGGGACCCATCCCTGGCCTCGTCTGTGTAGCGGTCTGAGCCTTTCTTTAGCTGAATGCCGTCCCATTCCCTGGACATACCACTTTATTTTACTCATTACCCAGTTGCAGTACTTTATCATTTCATTTTTTTTTATTATTATTACCCTGCTGTTACTCATTCAAGCTCCGGTCTTGTACGCTGACAAAACCATCAAACTGCTTTCTAGATGGCTTGTATCGTTTTCTTTTTTTCACTGGAAATACATACAGGTTCCAGTCACTGCCCCTCACCAGCACTTCGCCACATGTATGCCCACACACGTGAACACTAGACGCTGTTATTGCTTCTGTTATTATCACTCTTTCATTTTGCTCTCACAAGGTAGGGATCCTCTTGCAATAGTAAGGTGTATTTCTTGCAGCTTTTATTTTTTCATTTTCAACCCCCCCCCCCTCAATCCCCTATCATCCACCCAAACGATCTTTCTTGTTTCATACATTCTTTTGTACAATAGTTTGGCCAGAAAGATCAAACCAAGTAAGGAAATGAGAATATTCCACCAGCAATGTCTACTGGACATCTTTCCCAGGCCCTGCTTCTTTCGTAGGACATGGTTCTAAAGATTTGAAAACTACCTCGTTTCAGTAATGTAAGTACCACTGCGGACACACCCTCCCTTCTTCTTAGAAGCCTGTCCTTCCTTCCGGGTGATGAGGACATTACCTGATCATCTTTCAACTTTAAAATTACCTGTCTCTTTAAGCTTCTCCACCAGGCCAGCGTTCCTCAATGCCGCAGGGCCTTTTTCAACCCCTCCTCGAGGCTGAAGAACAATGCAAAAAGTACAGTGCTTTCGTCATGACTGTGACTCTCCAATGCCCACGAGAAAAACTTCCCCCTTATTTCATCGACTGAATCATCAACCAGCAGGTTTTGAGCCCCTGTGGATCTTACACTTTCTCACTTACTCTTCACTATAATGTGGGGTGAATTGCACCTAGACCAAAAAGAAGAGACTAGCACCACAAAGTCATTGTCACCCTGGCAAATAGCAGACAGACGAGTGGCAGAACTAGCTTCGTAAGTTGGTCCTGGAATTCCAAAGCATGCTTTGCTCTTGCCAGCACATAAAACCACTAAGTTTGGACATTCAGACGCAGCTTTAGCACATGGGTGCTTCTTTCAGTACTGATACAAAAACAGGATGCTTCTAATTGAGTCTGGAACAGGGTGTGCCATGGGTGCTGGCTACAACAGGTGATCTTTGGGCTCGGTCTTGCAACACTGGTAGATGGTCAGGAAAGGTGACAGGGTGGTGGAGAAACTTTGCTACCTGGGGAAAATCTAGGGCAAAGGCATCAGCAGGGGAAGAGTATGGCCCGAAAAGACCTACATGCAAGTCAATAGTCAAGACCTGTACCTGAATGAATAACAGCAGTACTTATAATAACAATAATAAAGACAATAAAGTACCCCCAACTGATAAGTGAAGGTTAATTTAGGACTCCGGGGGCAGAAACCAGGCAAAAATTGCCACCCAAGACCTGAAACCACAAAGATCAGCATAGGAATTTCAAATTCTGACCTCTTTAAACCTGACATGAGAAATCTTACCTTGCTGAGTTAACATCCAGAAAGCTAACCATCTTTCTCTTTGGAAAAATTCCTCCCCAGCCTCGTGGCTGATAAAAGTCTAAAGAAATAACTCCTTTCTGTATCTTTCTGATCTTTGTTTCAAATGCTTTAAGATACATTTTTTTTTTAAATTTAAAGACACACAAAAAGTGATCTTGGCCAGGAGACTGGTGTCAAACGTCACATGTGTTTATCCTAAGGATTGAAACTGTAACCCTAAACTAAGCAAATACTTCCTCTCTGGTCAAATGACAGATGATCTTCCCCAGGTGCTAGACAAATCCTGGTGTCAAATTTCTACGGCTGGCCACCAGGGACCCTGAGTACTCTTCCTAACATGGCTCTGCTCCTTTATATCTCATTCCTTAACTGAGTTATACTATGTGTATATATTTGTAAGGTTTAACATGAGGTCTATATCCATGTAGACATTGGTAATATCAACTTAGGTTCACATATCCAGTACCTTAAACTTTTATCATTTCTCTGTAATAAGAGTATTTAAAATCTTCTCCATTTGGGGGTTGCATAGTGCAATATTCTTTATGTGTACATGTGCGTGCATGTGTGTGTACATGCACACATGAATGCACACATGCACCATGCATGTTTGTGTGTGTGCAGACTGGAAGACAAACTCAAGATGCCATTCCACCAGGTATAAATGGTGCGTGTCTTTAATCTCACAACTTGGGAGAATGAGACAGGTGTGATCTAGGCCACCCTGTTTTAGCTCCATAGTTGTGTGTGTGTGTGTGTGTGTGTGTGTATTTATATACACACATATGTGTGTGTATGCATGTGTACATAAAGAGAGAGAGAGTTAGCTCCATGTGCTAGCTAATGCTACATAGTGAAACCCCATCTTAGAAAAAAAATTTTTCCATTGAGCAGACTCTGTCCAGCTTTTTAATAAATGCGTGTGTGTGTGTGTGTGTGTGTGTGTGTGTGTGTGTGTGTGTGTGTGTGTAGGGGGGTGTTGTCTCTCACTAGCCTAGAATACACGAGTAGGCCAGACTGGCTAGCTAGGGAGCCAAAGTTCCAGCTCTCTCTACCTCCCCAGCCCTGGGGTTTATATATATATATATATATAAAAAAAAAAATATATATATATACCACCATATCCAGGTGTTTTGTTGTTGTTTTGTTTTGTTTTGAAGACAAACTCAAGTTCTCATGCTTATACAGCAAGGCTGACTATCTTCCCAGCCCTGGCCGATTGTTCCTAACTATACTCATCTTGGGTTCTAATTGTCTTATAGTTTCATGTCCTTGGCTCTTCTTGTCAGATTTCAACCTAGATGTTTTCTATCTGGGGGGGGGGGGTTTCTTTGTGTTGCAGTAGAGGACTGACATATAGGTGGTACCCAAACTACAACTTAATACGACTCCCCGTCTTTTCCCTTCTCCTTTTCAGGCATCAGAACAAACCCTGTAGAGAGCTCTCAGTGGACACTGCATTTGCTATGATTGTCAGTGGGTCTGTCTGTAGGAATGGTAGGAATCAGTAGGAATGGGGTTTGTTTTGTCTTGTTAATACTTGTTCTCATGTAGCCCAGGCTAGCCTCAAACTCACTACATAGCTAAGGATAACCTTGAACTTCAAAACCTCATGCCTCTACCTTCTGGGTTCGGGGATTACAAGGGTGTATCACTATACTCAGTTTATGTGGCGTTGGGGGTCTAACCCAGGGCTTTGGTCTCGTGAGCTTTCATGCCCTCTGCCAACCACATCCCTAGCCTCTCTCACAATGACATTTCCTGGCATTCCATTTTATTTATTTGATTAAAACGACTTGTCATGATTACTGTATGCTCATTGCTTGGCTTCTTTGCCCACTTTGAAAATTGCTTTGTCAGCAACCCTGACTGTCCAAAGTGTCTCACCCAGCCCCGAACTGGCCACAAGGCAAAGATTTGCTATAGAGCTGAGCCTTTGAAATCAGCATCAGTGTAGACCAGGGCACAAGCTTTGGAAGCAAACAGTCCTGTCTGGAAGCACACACTGAAGATTCCATGACTACAAGTAAACTAGCAGATCGCTCTAAGCCAGGGGTTGTCAACCAGTGGACCTCTTTGGGGTCGCATATCAGATATTTACATTACAACTCATAACTCTGGCAAAATTAAGATTATGAAGTAGCAATGAAATAATTTTGTGGTTGGGGGGGTCACCATAACCACATCATTAGGAAGGTTGAGAACCACTGCAAACGTTAATTAACTCAGTCATCCGATGAGAACAATACCTACCTACCTCATTCTTTATTCACTGTCTTGGAATGAGGTGAGGCACATAATGAGGCTCTTTCTCAGGCTCAGACTTCTAGCCATCTTCCTTCTAACCTCCTTTTTGCCAGTGTGTCAAACTTCTGCCGCATCTAGGCAGGCCAACGGCACATATGTGCTGGCAGCTTCGCCCTCTGATATATGGCTAACTACAGGAAAATCTGTCTCTGTCCTTACAATCTCGAGACAATGAGCTGCAGACTCACACTCATGATTAAGGAGAATCTCTGACAGAAGAGAGTTACTGAGGATCGGACTGTGCAGCAGATGGTGTCTTCTAGAAGGGCCTTGACCGTGATGGTCAGCTCTCTGTCTAAGCCCAGAGGCCAAGGTGTGTTTTCCTCCCTCCCTCCCTTCCTTCCTTCTTCCCTCCCTTCCTTCCTCTTCTGCTTGTCCCCCTCCTTCCCTTTTATTTCTTTGTCATTTTCAAGTCTATTTTACAAACCCGTTTCAAAAGTAGACGTAGGACTGGAGAGATGGCCCAGTGATTAAGAATGCATACCGCTCTTACAGAGATGAACTAATGCATACACAATTAAAAAGAAAAGTAAAATCCTTAAGAACAAAAGAACAGATGAGCCAGGCGGTGGTGGCGCACGCCTTTAATCCCAGCACTCGGGAGGCAGAGCCAGGCGGATCGCTGTGAGTTCGAGGCCAGCCTGGGCTACCAAGTGAGCTCCAGGAAAGACGCAAAGCTACGCAGAGAAACCCTGTCTCGAAAAAAAAAAACCAAAAAACAAAAAACAAAAAAACAAACAAACAAACAAACAAACAAAAAAAGAACAGATGAGCCTACTATGACGCTTTTAAAGGGTTTCTTCATTATTTGTCTATGGGTGTGTGTCGGGTGCGGTGGGGGGGAAGCAGTAGTTCTCACAGGGGCCAGAAGAGGGTATTGATTGGCTACCCTGGAGCCTGAGTTACAGGTAACCGTGAGCCACCTGAAATGGGTGCTGGGAACTGAACTCTGGTCTTCCCGAAGAGTAGCAAGTACTCTCAACCCCTGAGCCATTTTCCAGGATCCATGTTGTGCCCTTTAAAGGGAACATGTGTCAACAAAGACTCCCATGTCCTGGTGTTCTGGGAGAGCTCTTCGGGGTTTCCAGGGACAGCGGAGTGCTGTTTACTGATACCAAATACAATCTGGACCTCCAACCTCTGGCCTCTCACAATTTGTATTGATTACAAAAAAGAAAAGAAAAGAAAGGCCAGAGTGTACCTTGAGGCTTTACAATTTAAAAGGCTACAGGTTGTCTAGGTTCTAAAAGCCAGGAGGACCCCATTTAAAAACAAAGGAGTTACTCCACTGACTCTCTTTTTGGATGTGGACCTTTTCCCCCCTCCTTTTTAAACACAGACCATGTTGGAGTCTAAGGCATCTGTTATCTCATTACAATTAGCAGAATGAGTGTATCCAAGTGGGGAGAGGAGGGGGTGTGGGGGACGGGGACGGGGGAGCAATGCTCATTTAGGCATTGCTGACATGTGTGGTTCACACTTAGGTGGTCTAAGCCACTGGAGACTTATGGATCCATTCATCCTGCCAGGGGTGCCAACTTGAAGGACTTTGTACTTGTTCTTTCCTCAAAGAGAGATGTAAAGGGTTGCCCTGGCTTATGAACTAATAGCCATAAAACCATTCAAGCTCAAAATAACACGAATTTTTCACCAACTTGCAAGAGCTCTGCTATTTAAGTTATCCAAATTAAAACAAGTCCTGGAGGCTGCGCCCACCCATTTTTTTTTTTCTAGGCGTGAATTACACAGCCAGACCACTGTGTTCTCTGACAATCTCTCACTCCATACTCAGAAAACATCGAGAGCCACAGCAATCGTGGAGGAAGCTACAGAGCAGGTTCAGGTGATCTCCACCTAGATGAATTTGCTCAAAACATTGGCATGACTCAGGTTTAAATGAAATAGACTTCGGCAGGGGCCAGAAGAGGAAGTGGGTTTAAAGTCCCCAGGTATGCCATGCCACACAGTGGTGAGAAGACAAGTACCCACACCGGGGGAGACCAGATGGTGCTGGGAAACTTACAGCCAGATGGCAAAGCCTGGCAAGTGTTAAATTGAAACATTTCCCGACAAAGTTCCAGTCACTCAAAGCCAGACTCACACTCACCTGCCCCTTGGAGAAAGGCGCTCCGATAATTCCTATGGGCTTCGGCTTGGAGCTCATGCTCTCCCGGGATTCCTTCTGCTGCAGCGGTGCCGTCCAGCTGCTTGCCACCACCAGCTGTCACTCTAAAAGACAGAGGGCACATCTTTTTTTTCCCCCTTATAATTGGCTGGGTCTGTTTATCCAGCAACTGGCCCCGCCCACTGAGTGGAAGAATGACAGAGTCAACAGAAACTCCCCCTCGGTAGAATCACCCCGTTCCTGCGAGCCTCTCAGGTCTCTAGTTAAGTGAGCATTATTCATCCTTCCAGTTCACACCCTTTTGAAAAAGCCAGCTGGATGACATTAATCTTTCCTTAGACAATTGACAATTATGTGTGGTTTCATAACTGCATGAGAAGTACTAGGTTCCTAGCCTGTGTGTGCAACCTGAGGGCAGGACACTCACCTTCTCCAGGATTTAAGGCCACGGAGGAATGGCAAGGTGAGCCTAGACAGTAATGGGGTCTCTTATCACCCTTCCATTGAGCATCCTGAGTCAAGGCTTCATGTGCTGGGGAAAACAGCTGATCCGTGAGACACATTTCACATGCACCAGGTTACACTGTCTGGGAAAGCATGCGGCTTTCTTTCTTCAGGGTTGTTTACAGGAAGACACCCGTTATTTCACAGATGACCCAAAGCAGTTCCAGTTTTGAAATACAGGGTTGAGGGGAAAAAATCTCATTTTTGCAATCATGATACAACCAGGCTAGAGGAAGCAAAGCAGCTAACTTGAGTTTTTGCCATAGGCCAAGTGCTGTTCTAGATAATGGTATTTCAACTAATCTTTAAACCAGCTTGAGGCTGAATATCATTCTTATTGCTGCTTTGCTGAGGAAGAAGCTGCACTGTGGGAGGTTGCCGTTCTCCTGCAGGTTGCAGAAGAATAGAAATCCAACGTTGGGCATTCTGGATCCACCGAGGTGCTGGGCTTCTAACGGAAGCACCAGCAGCGTCAGCGGGTCCCCCTGAGACGTTGTTTGTCAATGTGTAAAAATACGGATCTAGGTCAGATGAGGGAGGCAGCTGGTGACCCGAGTTTGACCCTCCGATCCCATATGGTGGAAGGAGAGCATCAACTCCTGCCATCTGACCTCTGACCTCCACATCAGTGATGTAGTATATGCATAACCCACCACCCCCACGGCTAAATAAATATTTTAAAAAGTATGAATCCAGAAGAAATACAACCAGCTATAAAATTACATGATTTTAAAGAGAAAACCCACATATCAGAATTATTTTTATCTTTATGAAGATAAAAACACCCAAGAGAATTTTAATACCTCAAGGCAGAGAGTCTTCACCTTTTACCTTCAATACTTAGAATAGTCCAGTATGAGATAAATACTGACTTTATTGATTAAATAAATGTACTATACTTACTGAATGAATAAATCAAGATGCCAAAGTCTCTCAGAGCCATCTTGACGCCTCCTTCCCAAATATATTTTCTGTGTTTACTAAGTTTTGCTACACTATTATCTAAATATATACTTTTTTTTTTTTTTTGATTTTTCAAGACAGGTTTCTCTGTGTAGCCCTGGCTGTCCTGAAACTCACTTTGTAGACCAGGCTGGCCTTGAACTCACAGAGATCCGCCTGGCTCTGCTTCCCGAGTGCTGGGATTAAAGGCGTGCACCACCACCGCCCGGCTCTAAATATATACTTACAGATTTCTAAAATCGATTTGTTTGAGACAGAATCTCCACTCCAAGCTTACCTTGAACTCTTGGTTCTTCTGCCTTAGACTCTTGAGTCCTGGTGTTAGCACCACACCCAGATGTGGTGTTCTTTATATAGCCGATAATGAGGTTGACATCATTTTTTTTTTTTTTTTTTTTTTTTTTTTTTTTTTTTTTTTTTTTTGTCAAGACAAGGTTTCTCTGTGTGACAGCTCTGTCTGTCCTGGAACTCACAGGACTCACTTACTCCTCCAGAGTGCTGAGATTAAAAGCCACTTTTCCTAATCTGTCCAGAACCGGGATAGCTCTGTGTATGCTGTCGTTCAAATAATTTATAAACAGGCACCTGCTCATTTTACCCAATAAGCTTTGGGAGTTCAAGTTTGACCTGCTCTCCGGATCACAAGTGTCTACCTCTACATTTTCTTCTATTTTATTCAAATTTTGTCTTTCTTTAGGCCTCTTGGTGATGGCCTGTAATCTCAGCTATTTGGGAGGATGAAGCAGGGGGATCACAGGTTGAGAGCCTGCTTGGACTGTAGAGCTAAATCAAAGCCAGCATGGCCAATTTAAACCCTCCCCAAAGTTAAAAGAAAAGGAGAAGCCGGGCAGTGGTGGCGCACGCCTTTAATTCCAGCACTCGGGAGGCAGAGGCAGGTGGATCTCTGTGAGTTCGAGGCCAGCCTGGTCTTCAAAGCGAGTTCCAGGAAAGGCGCAAAGCTACACAGAGAAACCCTGTCTTGAAAAACCAAACAAACAAACAAAAAAAAAAAAAAAAAAAAGAAAAAGAAAAAGAAAAAGAGAAAAAAACTGTTCAGGGATGGATTGTGTGCCTATCAGAAAGACGTGAAGTTTGACCCTTAGTGTTTGCATTGACTTCTTTTTTTATCCACCTCCATTTTTTTTTAGATTGTTTAAATCTTCCAACTACATTTCCCCTGAACCCTACCAGTTTTCTCAACAGCATCCAGTGGGCAGCCTCCCCACGTTACCACTGAACTATGTCCATCATATGTCAAGTTCCCCGTCATAAATGATGTGCTGCTCTGTCAGAACATGGTCAAAAGAATTGATTTATGGTACACGAGGCCTTGGGGAACTGGGAGAAAGGCTCCGGAGAAAAAGGCAGAGATCCTTTACCTCCCATGCATTTTGTTCCCTGGATTGTTCTTGGACATGATTTCTTGCCTCCTGCGTCAAACATTTACTTTCAGTTTATAAGACATGTTTATTCTTGTTGAGTGTCAGAATATAGATATAGAAACCAATCTGGTCAGTGTGCCCTGAGTCTGGATGTGGCTTTCCTTCCTTGCTTTCATGCTTTGTCAAATATAATCTATAGTATGTCTCAGGCAATTGTGTTCCAATTGGTCTGTCCTGAGAATGTTCTGGGAAAGGGCAGCTCTGTTAACACTTAGTATTATGTGCTTACTGATGTTTATTTACCTATTTTTCTCAACTCAAACAGCCTTCCTTAGATCATTGCTTTCTTTGATTCATTTGTGTGTAAAAGGACATTGAAATTGAAGTGAGGTTGTCTACAGCATTAGACTGTAGTCCGCCCCATTCTTTCAGGTTCTCAGATCCCAGGTCCAGCAGACAAGATCTGTGCAGGTTGGCTGAAAAGTCGACACTGTTCCATCCAGTTTCCTCTGTACCTCTGGGTTGCTCATCCGTGGCAACACCAATCCATAACGCCTTGTCAGTATGGTTTCATGGTGGATATTATAGTTGGACAAAAGGAATATGTGCTTTTCCTTTTCAGAATTGGTTGATCTCACGATTATTTATATCTGGTTTTTATAGAAGGAGTTGGTGAGTATGTTTTTGCTAACTTTATACATTAATTCATGGAGATTTGCTGTCAGACCTCCTTACCAGGGCTTTTCTTGAAAGTCTTGGCAGATTGAGAGGTTGAGGGAACCTTTTGAATCACCTGACCCATTACCAACACTAACTCCCTGATAAAGTAAAACTCATGATTTCTTGGCTATCCTGTTTTTCTTGGGTCTTTATCATTTAGGGTATCTCCCTAAACATCACCAGTTTCACGTATTACACGATTTATCATCATGATCACTCCTTTTCAAATATTCCCTGGCCTCCCTGTGTTCTCCTTAAGTAGACCGTCCAGAACTCAGTGCACAGGTCCAGTTGTAGATGGAGTCACGTAGCCCATCAAACATAAATTTGGCATTGCTTGTCTTTTCTAGGTTATTGAGGATTCAGCGGACTGGGAAGTACTCACTTAAATAAGAGCCGCGTCACTGCACGGGAAACTTCGACACAAAATGGCACAGCTCCTGACTCAGTCATGCGTCTCTAGACGAGCTTGTTGACTAATACAGAGTGTCCACACAGCAGCATACCAAAGTCTGGAAATGACTCATTTCCCAAACCATATCGTCTTGCTGTGCTTTGTCAGCTACCTGTTGTCCTCTGACTTCCCTTCCCAAGATGAGATGACCCTGACAGGTCTTGCTCTTGGTGACCCCATGCAGACATGCAATGGCCTTCTTCCTGTCATAAACACAAACTGGATTTTTTTTTGTTTAATTTTAAACTTTTTTATATTCATTTACTATGTGCGTGCATGCGTGCGTGCGTGCGTGCGTGCGTGCGTGCGTGCGTGTGTGTGTGTGTGTGTGTGTGTGTGTGTGTGTTGGTAAACACACACCAGGTACCCCTGTGAAGGTTCCTTCTCACCACATGGGTTCTGGGACTCGGACTCAGATGACTCCGGTTGTCAGGCTTGGCAGCAAGCACCTTTACTTAAGATCCTCTAGCCTCCACCAAGGACTACCTTTTCAATCCCCAAAGCTGTGTTCTCAGAACATCTCAAGCAGTGGTTCTCAACATGTGGGTCACGACCCCTTTGGAGTAGAATGACCCTTTCACAGGGGTCACCGAAGACCACTGGAAAACACGAGTACTTACATTACGATTCACAGCAGTAAAAAAAAAATCACAGTTGTGAAGCAGCAACAAAAATAATTTGATGGTTGGGGGTCACCACATCACGAGGAACCGAATTAAAGGGTGGCAGCATCAGGAAGGAGGAGAATCACTGTAAAGAAGAAGACAGGGTCATCTGCCTATGTCCCCCTGTCAGAGCCCTCTTTCCCCAGGCCGAGTCTTTTGTTAGTGTAGAGAATGTACACTGGGCTTTAAAAGCTCGCTTCCTAAGAACACAGACCTCGTGTCCACCCACCTGCTCTGTACCACAAATGGGTATTCAAAAATGGTTGATATTTGAAGGCAGAGGCATGCTTCCTGTCCACTAGTGGAGGTCTCTTGCCTATCCTCAGTGTCTGGGTTTTTTTTTTTTTTTGTTTTTTTTTGTTTGTTTGTTTGTTTTTTCTGGCAATCTTCAGTGCTTTTTGACTTATAGGTGCACAGTTCTAACCCTCTACCTTCCCTGGCACTCCCTCTGCCTGTTTCTGTCTTTACACCTTATCATCTCATAAGGACCTCAGTCAGAATGCATTTTCAAATAATAAAGAGAACAGCTCTGAGAGTTTTGTGATTCTAGTGACTCAAAAGGGAACATTCCTCACAGTCTCCATGCTTTCTCTTTGAAGCTCCACGCTGTGGCCCGTATCTTCATTGTGTTTTTATCAACCAGCTGACAGAGGAGACCTTTTAAACATAAAGCCCCGTGAGCTGGAAAAATACACCAATGGGGTGATTTCAGGGAAGTGTTCTACCTGGTGTGTGGACTCCTGAGACTCAATAGAGCAAGGATAGGTGGCCCCTGAAACAGTGAGCTTGTGGAAATGTTCAAATCTCGTCGTGTCTCTGGTAGGAACTCTCCTAATCCTCTGAGCAGCCAGAGCAGAGTGAGTGGCTTGAGAAGGCTTACTCTGGACATCTGACTCATGGTGGTTTCATAACTGTGTGATGGCAGACTCCTCTTCCCCTTCTTTAGGACTCACCCAGATGTGGAGTAAAGTTCACAGCAGGGTGGAGGCTGCAAGAAACAAGACATGGAAGATCAACTTCCTGGGTATCTCTGTGAGCCAAGCTATGCCAGGGAGAGCCACTTGGGACCAGCTGACAGAGATCTGCAAACATGACAGGTTGTCATGCCCAGCACGACCCTGAAACCCAAGCTTGGTGTTAGGATGCAATACTTCCCACACGTGGGAGGTTTCAGCTGCAGATCCTCAGTAGAAATCTGCAACAGGATGATGAAGAAAGGCGACCCAAAGCACTAGACTATGAGTGTACAGGACATGAAGTTGCCTCAGGTTGTTCCCAGAGATGACAAGCGTACTTGGTGCCTTGCACGTTTGAGTAGGAACTGGAGGGACAGGGTCTCTCACTGCACAGGGTGCTATGTGTCCCAGGTAGGCTAGATGGCAGGTGAGCTCCTGGGATCCACCTTTCCTACCCCGCCCCCCCCAAAAAACACACACACACACACACACAATTCTGGTGTTACAGGCACTCATGGCCATGCTCAGCTTTTATGTGGGTGCCAGGGATTTGAACTCAGTCCCTCTTGCTTTCCCAGCAAGCGTCTTACCCATTGAAGTCATTCCCCTAGACTTCTTTTATTTCTCTAAACGTAACAGCATGTAAAACAGCACTATACAGTAAACTGTATACTTAGGGCTTGCCTCTATGACCTTTGACATATCTTCAACTTCGTTAACTCACTTTGTCCCAAACTGTCATATTCCTTTAGTCCCTTTTCATCCGGCACAGTTTGCTCATACTATTTTTTGGCTTTGCCTTGTTTTGTGTTTTCTGTGTTATATGTATTTCAGACTTTTGAAGAATCTCCCAACAAAGGTGCCCCTGATATTTCCTTCCATTAAATGTCGCTTTTGCCATGTTTTAAAGGACACGGGGAAAGCAACATGGCGACCTCAGTTATAGCGCGTTGAGTGTGAGGTGTTGATTAGGCCGGCTGCTGTCAAGTTCAGCCTCGATCGCTTGGTTAAAGTAGGACGTGAGAAGTTTCTCTGCTTCCCATTTCCTATATTTATCTTGGTGATAAATACATGGCAGACCGATGATTTAATGTGTGTGATTATTCAGGTTCTCATCCCTCTTTGACCTCCCGGGCTCAGCATCTGTTGACAATTCTCAACTCTAATGATTATTACTGTGTTTGCCAAATGCTGGTTGTCTGCCTCGGTCGTGTTTTTACATAGATTGCTTGGAATTCTCCGCTGGGAAGAGCTCTGGTTTTCCTTCCGTTTGTTTACCTCTTCAGTGATTGATCTCACGATGGGCTTGTGCATGCTTGCTTTACCGCATGAGTAATAATCACGCCCATCTCTTTGGGTTTTCCTATTGTCCCAGATTTTATCAATTTTTAAAGTGTTCATGGTTTTTTAATTGTGTGTGTGTTCGGTGTGTTGGGAGAGGGGGAAGTGCATGTGAATACAATTGCCCTCAAAGGCCGGAGATGTCACTTCTCCGCGAAGCTGGAGTTACAGGGGTGGTATTCATTGTGAGGTGGGTGCTGGGAACTGAACCTGGGTTGCAAGAGCAGTGTTGGCTCTTAATGGCTGAACAATCTCCCCAGGCCTCAAGCCAATATTTTAAGCTGACTCCCTTTTTACATGATTTGCGTATATTTGGTAATTCCTTGCTTTCCAGTACTATGAGGTAGTCCAGATTTATCTACTGTGTCCCTCCTCCAGATGGTTGCCCAAGCATCCATTTGTCCAAGGAAGGCTGACTCCTCCCTTTCATTTGAAAAGGATGTGCAGAAGCCAAATCTGTGTGCCAGAATATCCAGGAAATCACTATTTCTGGTCTCTTTCAGCAGACAAGGCTAAGAAATATATGTGTGTATACTCCCAAGCATACACACACACACACACACACACACACACACACACACATCCTGTTCCTATTTCTGTATCTGTTCATCTGCAAATATATTAAATCTGTGAATTCACACTGATTTTACAGCCAGCATCAGAGAATTTTGCTTCTCCTTACTTTAACTCCTTTCCTGGTCATCAGAAGTCTGACGTTTATTATTAATAATTTATTTGACATGTGCATTTCTTTTTCAAAAATTTCATCTAGCATTTCCCCCCCCTTTTGTTGCCCTGCATTTTAAATTAACTATTTAAAAGCTCCTTGAGGGGCTCAGTGGGTAAAGCATTTGTGATGCCGCCATGGTGTTTACATTCCTAGAACTCATATGAAAGCCAAAGGCAGTAGTGCACAGTAGTGATCTCGGAGTACCCCTCCCTCTAGGAAACGGTAAACCAGACAAAAGAACTTCCAGACCTTTTGAGCTAGCTCGTCTGGCGTATCCAGCATTGACCAAGAGAGCCACTGTCTTAAATAAGGTGGAAAGTGAGGATTGCTACCCAAGGATGTCTTTTGACTTTCTAACTCACGAAGTGGTATGTGCCCACTTTTTCACACATGTGAGCACACACTCACACACAGGAAAATAATAGTTATAACCACTCTTTCACACATATGAACACATACATACACACAGGAAAATAATAGTAATAATTAAATAAAACCTCCTTTCACATTAAAGCTATACACACTTTGTTGCTTGAATGTGTTGCAAACATTTTTTTCCTTTGTTTTTGTGTGTGCTTGACAGCAGTTAAAAATATTCTTCTCTCTGTAAGGGTGATAGATATGTTTACTACCTTTATAAACTTGCGTATGCATGGTGCTGGGGATCCAGCCCGGGTTCCTGTGCATGCCAAGCAGGTGCTCTACCACTGAGCTATATCCCGAACCTTCTTTAATCTCCTGATTGTGGTGACGTCACAGATCCAAGCATACGCTCAAACTCGTCTAAATGTATATGTTAAATATGTGCATTGTATATATGATACCATGTTGACAAACTTCCATTTTTTCTTAATTTTGCCTATAAAATTGAACTCACCAAAGTCTTCAACTTATTGCATTCCTTAAAATAAGTATAAACTGTGGAAAGAGGTATCCGTGCACCCTGACAAATTGCACCTGTGTCTCAATCAGAGGTAGTCGTTGACTTTAACTGCATCCCCCTGTTCCTGTGAGCCCAGTGTCTCTCTTCAGTTAGGAGGAAGGGCCCTCTCATAACTGGAGAAAGTTTACTAAGAGAAATGTCACTAATTGACACTAACTTAGATAAAGGATGGTCTGAATGAGATATCGGAACCATGAACTCATTCAAGAAAATGCTGCTTTATGTTCTTCACATAAAGTGGCAGCTGATGGGCACAGATTTAGAAAACAGTAGACTCCATCATACCAAATATAAG
The DNA here is from genome assembly GCF_004664715.2 of Peromyscus leucopus. NCBI lineage: Eukaryota > Metazoa > Chordata > Mammalia > Rodentia > Cricetidae > Peromyscus > Peromyscus leucopus. The sequence continues at coordinate 28,849,392 of NC_051085.1, read as the reverse complement.
CAAAATGATGCTGCAGTAGTATATCTTGCATCACCCTAACTGGACTAAATAATCTTCATAAGCATCATGCTAGCTAGATGTCTGCTGTGTAAATGCAGATTCTCGGGGAGACATAAAAAATATCTTCTAAATGGGAGGGTGCCAACAGCTCCCAGAAGGACCCCAGCAGATTCAGGCTGCCCAGAGTGAGTTTTAAGTGGGTTCCTTACAGAGCAGTGTGACATCAGGACACCACCCCACCAAAGATCCGTCATCCCTTGATGGTTTCTGCGTGTTTGTTTGCTACGCAGCAGTAGACAGCAGGGAGAGGTGGTTTCTAATCTCCTCCAGAATCGCTCATTTCTAGCCATGCCCCTTTAAGAGGAAGAGATGTTAATAAGCTCCGTATCCAGAGCTTATCACTTACACATGTACAGTTTGGTTTATGTTCTGGCCTTGCCTATGGGCCATAGTCTCTTGTTGGTTTATGATGATGGCTTTGGCATCTAAATGGTGACAGACGTGTCAAACCCGAAAGGCCAATTTCTTCCATGCCACCCTGTCACGGAGCTCTTATCATCATTGGAGTTTGCGTGTGCAGATTTTTTTTTTTTTTTTGCCTTCCAAGAGGTACTATATTCGGACTTTATAGGGTCTTATGTGAAGAATTTACAGCTATTTTTGTGTGTTGACAGTCAAGCATGAGCTGCTGAGTCACAACAGTCTAGACTGCAGCAACAGCCACTTATTTCTAACATGGCCCAAAGGTTAGACTTGAAAAGTTGGGCACTGGTTGTGGGGTAGTGACTGGCGTGGGTGGACCACATGCATCTAAATGGTTTAGCATTCATTGTGTTTGTCTTGTTGGCTATAGAAGCACAGTAAGCAGCGCTGAGTGTTAAATATCCACAGGCACAGTGTGGGCAGATCTCGAGCCATTTGATCTTACAGCACTACCTTTAAAAAAAAAAAAAAAACCCTGTATGGTCTTTTGGCTCAATAGAAATATACTTGTATGTGTCTGGCTTAGAGAGTTGTCAATAAAACTGACCAGGGCTTCTATTTGTGTTAGGGTATCTAGGGTTCTCACTTGGGAACAGAATAAAATAAATGTGCATTCCTCCCAGGACGGGTTTCTTGGAAATGGTTCTTAGGTGATGAGAGATAATGGGGATTTGGCTGGTAGTGTGGAAAAATTCAGCTGGCTGACAAGGCAGCCAAGAGTGCATCTTCTAGTCCAGCCATGTAGAAGGCACGGGCACAATGAACTCCCTATGATCAATCTGCCATGTGGGGAGGCAGAAGACCCAGTATGAAAAATAAATATTCTGTTTGCCTATGCATTACCCCGTACCTGTAACACTCCATTGTAGGTTTCGGGGGTAGCCACTACACATACCTGCATAGAGTGATGCTTGCTTCATTCTGCCTGTGTAGGCACAGTGGGGCACAATCATATAAATGTCTAAGTTTAACCATCTATGTTAATCTATTCCAAACAGTGGTATACATGGGCTACATGTTCGTCTATAGGTACGGCTTCTGACCTAGGGTGCTCCAAGTATGTCCTGAGATGCTGAGGTTGGGGCGTGGCCTCTGACCTGGGGAGCAAGCAGGCAATGCACATGGGTCCTAAGATCAAGTCCCTGTTCAGGTGTCAATTATTTCAGAAGTGAGATTTTCCCAGAGAGATGTCAAAGAAGGCCCTTCTTATAGATGAGCGTGGCCCAGCAGCCCAGAGAATGACTCCATCAACTGCTGCATGGGTGAGTTTTATTCAGGGTTTATAGAAGAATGGTGGGTGACACTGGACAGATGTTCTGCCTGAGTCTTGTCATTTCTTGCTTGTCTATTTTTGTTTCTACCTACTAGAAGCAGGTAAGAAAGGGGCATCGAGCAAATCAAACTAACTAAAGATTAACATCTCTCCAGGAAGGCCCTTGTATATGGTGAGCATGCCCCTGTTCCCAGAGGAAGTGTTAAGTCTCAGTGTCTATTATCCGTCAACTTGATGTACAACTTTATTCACATTCCTGTCTTGGCTATGGACCAGGATGGCTCGCTGTTCATCCTGACAGCTTCTAACCCAAAAGGATGCTAGTCGTGCCCAATGTAGATCACTTTCCCCACAACTTCTAAATTTCTAATAGCAACATTTTTTTCACTGCCAATTGTTCGGTTGTTAATAAACACAGAAAAAATGTGCTAAATGAGAAATACATTTAATAAGTATTTATTGATTAGATCAGTGTATTTAGTCTGCTTAGAATTTTCGAAGTAACTTACTGGCCATCACTTTTATTTTAGTTACTCATATCCTATCATAAGTGTGATTTTTTTATATAAAAACTTACTATAATTATCATCTAGTCTTTGTTAGTTAAGAGTTTCAGTCTCTCAGTGTTGTTCAGGAAAAGCTTGTTGGAAAATAGGAGTGTAAAAACATTGCCTTCAGTCAGACTCTGATATAATTCTAACATCTCAAAAGTAATGCTCATGATTTAATGGCTGATTATGATACACATAAATCAACATTAAGCAACTCACACTTATCAGCATTAAGTCATTTTACAATTAGTATCATAAACTACTAATTCAAGTAGCCCTGTGCATTAGCAGGATGACAGATAGCAATGTTCTGCTGTGGAGAATGGGAAAGACCAAGGGATGCTTAAAATAACCTATGCTGTGCAGGATCACTTTAGCAAGCATCTGAAAAGATCACCCTGGAACAGCGTGGAGCATCCGGACTCAGGTTCACCATTTTCACCTTTTTTTTTGATAGAACAAAAAGATTGATAGAACAAACCAGAAAGTCTCTGAAAAATTAAGCACAGGTGAGGGAAAGCCACCTTTTGAGGTACTGTATTTTTCTCTTTTTATTTCCTCACACAGTGAGAATCAGAGGGATGTAGCTGCTCAGAGAACTGGACATGTTTTAAAACCTTTCTGGTGTTCATTTTCTAAAACCCTGGAGGGAAGCGTAGGTTTAGGGGGTTTGTAGTTGAAATAAGGATTTGAGTCAAGACAAAGAGTTTGGGCCCGGAAATGGGAAACGAAAAGAATTTTTTTTTTTCAAGAAAACAACAACAAAAAACTAGAAACTCCTCTGGGGCATGGAGACCAGGAGAATAGGGCTCTGCAACGTGGGATGGAGGTGGGGATGTCGTGTTTCTTGGAGAACCAGTTCTTTTCTCTTCCTGGCTTCTCCTGGAAAAATCCCAGAGATGAGGCCCGGGGACAGGTGTTTTGATTGGCTAAGTAAAAAATGTCAAACCCACTGCTTGACTGATTTTATGGTATTCATCTGGAATCTCCTCTCATAAAAAAACCAGTCCATTTCTGCATCTATTGTTAAATGGATAATCAACAATGATTCTATCTTTTTATTGTTTAATGCAGTCATGGTTTGTGGGAAAATCTAAAAACTTACACCCTTGGATTCTTGGTACAATGGAGACTAATATCCCTGGGTTACTTTTCAATATCATGAAATTGACTTGTTCAGAAGGATTCAAGAAGCAGCTCTGTGCAAACTCTATCTCCATCCTCTGAGACTATCACTGAGGTCATTCATACCCATCATCTGTGCTCCCGGCTGGAGACCACTGAGCGATGTCAGTCAGGAGTGCAGATTTTGGAGACTCTTCACATTTTCTTTTTTGAACAGTGAATGCTATGGAATCAACTGTTCTTTTGGCCATATTTTTCAGGAAACTCAAAGTTTGTGTTAATTTTCACCTGTATCTAATTAGACAATAGACAACACTGCTTGATACTTGTTGGATTGGCGTGTGTGTGTGTGTGTGTGTGTGTGTGTGTCGGTGTTTGTGCATGTAAAGGGTGTTATATGTATCTATTTATATGTGTGCACATGTGTGTGCATTTTACTTTGAGTTTTAAACTGGTTCTGGTTTTATTTATTATATTTACATTTGCCCAAAATTAGCCTCAAATTCTTCTTAGCCTAAAAGCATTCAAAAAATAAATCATAAATTTTAGGTGTTTAAAGGATACTTTTTATCTTGAGATACCATAAACTAATCACCTTGCATCTGCTGAAAAGGGCAAACTTTCCAGGGGAGAAAGAGATTTGGGGAAAACAGCTAATACCATATGAACCAACCCAATAAAGCTGTAACTACTGTGAAAGACAGACAGATGGTTTTCCAAGTGGGTGGACTTAGTCACCTTTCCTTTTCTAGATTTAAGAGGATCCATTGCTTAGCATTTCACTGAGATCTAGCCTCTGAGCATGGAACCTCAAGAGCTTCAAACATTTTGCCGAGAAGGTAGTTGGAGGCAAAATTCTGAGTACTGTTTATTATGTAATGTCCATGAGTTTGGCTGGCAAACTATGACAAATAATTAGTAGGGAAGGCTTGTATTTGGAGAAGAGATTCTGTTTTTTATGTTTTCAAACAATTGTGTGCAAATTCAAGATGTAATAATTTCTATTGACTAGAGAAAAGTAAGTCAACACCATCATTAATTTGTAATAATAGTGGATTCATATTGTGGTCTTAAGCTTCTAGGGCTGTCTTCTGAGAGAATGCTTAGAGAAAAAGATGGCTAGATATTTGCAATTTCTTTTTTTCTCCTTTTTTATTATTAAGAAATTTTCTATTCATTTTACATACCAACCACGGATCCCCCTCCTCCCTCTTCCTGCCCAAATATTTGCAATTTCAATCAAAAAATGTTCAGTAGTTTATGCAATACTGAGTGGATTAAAGTTCTGATTTTCTGAAAAGACACTTTGAGGTAAGAAGTAGATATTTATTTGTGGATGAAAAGCAGCACTCCTAACAATGATAATATCACCCCTTTCCAAGCATTTGGCATTTCCCAGCCAGGTTTGAGGTGTAAGTTATAAGGATCACAGGCAGGTGTGGTGGCTCACGCCTTTCATCCCAGCACTTGGGAGGCAGAGGCAGGAGGCTCTCTCTGAGTTTGAGGCCAGCCTGGTCTATATAGCAAATTTGAGGCCAGCCAGTTCCCCCACAGTGAGACCTTGTTTCAAGAGAGTAGGGAAGGGAGAAGGGAGAGAGAAGGGAGGAGGAAGGGGAAGAAAGAAGGAAGTTCCTGCGTCAAAATTACATTATCATTTTTGCTTGATAATTTTCTTATCCCAGAAATTGGTCACTTAATTACCCTCTATATTTTTCCTATCTAATTAAACATGATAGAGTTGAAAGTTTACAAATTACCATTCGGGAGATAAATTTCCAATTCCTAAATCATTAGGAAGCAAAACTACCTCGTAGCTATACTGTGAAGACATATCCCATTCATCAGACCATGACGAGTCGTTTCTTTATAAGTCTGATTAACGGTGAACTTTTCTTCAACTTGCCAGGCGAAGCATAGGACCCTTAAGCCAGTGTTATGTCACTTGAATCCAGTAATACATCATACATGCATGCATCAATCCGCTCTACAGCTGGTGTTCCATGACAGTACACTGCCAGCTTAAAAGAGAGGTGGCCCTCACAGGAGCCAGAGAGAGAGAGAGAAGGGAAGATTTTGCTCACTTGCAAGAGTCCCAAGTTCTGCCCCATGACTCTTCACCCATAGCAATCCGCAGGAGTGGAATATTAATTCCTATGAGGACTGTCATAGGGTGGAGGGCTTTATAATGTAGTAAAAGGTCATAATTTGAATGTGAGATATGTAACATAGGATTGTTACCTATAAAATGAGGGGAATAACAATAACTTGATTCTCGTGAAGGATATACTGGTTAATATGTATCATCCAGTTACCCATCTATGATGAATGCTCAATAAAATGATGACTGTTATCTTGAAGTGTGTGTGCATGTGTGTGTTTGTACAAGGCAAGGCAGGGTAGAGCTTAGAGGCCATGTAGCCATGTACAAGGCCATGCAGGTAGATATTCCAGAAGGCGGTGACTTGCAAAAACTGCTTCTCCTGTGAATTCAAAGCCCAGAGACCCCTCAGAGCAAAGATTTCTCTACTAATTGTGAAATAAATGTGTCTCAAAGAAATTGTTAGCAGAGTGGCTGATTAGTAACAAAAATTGATCTCTCTCCACTCAGGGCAGCAATTGGAAGTTAGAAGACGCCACCCCAAAAATGGATTTTTCTATCCTCTAGTTTCATAAGAAGCATTCAGAGATCATGTTTTAATGTTTTCCACTAAAAATTCCACAACTAGAAAGGAGAAATTAACAACAACAACAAAACAAATTTGAAAGTCCTTCAGTAAATTAATTGGAGGAAAGGGCCTGGAACCTATTTCCAAAGTACCCTAGTGATTGAGGTGAAGTTGCCATCTGTACCGCACACACTTAAAGCCACTATTCTAGGGCATCATGTATGTTGTGAGCTCTAGACATTTAAGTGTGAATAAAAGAATTTCCCCTTTGTAAGACTGGAAATGTTTATCCAAAATCATACACCATACACCATACACCATACACCTCCTGTCTTCAAACCACAGAATCCCTACTATGCCTACCTATAAGAATTTCCAAGAAAAGTTTGCAGTGCAACTCATGTTTGAACTTCCAAATCTGATGAAATAAATTAGAACTGCTGGGGACAGAGGCTGAGTGCGGCACTTTTTTTTTTTTTTAAAGCCAGTGTGTTGTTCAACCCATGCGTGCATCAGAATTGCCCGGAGGGTTGACTGAAACACGCAAGTGTGTTCTAACACAGAGCTTTTGGGCAGGGTAGGTGCTCTAAAAATATTTGTTGAGTAAATATTGCCACATCTGCATTTGACAAGAACAAACTTCTAGAACAAGGTTAAATTTCTGACGGCCACTGATGCAGTTGGTGGGCCAGGAGCTCCTGAAACCTCCAATTCACTGGCAGGTGCCCCCAAAGGACTCTCCTCACCTTCATCAGCTTCCTAAGCAGAACCTATGACTAAGAAAGGTCACCTATGTGGAATTGGATTGCCATTTTCCTCCTGGTTTCATCTACACTAAATAAATGGAGTGGAGAGAGCACTTTTTTTGCTGTCAATCCCCTCTCAAAAAAAAAAAAAAATTCAGTAATGACAATCACTCACAGAGAACATTTCATTTTGTGTTTTGGTTTGGTCTGTGTTTTCTGAGATAGGATCTCATGTAGCCTAGGCTGGCCTCAAACTCACCAGGTGGTTGAGGCTAACTTTGGCTTTGAACTCCTGATTCTTCTGCATCTACTTCCAAAGTGCTGGATTGACAGGCGTATACCAGCACTCCAAGACTTCATTTTTGCCAAAAATAATAAATGGTTCAAGGGTAGTGGTACACACCTCTGACTCAAGGTCATTCTCAGCTACACGGTGAGTTTGAGACCAGCCTGGGATATATGAGACCCTGTCCCCAAAACAGATGATGATGATGATGATGATGATGATGGTGGTGGTGGTGGTGGTGGTGGTGGTGGTGGTGTGATGGTGATGGTGATGATACTGATGATGAATTAGCCTCAACAGACACCAGTCTTGTCATCTCAGAGCCTCTTTTCAAATGAAGGTCCACAGTTTGAGGAGGGCTTCTGGGCTCGTTTTAGTTTGAACAGAACTGATTGCCGTTTGAAAAGGAGAGGATATCTGCCAGTGTCCCCTAGCTGGAGAGCTCACTTTCTTATCTTTGTACCTCTGTGGCTCACCCAGGACAGGGACAAGGTGCTTGGTTGAAAGTTGAAAGTTGCTTAATTTTGACAAATCATACAGTAAATATTAATAAGATGCAACATCACGGTGCATGGTAGTGATCAGTTAGAAATGTTTTCTGGGTTGTTCCCCAAGGAAACATGTCTTATTACATATTTCCTTCCTTCCACGCTAAATCCTGTTTCAAGATTCAAAGATTCAACTTCCAGGAGACAAAATCTTTTCTCTAAATGTATCATACCTCAAGAATGTAGAACAATTATCATTTTAAAATACACTTTATTTTTATAACATGAAACTATATATAATATAAAACTCATGCATTTTTATTATATTTTATGATTATATTGTATAATATGAAACTCATATAAACTAATACCTTTACTATACTACTGTTAGATATATACATGAAACGGGATATAATAAGCAGTACAATTATAGGTAAGACAGAATTGGGACGTTTACAAACATCGAGGGATTTTCTTTTATTTTCTATATCAGTTATGTCTCACATTCATATACAATTTGGTTTAGAGACATCATCTTCTAGATTTTATGTTCTGTTTAGGATCCAGTGAAGGATCTTGGTTTAAAGGTGCTTACTCACAACAATACCAAAGAAAACAGCAAAGAGCTGTAACCTCCATTCTCCTTCCATCCTGTTTTTGTTCCTCATCTCCCCTCTCTGTATCTCATTCTAGTCTTTGCTGGTGGTGTCATTTTCTCCTGGGCACTCACTCGGTGATGCTCACTGAATGGAACACTGTGCATGTAGCCCACCAGTGTATCTCACAATCGGGCTTGTGGACCACCCGTCACAAATTGCCTGATGTGCTGGTTTAAAAGGCAGATTCCTTGGACCTTCATCTCCCCTACCCAATGAATCTTCTTTACCCCAAAAGACTTGACGACGTGATTTCCAAAACTTCCCAATGGTTTTGGCACAGATGGAAATAGAGAATCACTGGACTGGGCCAGTACTGTCGTGACCCATCCCCATTCAAAGCTCTTTTGTGCGAAAAGGTACCATTTCCAACTTGACTAAAAGATAAGCAAGCGTGAGACAAGGAAGTGTGCCCTGCACCTTTTCCTGATTTGAATCACATCACAGGCTCCTTAGAGAGTCCTCTCTGGATGTCAGGCTTCCCAAACAGATGGTTCATTTCTGAAGAATCAGTTCCCAGGCGTCTTCTACTTTCTCACTAAAATTACGGTTGTGTGGGTTTGGTTGAAAAATACTACCTGCCATAGCTGCTAAGAGTCAAACAGAACACGAGCTGTGCAGACTGTCCCTGTGGAAGAGAGAAACTAGGCCAGCTCTTCCCAGGTGATGGAGGCTGTGAATAATGCATAGAGAGCTCACCTACTTCTCATGCGGGTCTTACTGCATTTGTATTTCCAATTGTGTTAGATTGTAAGTACTGCAGGGAAAACAGAAGGGAACACATCAAAAATCCTAGTCATGGCATGTTCAACAATTTCTGTTTTCTCCAATAGACCAGGATAGGATTACGTCAAGGAACAGTTAATAGAATGCCCTCTCCTAAGATCAGACCATAAGGCACGTTCACACAGAGTTCCTGCCTGGCATCAAATGCATGTTATTTTATATGAATGTTGTATACGCCTTACCACTTCATCAATCAATGCAAAGTCTGTCGTGAAATGAAGTGTGGGAGAAAGACAAGAGGACGTGAACAGGCATTCTCGAATCTTTGACCTAACAGATGAAATCAGAGACCCTGATTTGTCCTAACGGTTATTAACTTCAGCTCTAGAATGTCCCTTGCCAGAAAACATTGTTGGATCAGCTTATGATTTGCTGAACCACCCAGTGAAACGGCCCAGGGAAGTGCAAGGTGATTCTCTTGGGAAAGCAAAACAAATAGATTTGGAACATCTAGTGCTATTTGACTTTTCCACCTGTGACGCTGAGAACAGAGTATGAGAACTGAGAGGCATAGGCGTCAGACATTTAAAGAGTATCCACTGATGTCATATGCAATATAAAGTGCGTCATAGGTGGTGGATTCCCCATCTCATGAGACCTACAATCCCTCATGACGAGTACAAGTTCCCAGCCATTGTTATTTATTTATAAACATGAATGTATGTTGATTCCAAAAAGTGGTTCAATGTCTACAAACTAATGAGGAGAATTGAGAAATGAAAACTCAGAGTTGAGGCTCAAGGTGCTAACCAGAGGACCCCATATTTGGAGAGTCCTAGCCCCAGGGGAAGAGTCAGTGGATAGAGAGTGGAACCATTAGCAAGCATCCTAGATCACCCATATAATATAGGAAAGGAACAAAGTGGGTAGAGAAAATTAAAACCCTGGTGTTTATCCTTGTTGAGGTTATAACAGGCTTTACCCAGAGCTGAACCTGGAGTTCAGAAATGTCTGATCTCTCTATACCACAAGCCTCATGGGCCTTTTTATTGTTCTCTCTTCTTGAATGTATCCAGGCTAGCCAGAACTCCTCATCACCAGAGACTATTGGAGTCACTAGTAGAGTATGGAGTTCTTGGTCCCCAGGATCCAAGCTCTACTTCATTTCAGGCTCCACCCTTCCCAAGACATCTGAATTTGTCCAAGACACTGCTTTGCATTGATGCTATCTGAAGAGTTAGTGACTGGTCTTTCCAGAAGCGTAATTAGGCAAGCACTTAATTTCAGCACTGGCGAAGGCTTGGTCCTAACTTTTCATAATAACGATAGTAACCGTGACAAAAGAAGGAAAACATCACAAAGGTCTGTTTATCCAGGAAGGAGCCGAGTGAACCATGACAGACATGGTGGATCAGCAGCTACCGTTTTTTTTCTTCAGTTTCTTGATGGTTGTTTCTGTTCTGGCCTTGGGCATTCAGGTGTACAAAGTTCTCCTCTGTCCTTCCACACGTCTGAAGACAGCCAGTCCACCAGCACACCAGCTCCATCTCCTTTGGAAGTGAGAGGAAATCTCAACTCCTTGTAGCGCCCTTCCAGTCTTCACAGCATCTTAGCTGAGGATAAATGATGAGTCTGGGAGGTCTCCTCGCTTCGCTTCAGACTTTTAAGTATGAAATTAGCCAAGTAAATTTCTTGTACCTCAATTATCTAGCTTAGGGCCCCCAAAGTCTTGTTTTAAAGACTGAATTGTCAGTTACTGAAGATTTATGACTATCCTAGGAACGCTAACTCAAGAACACAACTCTTCTTCTGCACACTTCGCCTGAGAGCAGTACCGTGCAAGGTCATCTCTACTGCTCAACAGAGGAGGCACATGGAACCTGATCGATGCACACAACTCAGCAGAATCCAAGTCCTCTTTTTTACAGCTGCATCTCATGCACAGAAGTGAGTCGTGGAATTCAACCTTGGTGTGTGGGAGTTTTGTTTTGTTGTTGTTATTGTTTTGTTCTTAAAGCAGAGGAATGAGGACAAAAGAAATGTCTAGAAAAGACCGAGTGTGGGTCAAAGTTAATTTATTACCAAGGAAGTAAGGATGGGTGCTCCATTCCCTCCCCCCTCTCCAGTTTTAGTATTATTGAGCCATTACTTTATCATACAGAGTACTTAGGTCAGAGTTCTATGAATAGTCAAGCAGGAAAAAAAAAAAAGTTACTAGAGAGACCACAGGAAGCTCAGAGAAATAGTAGGTGGACTGGAAAATTAAGTTCAGGGACCCAAATGTCACTCCTGGAGTTTGAGTAGGAGGCTCTCTCTGCAATCACTGCCACAGAGGACCAGATGCTACTGTTTACTTTGTTGCCAGGAAGTAGACCCGATCACATCAAGAGACAAACACCCCGCTGTCACCACCAACAAAAAGCAGAATCAGGCAGAGCCTTCTGACCCAAGTACTCACTTCTGGCTGATAGCGTTTGGATGAACCAAAGAAATAAATGCTGCTCTCACCTTGCATATCTTCGGGTTCTGCATCTCCAGATGCAGCCTGCTGTAGAGGAAAAATCTTTAGGCAAGATTGACATCTGTCCTGACCACCCATCCACAACCCTTTGTTGTTGCTATTGTTGCCCAGACAACACAGTGTACCCACCACTGACATCGCATTGTGTTAGGTACTTCAAGTCATCAAGAGGTGATTTAAAGCATACATGATAATGTGTCCAACTCATCTGTAAATACCATGCCATTTGATATGAAAGACTTGAGCATCAGTAGATTTCATACATGTGGAGGTCGAGGAACCCACCTCTTATGGGGACTGAGGGTCTGCTGTGTGCCACCGTTGCAGGGGGCAGCATGAGAATCCAGTTTTCTGGGTTCTGTCTTTCTGAATCCTGTGCTCCCTAAATACAGCGAGAGGACCGAGAAGCGGTTGTGTGAGGCAAGTTAGTGCAGAGCTGCTTGCCGTCATCCATGAGATGGTAAACCGTCAAGGAGAGGTGGCCAGGATGTGAGCAAGGGAAAACAGCAGTAGATGAATGGCAAGTAAATAGATGAGATGCCGTTCTTTGTGGCGGGAAGAAGGGAAAGCACGTACAGAAAGGAGCATTAGCGGGGTAGAGAAGAAAGGAAGTGTCAGACATGGGTCGCTTTGTCAGGGTACCATGAGACAGAGGAGTGAGAAGTAGGAGACAGTCTTTCCATCTGAGTTCTGTTGCTACGTCACTGCCCACTAACCAGCACCATTTAATTAAAATCTCGGTTGCTAAAACGAAAGCCAAGCCAAGCAAACGGACCTGGTTATAATAATAAATTGTTAGGGGAACTTCAAGTAACTTTAAAATCAAAGCTCTTTAGTATGTATTGTCAATGACATGAATTCTAAGGCAAAAAAATTTATCATGTGCATGCCTGCGTGTGTGTATGTGGACGTGCATGTGTACTCAAACCTGTGTGAGTGTGTGTGTGTGTGTTGTGTGTGTGTGTGTGTGTGTGTGTGTGACTTCTGTGTGAATCCTGGAACAATGTGGCTACATAGTAAGAGGATGACCTGGAATGTCAGTCCTGCCTTCCACTTTGTTTGGGAGACTGGGTCTCTTGTTGTCCACTGCTGGGGCGACCTGACCCACAAGCCTCTGGAAAATGTTCTGTCCCTGACTCTCATGCCTGTGTAGAAGCACGGGCATGACAGACAGGTGTGTTATTACATCTGTCTTTTATGTAGCTTCCAGGGATGCACAGTGAGCTCTTTCACTAATGTGCCATTGCCCTAGGCTTTGATAGCTTTTTTTTAAAAATGAGTTTTCTTTATATTTTAGGCAAATATTCAAGGAGTCAATGATAAATGTATAAAATTAAGAAATTAAAAACATCAGGTGTGGTGCTACACACCTTTAGTCCTAGCACTCAAGAGGCAGAGGCAAGAGGATCTCTGTGAGTTCAAGGCCAACCTGGTCTGTATAGTGAGCTCCCAGCCATCCAAGGCTGTATAATGACACTCTGTCTTAAAAACAATACTGTAACAATAAATCTGAATTGGACGTTATATAGATCTGGAACTCACATTTTTATGGCACACATGTATTTTTATAATTCTGTGCATCAAAACATCTAAGATATAACGTCACCACATTAACAATTACTTCCCTTAGCTTTTGGATTTTAGACTTTTGTAGCATTCCTTGTGAGAAACATCTAGAGCTTGTGCACCAAAAGGAAACTTCCAAACATTAATGGAAGTATATAGAGAGGGTTTAAAAAGGAGCCAGTTCAACGAGTCTCCCATTGGAGGTAATTTGAACAAATACTCATATCCTGTGGCTGTAGTTTCTTGAAACCCATTGAATTTATTTTGTATGGGTTTGTGCAAGTTTGTGTGTATGCATGTGTGTATATGTATGCGTGCAAGTGGAGGTCAGAGGTCATTGCTCGGGAGTCATCTGACTTGTCTATCACTGGTTTGGGGCTAATGTATCCTGGATTAGGCTAGGCTGGCTGGCTGACCATCAAGCCTCAGAGACTCTCTAATTTTCGTCTCCCCAGAACTACAACTAGCCTTTTCATTTTTTCCCATAGGGGTATGGGGAATGGAATACAGTGACTTGTGCTTGTGTGCCAAGCACTTTACCAACTGGCCTATTTCCTTAGCTTCTGAAATTCATAGAATGTGTGCTAAGAACTCATGAGTCCGCAATGATAGTCATGAGAAGGGATGTTGTAGGAGTGGGGGAAGACCTCACTGTTTGTTATTTGAAGTAATTACTGAACTAATGCCTAGCCTTGGAGTAAAGAGAAAAGATAAACCTTCAATCTGATTTTGAGAAAGGCTGTACCTCAGGGCAATCAGCTGATAAGGCTTGGCCCCTGGTCAGCACCATCTTACCAACACTTCATGCTTGTCTAAATTATAGACCACCAATGAACTCATGGCGACACGTGGATAAGTAACTATGGGGAACTGGGCATCCATTTGGGGCCACAGTAATGCCAGAGACTGGTTTCTGGTGACGATGAAGGGAAAAACATGTTGTCCCACCCCAGTGGCTTCTCTCAGCATCTCCAGGTTGGTGCCAGCGGAGTCAGAGTCTCAATGAACAGATGCAATGCATAGTCTCAAAATAGATCATCTTCTGAACAAGTCAAATACACAGGATTCGGAAGATACTGAGAGAATGTTTTAAATGGACTGATTATTATACAATACTAACCCCTTAAAATTTGAGGAAAATATTGCTTTGCCTATATACATAGGAAAACCACTTTCATTTTAAAAAGAAATAACCGAAACGTTAAAAGTGAAATGTATTAGTGGCTAGAGGGTCCTTCAAAACAATGTATTGCGTGTGTCAATTTTAGAAATCTAGTAGGCAATTAGAAAAAATATTTTCTCGGTGAGTTTTTTTTTGTTTGTTTGTTTTGTTTTTAAATAACAGAACATTGTAGTCTTTGCATCGTGTTGGAAAGCTTTCGTGCTGATGAGAAACTGAGATAGGAACTGGTCAGGCAGGGCAGGGATCCCAGAGCAACAGTTCCGACTGAGAACATCCTTGCTGGAGGCCAGGAATGTCAGGGCATTGTTTGGGTTCCAGTTTCTCTGTCATGTCCTAAACGAAATGAGCACCTCTGCCCGGGGGCTACGTGTGACGACGTGACTGAAACTGAGCAAGGCACTTGGACACCTCCTGGTTGGGCCAACTGGACAGACCAGCTCATCTCCTTTCCTGGGCCTCTGCCCAATTTCTACCATAAGTCCTTTAAGAAGCCCCCAGGCTCGCTGCTCAGTGGTATCCTATTCCCTGCCACCTGCTTTGGGAGGGGGGGGGGAGTTCATTCTCTGTTCTGTTCACTTTCTGCTTGCTCCGCGAATTTCACTTTTAAAATTCAAGAGCTAAGAACCCACAAGCTTGGGGTGGCTTTCAACACTGTCAAGTTTTCTGGGACCCTAGTCCCCCAAGCAAAGCGCACCAAGAGCCAAGAAAGTCTCTGTCATTCTTGAAGATACCCCAGTATTCCCGCGTCTGTATCTATGGGGACTTTTCATTGCTCACCCTAACTCTAGATCCGGGTTGGCTGTTCTGTTCCAGCTAGCAGTGAGGCAACACTATACCACAAATGGCAAAGTGGTGTATTTGTTTAACTAAGTGCTGTTACTGTGCCTTCCCAGTGAATCACTCCAAGCACTCAGAGATTAATGAAGGAAAAACTCTTTCACAATAGCGTACCACAGGCTCAGGCTGATGCATGGAAGGGAACCCACCTGGGACAGAAATCCCTGTCGACATAGGTAGTTTCACAGCCCCAAGTTACACTTGGAGCAATCAAAGGTGTTTTTACAGAGACAGTAATTCCACGGCTTGGTTGTTTGGACAAATGGGGAGATTTACGATGTAAAAATAGTGCCATAGTTATCTCTGAGACAAACCACGGCTGCTTTTCCCAGGGCAGCCATTAGCCAGGGTCACCCTGCCCTCCTGGTAGAACTATGCTCTCCCTGATAAGAGGCTGCAGGTTTAATCAGTGGCTGTCAGCCAGGGCTGGCTTCTCTAAATTGCCTGGACAGAGACAATGCTCCTTTAGCTAACGTCTACTTTTGTGTAACTTAATATTTTCTAAGGGATGTTATTGGTGAACCCTTCATAACATCACTTCATTACTTCCATTTCCCCCTCAGTGCCACACACTGAAGACCTGGAACAGCAGAGATGCACCCTCTCACAGTCCTGCAGGCTTGAGTTCAAGAGCCAAGTGCTGCAGAGATGTTTCCTTCGGAAGGTGCTAGAGATCATTCAGTGCCTCTCTCCAGCTTCTGGGAGCGTTGCTGGGGACTTTGGGGCACCTGAGTTTATAGACGCATCAATCACACCTATCCTGCCTTCATCTTCATAGCTGCCTCTGTATTAGCCAGGGTTCTCTAGAGAAACAGCTGAAAGAGAGAGAGGGAGAGAGAAAGAGTGTATGTATGTGGTTTATTAGAGAGGCTTAGAGGCTATGGTTCAGCCAGGCTAACAATAGCTGTGTCCCAATGGGAAGTTCATGAATTCAGTCATTATTTAGTCCACGTGGCTGGATGGCTCAGCTGTTCTTCAGTACACGTCAGAATTCCAAAGAAGTAGGCGCTAACACCAGTGGAGAAATGAACTTGCCAGTGAGAGCAAAGGCCAGCAGGCAAAGAGCAAAAGTGTCCTTCTTCCACGACCTTTATACAGGCTGTCAGCAGAAGGTGTGGCCCAGATTTAAGGTGGATCTTCTGCCCTCAAATGATCCAGTCAAGGAAAATCCCTCACAGGGCTGCCCAGTCACGTAGGCTTTAGTTAATTCCAGAGGTAGTCAAGTTGACAACCAAGAAAAGCAATCACATTTCCCAGTCCTTTTTGTGGGGGGCAGGTGTAACAGGAACCCAGACCTTAGCACAACTAACTCCATGATGGAAGTACCATTCAGGCTGTAGAACTCAGCATGTAAACAGCACCACCTGCCAAAACATAAACAAAGGCCTCATCCATCAAAGTCCATAGTATGGACAAGTCTCTGACCATATTGACCTTGTTCTTTTTGACTTCTGTAGTTCTGTTTCTGGCTAACTGCTCTTGCTAACTGAAGTATGTCAACCTAGAACATATTTTTTTGTGTGCTTAGAAGTTCATCTTGTGAAAGGCTCAGGGCTACACTGGAATCCTGAACATCCTATGTAGTCACTAGCCAGCTGATAAAAACTTTCTATTGATAAAACCCATGTCTGAGCAGTCTTCTCTGGTGAATACCCCACAACACAGGGTCTCTTAGAAATGCAGGCTAACCTTGAAGGATGATCTTGAACTCTCGGTCTTTCTACCTCCACCCATGAGTGCTGGGATTACAGGCATGCTTGGCCACACTCAGGTCAGAGTTCCCCTTTTTATAAACTCCACTGGATTGAAGCCCATCTAAATGACCTCATTTTAACTTAACTACACCCATACACACCATCTCTACAGAAGGCCACACTCTGCTGGCTGTGGTGGCCATTGGCTACAATTCTAGGAAGCTAAGGCAGGATGACAAAGAGTTTGAGGTAGCTTGGGTTAGATAGTATGACCTTGTCTCAAAACAAAATGAAATGGAGGATCACACTCCATTAGGGTCAGGACGTCAACGTATGCAACCCATGGTGGTATGGAAGAGAAAATTAAAGGTGTTCCATATGGAGAAGTCCCGGGGTTCATTGAACTTCCCAGTCCTCAGTCACTACTCAGAGGAGGGTGCTGCACACAGGAGTCCACCCTGTCTTCGATTATGGACCTGGCACTTCTTCTGTTGCTTATCACATTTCCTGAAACTGGTACACTGGTTAGACACTATGCCCTAGAAGTGGGAAGCACAAACAATTCGATGTAGCCGGGGCTAGCCCCACCCAGTGACTGAACACAAGACAGACATTTGCCAATCTTTTGTGCCTCTCACCGGAGCAACATGTTTTCATTTTGCTTTGAAATTCCAAGAATCCACCAGAACTAACTCTATTGTACCACTAAAAAAAAAAAAAATCTTCTCCCTTTTTCTCTTGAGAGAGAGTTTGATTTTCTTAGGAAATGTCTTGATGCATTCCTCGGGACTTGGCTCCACAATTCTGCCTTTTGATTAGTTGTGGTTTTTCTATAATGGTCTCTGCCTGTTGCAAAGACAAGATTCCTTGAAGGGTGAGGCCAGGCACATGAGAGGGGTCAAAGAGCAGAACGGGAAGGGAAAACTGATGTCATTATATTATAATATCAAAAAATAAATAACTTTTAAAAAGAGAAATGTCTTGACTCTAAAAAGTGGCTTTTGTTCTCAATTCATGGAAGGTGACTTGGTAAACGTTGATCTTATCTCACTTTTGTATTTTTATTATGAAAATGTTGAAAATTAAAAAAAAAAGATAAAACAACATTATCTAATGATTTATGTTCCTCTTGTAACTGGACGTGGAAACATAGTAACGTAACTTTTCTAACTTTGTTATTAAAACCTATTGCACAAGAGGGCGCTAGGTTAACATATAATAAGACATCCCCACAGAAAGACCAATGCACAAATTAAGATTAGCCCCAAATACATTTTAGTCATTGTTTGTTTCACAGCTGAGAACTGGGAATATTTCCTTGCTGAAGAATCTTTCACAAATTCCTCATATAACTTCCTCATGTCTGAAAACCCCGGTGTCTTTGAATAAACCCCAACACATACAGGACTTTGAAATGCATTGGCAGAGATGCTTTCTTCGAAGGTTGTGGAGACTCTTTAGTGCTTCTCTTCAGCTTCTGGGGGTGTGCTAATGACGTTAGGGCACCTTGGCTTATAGCAGCATCAATCACCCCAATCCGGTCCTTATCTTCACAGACAACCCCCTGTATCAGTCACCATGCTCTAGAGAAACAATTGGTAGAATGTATGTATGTGATTTTTATTGGTTTATTGAAATCCATTGAACTTATTTCATATGGGATTTTCATGTTTGCACAGATGCCTGTGCATGTCAGAGGTCATTACACACACACACACACACACACACACACACACACACACACACACACACACGGCAATCCAGAAATGCCTGGCAAATATACGCCTATCACTTCATCTGAATAGGGCCTCAAGTTATTAAGCTTTTTATTACCCATGTAATGTGTGCTATTAAGCAATTAGAGGCAGTTGTCAAAATAAATTAAGTAAACTTTACCCATGGTGCAGCATGTCCTTAAAAAGGTTATTCATTTTCCTGGTGGCTCAGTTTAAATCTGGACGGGCATTGTGGGTAATACATGCTGCCTCTTGGAAGGCTCATCCTAACACTTCATCCTACCGAGATATATATACATATATAGGTACTTTGAGGCAAAAGAAATCAGCAAAAATGTTAGGTATAAGAACAAATGTACGGAAACATCCATGGCATCATTTCAAATTTGCCTAGTTTAAGCACTCAAAATATAAAGATTTGCATTTGTGTAAAGAAAAAGATTCATAAACTGTAGATAAAGCCTAAGAGGAAAACGTGGCCACAGCATTAAATCCCATTACTGTGGTCAAGTCTTTCATTGGGTAATGAATGAACAACTTCTCAAAGATAACACAGAATTATGTTTTTTAATTAGATGTGAGTGTTGGGTGTGAATGTGTATATGGTATGTGTGTTGTGTGTTGTTTAATGTGTATGATGTGATGTGTGTGTGCTGTGTGTGTATATAGGGTGTGTGTGTGTGTCTGTGTGTGTGTGTGTGTGTGTGTGTATGGGGTGTGTGTGTATCGGGTATGTGTGTGTATGGTGTGTGTATAGTGTGTGTATGTATAGTGTGTGTGTGTATGGTGTGTGTGTGTCTATGGGGTGTGTGTGTATGGTGTGTGTGTGTATAGTGTGTGTTATGTGTGTGTGTATGGTGTGTATGTGTATGTTGTGTGTGTGTATGGTGTGTATGTGTATGGTGTGTGTGTATGGTGTGTGTGTGTGTATAGTGTGTGTATGTATAGTGTGTGTGTGTGTATGGTGTGTGTGTGTATGGTGTGTGTATAGTATGTGTATGTATGGTGTGTGTGTGTGTATGGTGTGTGTGTGTGTGTATGGGGTGTGTGTGTATCGGGTATGTGTGTATACGGTGTGTGTATGGTGTGTGTGTATGGTGTGTGTATAGTGTGTGTATGTATAGTGTGTGTGTGTATGGTGTGTGTGTGTATCGGGTATGTGTGTGTATGGTGTGTGTGTGTATGGTGTGTGTATGTATGGTGTGTGTATGTATGGTTGTGTGTGTATGGTGTGTGTGTATGGTGTGTGTATAGTGTGTGTATATATGGTGTGTATATGTATGTGTGTGTGTGTGTGTGTGTGTGTGTGTGTGTGTATGGGGTGTGTGTGTGATATGTGTGTGCATGCCACAGCATGTGATGTCAGACAGCAGGTTGCAGCAGTCAGACCTCTCCTTCCACCATGTGGTTCCTGGGGATTGAACTCAGGTCACCAGACTTAGCACCTAACGCCTCTCACAGACCAGCTGTCTTATCAGCCCAATAACCACGATTTTTACCCTTTTCCTTCGTTACTCTGTGGACTGTAGACTAGGTGGACTTGAGTCTAAATTCCCAAACTTGAAGGCTGAGTTTCCCACCTCTAAAGAAGGATCACTATTCCTATTTGATGAGACAATGTTTGTACTTTACACAGATCAAATAATATTATAAAGTATTAAATATTGTCTGTTTTTTTTTTCAGTCTTTTTTCTCTTTTTTGTAGCTTCTCTCCATCACTTTACTTTCTCTTTAATTGGCTTTTTAAATACCTGCTTCCATCCTGCTTACTATTTAGTTCTTTTCACTCTGTCAGTTCCTCTTGGTGTCTTTCTTAACCACCCCACTCCCTGCACTTATTTTTCCAACCCTTGTGAGCTGCACTATGGCAGCAGCATGTGGAACGGTTAAATACAGTGCCTGATGCACAGTGGGTGCTCTGACCATTCATAAGGGTGTCTTTCAGAGACATACTCGTTTCCTGTTCCTGTTCATTTCAGCTCTGCGGAGGGTGCAATGTTATACTATAATCTGTTGTACACCTCTACAGAGGGTGCAGTGTTATGCTGTAATCTGTTGTTTTAGGCGGAGTTGTCTTGTTGTTGTGTGTATGTGTCTGTGTGTAGGTGTTTGTGCACCACTTGCATGCCAGTGTCTTTACAGGTCAGAAGAGGGCACTGGATCCCTTGGAACGGAAGGTACAGACAGTTGTGAGCCTCCATGAAGGTGTTGGGAATTGAACTTGGGTCCTCTGGAAGAGCAGTCAGTGCTTATTAACTGCTGAGCCATGTCCTCAGGCCCTTGAAGTAATTTTTAATAAGCCATCCAGAGACTATCTACCTTTTTTTCCTGTTTGGTTGATTTTGATGTGCTCATTAGAGGTTCCATCTACACAGCTAACAATGCTGGTCAGGAAGGAGGACCACGCAGCGGTCTAATAGAGTGACCCCACATTTAAGGTCTATTTGAAACTGACTATTAGGACTGTTTTTAATCTATGAATTTGACTGTTGTGAAACTATTTTCTGTCCGTTTGAAACTATGTGCCTTGCAATAGTTTGAAATGCCATAGTTGTGAAACTACGGTCTGCAAATGACCACATTCAATAATATGCTCTTATTTCTCTGAACTGGGTTCTATATTGCTCTATTTTTGTCAATTAAAAGCAGAATTTTAGACAGTAAGGGACCATTTTGTGGTCATTATCTTCATCTAGTTTCTTTCCTCAGAGAGCTTTAGCTCCCGAAACAGAGCTAATAAACCAGTGTCTGGTACTTTGGACTTGAAAATCTACAGGGAATTCTTCTTCTTCCATGAGGTACCGGAAGCAGGAGCATCATCGAATGAATGATTACCTTTGCTTCCTCAAGGGGCTGATGATCAGGTCTCCAATTCCTACTTACCCTCTCTCGGGACGACGCCATGACACTCTCTGGGATCCAGCCCAGGCCTTGTGCATGCTGGGCAAACAGGCAACGGTTAAGCTGCATCCCTAGCCCAGCCCATGAGGCTTCACAAAGCTCGGGGAAGGCGTTTCTGATGAGAGAGGTTGCTGACACAACCAAGACCAAGAGTACAGTGGATAGGGGCTCCTTTCAGTGCCTTAAATAATTTCCCGTATCTTTGCGGTCCAGATCTGGCTTCTGTGGTGTAATTTCCATCACAATATAACAGATTGGAAGTAATATTGGGTTTGCAGAGCACAGCAGGCTTGAGTATTATTGCGGTAGCAAAAAAAAAAAAAAAAAAAATCTCTACTTCATAAACTCTTTCCTGACCCTTTCATTTTTTCCTTTTAAACAAAATAAATATCACAGATCCTTTATCACACCCCCAATCATTGTGCATCCTGCATACTTAGCGCGTACTTGGACCCTGCAAGCAATCCAAAATCAAAGCAGAACGAACAGTTCTGATACCATCAGAGATGGTAATTATTAGCCCAATCATTTCAATCACTTACAGCAGTGACTAGATGTTCCATTGAGCACAAAATTCTTAATTTAAAGCTATGCCCAGCCATATCCAGATTACAGTAGGATGGCATTGATTATTTATATACTTCTGCCTTGGTCAGGTTTCCAGACAAAGTAAAAGCACACATTAATGGTTTGAGGACAGTGAACTAAAGGAACATTTCACGAAGGTGTGGACTGGGAGTCAAGAATCAATACAAAACAGAACAGCAGTCAGTCAAAAGCTGGTAACCGTGCGTGGGAGGAGAGAGCTGTCACCTGCTCAGGACAAGCAGTGCAGTAATGCTTAGCAGTTTCATCAGGCAGCTGTGAGGAGAGGGTGGTGGGATGAGAGGTGACATCTGTGGTAGAAGGATGAAGGCCATCTGCTGTGGTCTGCAAGACAATGACGGGTTTTGATGGTTAATAGTCAGAGTCAGCTTACCGTATTTAGAATCGACGATGACACACACCTGGAGGCATGTCTCAGGTGGTCATTATGAGGTTTTACTGAGGAGGGAAGGCGCACCCTGAGTGTGGGCAGTACTGTACTATAAGATGGTACCCTACACTAAATAAAAAGGGAAGAGGATAAAGAGAGCTAGGCACTCATCGGTCTCTTCTGTCTGACTGTGTATATGCAATGTGACCATCCATCTCCCATCCCTGACGCCTCACCGTGATGGACTACATCCCCTCAAACTGCGGGCCACAATACATGTTTCCTTGCTGTGTTTTGGTCAGGAATTTCTGTCCCTGCATTGAGAAAAGTATGTACGGCATTGGGGAAATGAATATTCTAACTCCACCCTCTTTAGGGGAGTGACCTATGTTCCACTCTTCTGCCCTGTGAAGACACAATATTAATATCCATTGCTTCCCCCACTCCCAGCATAGGAGGGGGTGATCGGAAGAGTCACACCAGATGAACTGGAACTTCTGAGCCTCCTCAACCACAGGCAATAAGTTTCTGTTCCTCATAAATTACACAGCCTGTGGCATGTTGTTATACTATCACAAAAAGGATGGAGATGTGATTTTTTTCATTCTATAGATATTTATGTTTGTTTACATAGTAACCCTGAGAAATCTACTAGCAACTCATGAGATCTTAGTAGATAAGAGTTCATTGAGTTTGCTAATAATCCTATACAAAACTCAAGTATATATGTATATGTGTGTATATATATATATATATATATATATATATATATATATATAACTGTGCTTATAACTATATGCTAGCAACAGAGAGCAGAAAGATGTACATGTTCACATTTGGGTTATTAAAACATAGCTCCTCTTGGTTAATCCTGAAGTTAATTTCAGTAAGAACACCAGTTGTGTGTGGTAGAAACTGAAATTCTACCTTAAAACATACATTAAAGAAACAGCCAAGCACTACAGAGTAAGGAGGAGCTGAGAGAGAGGAAGCCATGATCAGAATATAGTGTATGAAAAAATTATATTCAACAAAAAATATCTAACAACAACAAAAGAAATGTGGTTCAAATGCATTTTTGCAAGGGAGTCATAAGAAAAACCTGCAGAGTACTGGATTAGATGAAGACATACACAAACGGATATCAAGACTTACTATAAAACTATAATTAAGCCAAAGTGACAAGAAATAAGACAAATAGAAGAAGAGGTAGTCTAGATGCAGATCTCCATATATCTTATTGCTGATTATATGAGTGAGGTGGCGATAATCAGTAGGATTAAAGGGGAATGATAACTAACTATGGGGAAAATATGAAATTACATCCTTACCTTCTATCATATAAAACTACCATCTCAAAGGGGAGGTAGGTGTGCTGTGGGATAGTCTGTATGTCAAATTGTTCTGATTGGTCAATAAATAAAACACTGATTGGCCAGTGGCCAGGCAGGAAGTAGGTGGGACAAGGAGAGAGGAGAATTCTGGGAAGCAGAAGGCTGAGGCAGAGAGACACTGCCAGATGCCGCCATGACCAGCAGCATGTGAAGACGCCGGTAAGCCACCAGTCACGTGGCAAGGTATAGATTTATGGAAATGGATTAATTTAAGCTATAAGCACAGTTAGCAAGAAGCCTGCCATGGCCATACAGTTTGTATGCAATATAAGTCTCTGTGTTTACTTGGTTGGGTCTGAGCGGCTGTGGGACTGGCGGGTGACAAAGATTTGTCCTGACTGTGGACAAGGCAGGAAAACTCTAGCTACATAGGTGCTCATTGTCTGTGGTAAAGCCATGTGCATGCTTCAGAATGCTGCTTGTTGTTTTTTTCTCCAACTAGAAATACCCTCTACTTTTACAGAGCTCACCTGACTTAGCTATTGTACGCTTAGGTGAACAATTATTTGATCCTTCTCACTGTTAAGCTGTGCCTTAATTTTCTCTTACTGGGATGAGACACCATGATCAATGCAGCTTTATGAAAGAAAACATTTAATTGGGGGCTTGCTTACAGTTTCAGAGGGCAAGTTCCCTGAATGAGTCCCCTGTTATGACTGGGGGTGCGATGCAGCAGATAGGCGGGCATGAAACCGGAGCAGTAACCGAGAATGTACATCTGCAAAGAGGAGGCAGATAAAAGCTACCTGGGAGTTGGGGTGGGTTTTTGAAACCCCAAAGCCCAGCCCCAGTGACACACCTTCTCCCACAAGGTCCTTATCCTTCCCAAACAGTTCTGCCAAACAGGGACTAAGTATTCCAATTCGAGCCTATTGGGGCCATTTTCATCCAAGCTACCCCAGACTGTAAGTTCTTCGAAAGCAGAGTGGTCAGTATGATTTTGGCGTTATTCTTGCTCAGTACTGTGCCTCTCCAGACCTTGTAGATTCCCTAGCTCCTTCCATACATTTTGGTTGAATTAGTGAACAAATAATCAATGAGAGACTTAATATTGTTATTTTATTGTTTGATAAAGGCTGCACAACCAGTAAGTGAACGGACTGAAATTCAATCTATCTGAAGGAGGGGAAGAGACATGACTGGGCTGCCATTGTAAAGCAGGGTCTTCTAAGCAGGGTCAGCTAAGGTACTAGACTCAGTAGTTTTTCCACTGAAGGTGATTTCTGACTTGGAAGGGATATTTGACAGCGTCCAAGGGGAATTTTGGAGTGTCGTGGCTACAGAAAGGAACATCCCACCGGTATCTAGTGGAGGAAACCCAGGGACACTGGGAGAGAGCTCAGTTGGTAAACTGCTTGCCTTGAAAGTGTGAGGACTCAAGTTAGATCTTTGGGATCCATGTAGAAAAGTCCCAGTGCTTGGGAGGTGAGAAGATTCACCCTGGTGCTCAGGGGCAGCCAGGGTAGCCAAGTGGGCAAATTCTAGCTTCAGTAAGAGATCCTGTCTCAAAACCCAAGGTGGATCGTGTTTGTTAGGAATGATACCCAAGGTTGATCCCTGACCTCCATATTCATGTGCTAACATATATACATATGTACATATACATACATATGTACACATACAAACATACATATACACATACACATACATTCTCTCTCTCTCTCTCTCTCTCTCTCTCTCTCTCTCTCTCTCTCACACACACACACACACACACACAACACACACACACACAAACAGGAACACACACCCCAAAAGTTATTTGGCCAAAGGATCATTGGGCCATGGTTGAGACATCCTGGTTTAGGCTGTGTAGCTATGTGTTGGAGTGAGCATCAATTTTAATCACCCCTGGAACATAAGACTGATGCTGCACAGCCTGCTCTCTGCCCCTCCCAGCATCATCACAGGTCAGAATACTTGGCCTTCCCTCTAGCCAAGCGCTGACCTTCCCAATGGTCATCCTAGTCACTCTCCAGTGGGCAGGACTCTGGCAGTTCACCATTCACTTTGAAATCCTGAAGACCTCTGCTTTTTAATTTTTTAAATCTTTAACTGATTTTTTTCTTCTTTCCCTACGTACAGAATTCTGAGTGAGACTTGTTTCTTTCCATTAGCTGTCAGGTTAGATTTGGGGTTGTTTTATTTGGATTTTGGCATTAAGAGGTGTTCCATAGTCATGGAAAGTTGAGAATAGAGCATTTTAATGAGCTTTCTACAGTGGGGAGTCTCTAAGGGAGTATTAAAGGTGCCTTTTAGAGTTATATTCTTGATTCTTTCCATTGCCTTCATGTACAGTGAGCATCTTGATTTAATCCCAAATTGAGACTTGTTTCTGCATCCACCACAGCAGCGCTGACTGCTAACAGGCTCATTAAGCAAAGCCCATTGATTGCATCACTGTCACCTGGAGCCATTAGCACGCACTGTGGGATGTGCAAAGCACGGACCCAGGGAACCTGAACCGAGACATAGCAATGACCTCTGGTTCTCATGCAGAGGCTGGCCCAGACATTTTGGCTCTATGGAATGAAAGGAAGCAGGTTTTACTCATGCCAAGATACAAGCAAATAATCCAAGACATCCAACAAAGGATTCAAATGTCTTTGTTTAATATTTACCTATAAACCTTTTTCTGGAAATGGTCTGGATCTTGAAATTGAATAAAAAAAATGGGCTTTTAAATCAACAAAGACGAGTATCAGTAAAATGCAGAACTTCTTGTTTCTCCTCTTCACCCCGTGACACGTGACTGGGTCTTTTTCAACTCCGGGTTCCTCGCTGTCAAGATGGGTTGGGTGGTGATGCATTCCTCAGCGGACTATTCCAAGGATTAATGAGCAAATAGGCAGATAATCATGCCCAACACGTGCCAATTTATCGAGAATAATTGTTATTCTCCACTTCTACCCAGCTCTCACCATTGATGTTCCTAGAAAAATCAGAAAGATGGTAATCAATACTAAATAGAAGATATAATTAAATAATACAGATTTTCTTTGTGCTCTTAAGAGTTTCCGAGGGGCTGGAGAGATGGCTCAAAGTTAAGAAGACACACTGTTTTTGCAGAGGACCGCAAGTTTAGTTCCCAGCATCCACATTGGGTGATTCACAAGTACTCCAGTTCCAGGGTATCTGACGCCTTGTATCCTCATGTGCACAAACCCAGCACAGACACACATCCACACACATAATGAAAATTAAAAACAAATCTCACAAACACTCTCCTGGAGCACATCTCATTAAATAAAAAAAAAAAAAGACGCTTCCTTATCAAATTCATTTTTGAAATTGACAAAAAGACAATCTGCTGGTTAGAATTAATGTGCTTGTGTTTTGAAAGAAAATGGTCCCCAAAGGGAATGTTACTATTAGGAGGTGTGGCTTTGTTGGAGTAGGTGTGGCCATGTTGGAGGAAGTTCATCGCTGTGGAGGTGGGCTTTGAGGTTTCCTGTGTTCAAGCTACTCCCAGTGTCACAGTTCACTTCCTGTTGCCTGCATATCAAGATGTAGCCAACACCATGTCTGCCTGCATGCCACATCATGCTCTCCGCCATGATGATAATGGACTGAACCTCTGAAACTGTAAGCCAGCCCCAATTAAATGTCTTTTCTTGCTAAGAGCTGCTGTGGTCATGGTGTCTCTTCACAGCAATAGAAACTCTAAGACAGTGCTCTTCCCACCTAATTTGGCCAGCTTGTCACTTGATACATTACAAACTCTTCACTGCTGTGACAGGCTGAGATTCTCTGAGTGAGATCTGAAACAAACCACAAACGTAAAGAGATGAGGATAATTGCCTGTGTGAGCATTACAGGGAAAGACGGTGATGCTACGTGACCACACGATCTCTAATTTTAAGTTTACAGATTCACACTCCATCCATAGGAACACAAGCCTGTATGTTGTCAGTCTCCTGGGACTAGAAGGCATTTATGCATATCTTCGTGGTGTTGACACATAATTTTTCTCTAAATCGATAATGGGTTATTTACTATTCATTAAGGGACCAAGAAAAGTTTTAAATGTGGAATAATCTCCCTCCAAGACTCAGGAACATTGTATAAGAGGGGACAGAAAGAATGTAAGAGCCAGAACATGGGGAGGGGTGCTGCGAAATATCAGGACATGAAGTAGCAACTGTGTATGTGGATTCACAGAAGCCACGGTTCCCTGCAGGAGACCTGCCGAAGACTGAGGCCAGCAGCATTCCACCATGGAACAGGAAGGGGCTTATGAGGCCATACCTCTCCCAGAAGAGCTATTGCCGGTTAATGGATGTTGGGAGGCATTGTCTTCTGTAGGATAGCCACTGGCGAGTTACCTCTGTTCACTAAATAAACTTCCACTCCCAATCATGCAAGGAATTGTGATCAAACTCAGTGGGACACCAAAAGAAATTAATGAAAGTAGTAGGGGACTTGTTGAGAAAGGGTTTAGCAGGAGGCAGGGGTGTGGGATCAAAGAAGGTAATGAATAGTAAATGCAATCAAAACACATTATATAGATGTTTGAAATTGTTAAAGTATGAATAATTATGTATGCCTCTTGTAGCTATGTTACTTATTAAATAAGAACTTCATGAAATTCATGACTTTTGAAGCAAAAAGCTAATATGCCGTTTATTATTTCTCTTATTATAATAAAAGTAAAGACACAATTGGATAGAACGAGACTGAATATTCTATTTATAACATATGCCTAATGGTCTGAATAGGACTAAGGACAGTGTGTTGTCATGGTGACAATATCCAGGGTTATTATGCACAAAGCCAATGACAGCATATTAGAGAGTATTTGGAGAAATATCCTGTTCCTCTCCTTTTGTACACAGGTCCTAATAACCATCATCTCGGGATGATGACAACGTGTTGGACAGGCCTAGGATTTAAATATGGGTCTGTATGTTGTGGCTCTACAGTAGAACTAAGGAGGACTTAGTTACCTCCTCAATAAATACTTGATGAATGCCCATTCAAGCTAATGCTGTATACATTTGGGACTAAATAGCTAGGCTAGGCTACTACATATAAAGTTCTTGTAGTTGTAGGCTAAGAGTTAACACTGGAATAGTATCTGGCTTCTTTGACCCTTACTCTCCTCATCTGTCACATAATTATACCTACAACAGAACACGTGCTAAGAAGGAACACATGGTAAGAATTCATAAGCACACATGGCTTCATGAATATGATTCTGAATACTCAAATGTACAAAGCCAGCTAAATGAAAGGCAGGCATGAACAATCAGAGTCTAGGGACAATAGGAGTCTGATAGGGTCATGGCCAGATGTTACAGCCATTTATTTTGACTTAGCTACTCCCTAGCATTTATCATCTATTTTATTTTGGAAGCACTTTCTTTTACTTTTTGTCCTTTGTTATTTATTATATGTGAGTATCTGAGTTACTGGAAAATTACATGCAGCTTTTTCCACTTTGAATTTAACCTAATTTGATGGTTTATGAATGTGTTCTGAAGTCACAGCCTGTTACTAATAATGGAATTGGTTTAAACTTAGTTTCAACACTCCCCCTAATGCCTTTAAAATGCAAGGACTGCCAAGTGATGATGGCACACGCCTTTAATCCCACCACTCAGGAGGGATAGGCAGGCAGATCTCCGCGAGTTCGAGGCCAGCTTGTTCTACAGAGTGAGTTCTAGGTCAGCCAGGGCTACACAGAGAAACCCTGACTCATAAAACAAACAAAAAAGGTCAAGGACAGCCCACTGGACATCATACTTGTGATGCACCCATTGAGTGCAATGTAGTTTTTTCTCTCTTTTTTTCTCTTTTGGCTCTTACTCTTTGGGGAGGGGGCTGCCATCCAGCTCCCAAATAAATACACAGATGCTTATTCTTTTTTATGAATGCCCTGTCTTAGCTTGGCTTGTTTCTTGTCAGCTTTTCTTAACTTAAATTATCCTGTCTATGTTTTGCTTCTGGACTTTTATCTTTCTCTATTTCTGTATACATTTCTTTACTTCTGACTCCATTGCTTGCTGTGTAACTGGGTGACTGGACCCTGGAGTCTTCCTCTCATCCTCTTTCTTGCTCCTTAATCTTCTTTTTCTCCTATTTATGCTCTCTGCCTGCCAGCCTCGCCTATCCTTTCTCCTGCCTTGCTATTGGCCATTCAGCTTTTTATTAGACAAATTGGGTGTTTTAGACAGGCACAGTAACACAGCTTCACGGAGTTAAAAGAACGCAGCACATCTTTGCATCATTAAACAAATGTTCCACAGCATGAACAAATGTAACACATCTTAAAAATAATATTCCACAACAGTGCAAGAATCAAGAATAGCACAAGGATGTTTATTCCGCAGCAGGAGGATGGTTTTCTGTGTTAGTTAATACCACATATCAAGGACACCAAACAGGACCCAGGTTACTCCTGTGCCACCTATGGTTTTTGGTTCTTTTCTTACATCATAAACCATCCAGTTTATTGTTTTGTCTGTGTCACCTATGATGTTAGTCTTATTCCAGGGTTGGTTACAATCACTTTCAGACTATGAGGACCTTCAGTAGCATGAACTTCCCTCCCACAGTCTGTGAACTTTCTGCAGTTCAGGAGCGCTGGCAGCCCTTTTTCCTTGACCAGAATACCCGAAGCCTGACCTCTGTTCGGCCTTTATTGCTGAGGAAGAGTGTGGCTGTTGGCTCAGATGGACCCTATGAGATGCATGGGAGTGAACAGACAGCGATACTCCAGCAGTGTGAGATCTGGAAATTTACAACTTCTTCCCTTGTATTTTGTTTCATTTTATGAATCAGCTCATGCTGTGGATATCGCTCTGTATAAAGAAAATGCTGATTGGCCAGTAGCTAGGCAGGAAGTATAGGCGGGACAAGCAGAGAAGAGAATTCTGGGAACAGGAAGGCTGAATCAGGAGACGTGGCCAGCTGCTGCCATGAGTACCAATATGTAAGATACTGGTGAGCCAGGAGCCATGTGGCAAGGTATAGATTTATAGAAATGGGTTAATTTAAGATAGAGGAACTAGATAACAAGAAGCCTGTCTACAGCCATACGGTTTGTAAGCAATATAAGTCTCTGTGTGTTTACTTGGTTGGGTCTGAGTGGCTGTGGGACTGGCAGGTGACAAAGATTTGTCCTGACTGTGGGCCAGGCAGGACTGGAGAAAACTTCAGCTACAGGCTCAGATCCTCAACTTTTTTCAACACTGAAGGAAATATTTTACCAACCATACTTGTGATTCTATGAAAAAAAACAACAATTGCAAAGCACTTTTACATGTATCCACTTCATTTCTTCACTGCAGACACATAAACAAATGGTGATTGAATGACGCCATGGCCATGGGGACTCTATTATATCTGCACTCTCTAGTGATCTTATACAATCTTAAAACTTGAAATATTAGAGCTGGAGAAATGGCTCAGCAGCACTACCTACTCTTCCAGAGGACCCAAGTTCAGAACTCAGCACCCATAGGAGACCTCACAACTGCCTAAAACTCAAGCTCCATGGGATCTGACATCTTCTTCTGACTTCTGGGGATATCCATATGTACATCACACACACACATGCACATACATGCACGTAAATAAAAATAAAGGGACTGGAGAGATGGCTCAGTGGTTAAAAGCACTTGCTGCCCTTACAGAGGGCTGAAGTTTGGTTCCAAGCACCCATGTGGTAGCTCACAACCATATGTATCTCCAATTTCAGGGTCCCCAATGCTCACTTCTGGACTCCATGGAAACTGCTTACATGTGGTACACATATATGCATACTGGCAAAACATCCATACATATAAAATTAAAAACAATAAAAATAAATAAATATGAAAAGAAACTTTTATGATGGCCACCGAATCTTTAGCTCTAGCTTCTATCTTTCCTGACAGCATACTTTTTAAATTTCAAATTGAAGCATAATAATTATATGTGTATATGGTTTACAGCATATTAATTGACACATACACATAGTATGCAACAATCAAATCAACATTCTAAACACTTCCAGCTCTTCATACATTTCATTGTAATGAGAAACTTTTAATCATCTTATTAACTAGAAATACTGAATAATTTTCAAGCATCCATATGCTCAGGTCCCAAGAGCTTATGCCTAATCTGTGTTTGGGTACCCACTATCCAACCAATCTCTATTCCTCTCCCTTCACCCCTCTCATCTTCTACTGGCTACTATCCCATTCCTTTCCTTATGAGATCAAGGGTTTTTTTTTAATTTATTTTTATTTTTATTTTTTAGTTTCCACTTATAAATACAGATACATAGTGTTTGTCTTTCATTGCCTAGCTTATTTTACTTAACATAATTTCCTCTATTCCTTCCATTCATGTTGCTTCAAGTGATGACAGTGACAAAATTTCCTTCATCTTTATGACTGAATACTGCATGGAAAATACATACCATGTCTTTTTTCACCCATTCAGCCCCCTGTGAGCACCTAGGATGATTCTGGCCACCGTGACTAGTGCTGCAATAAATCTGAGAGTGCCAACACCTCTTTGACATGTGGATTTTATTCTGTTTTAAATCTACCTAAATGACAAGAGACACAGTGTCTACTCTTATTCTTCTGCTTATTAATAATTCAGTTTTCTAAACACTATCTATTGGAGAACTGTCCTTTCTCCAATACATATTTTTGATGCCTTTATCAAAAATCAGTTGATTCTAAGTCTGTGGGTTTATTTCTGGGTGTCTATTCTGTTCTATTTCTCTATTTGTTGGCTTTTAGTATCATGCTGTGATGTTTGTTATAGCTTTGCAGTATGTTTTAAATAAAATATTATGTCTCCTGCTTTATTCTTTTCTCATTATTTTAAAATTAAAGATTTTTTATTTCATTTGAATTTTTACTACTTCTTTTGTTTTTGAGATTAAAAGGTAATTACATCATTTCTCCCTTCCTTTTCCTCCCTTCAAGCCCGTCCATATACCCTCCTTGATCTCTTTTAAATCATCTCCTCTTCCTTCATTAATTGTTGTAATATGCCTGTATGTAATTGTACATACATATATTCTCCTAAATATAGCCTCTTCAGTCTGTAAAGTGTTACTTGTATGTATGTTTCAGGGCTGATTATTTGGAATTGGATGAACAATTGGTGTGCTCTTCCCTGGAGGAAACTTTTTCTGCCACTCTCAGAATTCTTTAGCTGCCTGTAGTTCTTTGTATAGAGTTGAAGCCTTGTGGCCTCTCCTCAGCTCTCTCTTGCATGTTATCTTTGTTCCGCTTGTATTTAGACAGTCATGTTGATGAGATTTTATGGGTGTAGCTTCTGACATTACTAGGAGACACAAACTCATTGTAAACTCCCTGATCTTACAATCTTTCTGCTCCCTCTTCCATCATGTTTCCTGAGCCTTAGGCGCAGGAATTGTGTTGTAGACATATCCTTTGGGACTGGGCTCCACAATTCTGCAATTTTGATCAATTGTGGTTTTCTGTAATGATCTCTATCTGTGGTAAAGAGAAGTTTCCTTGACGAGAGGTGAGAACTATACATATATATGAAGATCTGGAGCTAGGAACCTCTGATGAGAAAGCGTATATGATGTTTGTCTTTATGGATCTGGATAATCTCACTCAATATGATCTTTTCTGGTTTCATCTATTCACACTGGACTAGACTCTGGAAAAGGAGATGCTAGATCTGGCACAGTGGGTATGTTGAATGTGGTATAAGAGAGAGACTTTCATTTGAATTTTATAACTTTATTTTCTACATTCAATCTATAGATTGCTTCGGTGTTATTGGTTATATGACTTCTGCCACTCTATGGACATTGGCTATCTTCTCATTGTGTGCTTGTCCACTAAAATTATTTTCATCACAGCTTTATGATTTTCTTTGTAGAGGTCTTGAACTTACTTGATTAAGTTTAGTCATAAGTGTATTTTGTAGGCGAGTATTCCTGTCCTGGTAGCCACTTCCAAAATAACTACAAGAGAGTCTTATTAATTATAAATGCTCAGCTGATAGCTCAGGCTTATTACTAACTAGCTCTTACACCTTAAATTAACCAATTTCTATGAATCTATGTACTGCCATGTGGCTCATGTCTTACCTGTCCTCCAGCATGTCTTGCTCCTTCTGTGTCTCCTGGTGACTCCACTGATTCTTCCCTTCTTCAGGTGAAGCCTTAATTATTCTTTATCAATAATAAAATCAGGGGTTAGATATTGGGGTAAGAAACTGAAAGATCACAGAAGCAGGAGAGCAGCCACTAGTGACTTCCTACCTCTTCCGTTCCTTCCTCCAAAATGAGCTGAGATCCTCTCTCAGCCTTGCCTTACTACTTCCTGTCTCCTATCTGTTTACAGTCCTCCTCCAAACCTCTATGGTTAATTTTGGTTAGCTAGTGGGTAGCTCCACCCTCTGACTCCAAGCAAGCTTTATTTGTCAGAACACAATCAAAATATCACACAACAGTTCTTAGCTGTCATGAATGAAATTTGTAGCTGTGTTTTTAAATTTCTTTTTCAACAAGTCTATTGTTGGTACAGAAGTGAAATGCTTATTTATGTGTTTTGTAGATGAGATAATTTATTTATTAAAGAACATTCTTTGTTCTAATGCTTCTTGTTGGTAGTTACCAACTAATGATTCTGTCTAGATTTCTTTATCCCTGAGGTATCAACTTGCAGCCCCAATATGGACATTTTTTTCCAACTTTTGCCCCTAGAGAGCTTGGAGCAGAGGGTGGGCACCATTCTTGGAACCTTTACTAAAGCTACTGAGTCTGAAACTATTTCTCTGACATCCTTCATAGGTCTTGGTCATAGAGCCAACCTTAGCACAATCTAGGAAGTACAGGTGCTGAGCTGTGGGAACAGCTCCTATGGGGACCCAGTTCTCTTCCTAAAGAGCAAGGTCTTTATGCTTGACCAGCCTGACTGTGTTCACCTGTTCAGAGACTTTCAGCTCTCTGGATTTTTGAGGAAGGCTGCCAGAGCTTGAATGAACGCCTGCTGCTCTGTGTCTCGACAGTAACTGCAGGCATCCTGGGGTCTCTGTGCTGCCAGCAAGGGGAGAGGACCAGCAATACTTTCTTGTATATAGGCTTATGTTCTAACAGTTTAGTGAATTCATTATCAAATCTAACGGTTGTCCATTGGAGTCTAAGTTTTTCTAAGTACAAATCATTCATTTGTAAACAAGAACAATTTGACTTCCCTCCTTCAGATCTGGGTGGTATTTATTGTTTGTTCATTTGTTTTTTTTTTTATTTTGGACAAGTTCTCACTAAGTAGAGATGGATGGCCTGACACTTACTATGTAAAACAGACTTGATCTTAAACCTTGGATAGTCTTGCCTCTTGAATCCTGAATTAGAAGCTTGTGCCTTACAGTCAACTGATATTTGTTTGTTTGGTTTATTTACTTATTTATTTATTTATTTATTTATTTATTTATTTATTTATTTTTCTGAATTGCTATGACTAGGAGTCCAGGATTCTCTTCAATAACTGTGAAAGATGACATCAGCTCCAAATTTTAAAGAAAATGCTTTCAGAGTTCCTTATTCAGTATAATGGTGGTTGTGCTTTTAATATGCCTCCTTTATCATGTTGAAGTATATTACTTCTGTAGCTACTTTTTTTTTGGTTTTTTGAGACAGGGTTTCTCTGTGTAGCTTTGCGCCTTTCCTGAAACTCACTTGGTAATCCAGGCTGGGCCTCGAACTCACAGAGATCCGCCTGGCTCTGCCTCCCTGAGTGCTGGGATTAAAGGCATGTGCCACCACTGCCCGGCTTCTGTAGCTACTTTATTGAGAGTTTTCATCATGGAATGAGTTGACTTCTATTGAATACTTTCTTGTGGTGGTATTGTGTTCCCAGAAATATTGTGCACTTTAATAAACTTATCTGGGGTCAGACAGCCACAATATTAAACAGAGGATAGGCAGTGGTAGCACATGCCTTTAATCCTAGCATTCCAGAGGCAGAAATCCATGTGTTCAAGGATACAGCCAACCATGGTGACTCACGTCTTTAATCCCAAGGAGTGAGGGTAGAAGGCAGAAAGATATATAAGGTGTGAGGACCAGAAACTAGAAGCATTTGACTGGTTAAGCATTCGGCTGGTTAAGCTTTCAGGCTTTCGAGCAGCAGTTCAGCTGAGATTCATTCTGGATGAGAACTCAGAGGCTTCCAGTCTGAGGAAACAGGACCAGCTGAGGAACTGGCGAGGTGAGGTAGCTGTGGCTTGTTCTACTTCTCTGATCATCCAGAATTCACCCCAATACCTGGTCTGGGTTTGATCTTATTAATAAGAACTTTTTAAGATTCATGCTACACCTTCTGCATCTGTTGAGATGATCATAACTTTTGTCCTTCACTCTGCTCACGTAATACATCACATTTATTGATTTGCATAGTTTGACCCATCCTTGCACTCATAGGATAAATCTCAGTTGACTGGGGTATATTGCTAAGTTTTTGATTTGATATTGGACTGGATTGGATTGTTTCTTATTGAGAAGTTTGTCTGTTTTAATCCATTTTAATAGGGAATATGAGGTAGCAATCTCCCCCACCTCCTTCTCTTTTTGTTATGTCATTACCAGCTTTGATTATTTGGATAATGCGGGCCTCATAGGATAAATGTGGAAGAAGTCTTTTCTTTAATTTTTGAATGGTATTTTGGGAATAGCGGGATTGGTATTCTTTGAAAGTTGGTTAAAATCCAGCAGTGGCACCACCTTGCCCTAGGTTTTTCTTTTTGGGAGAAACTTAATTCTGTTATAACCTATTTACTCATTATTGGCCAGAAGAGGTTTTCTATTTTCTTAATAGTTCAAGTTTTGATAGGTTATATGTGCTCAGAAATCTATCCATCCATTCTAGGGTTTCCAATTCATTGGAAAATAGTTGCTCTTAATGATCCCAAATGATCCTTAATGTTTCTGTGGGATCCACTGTAATGACTCTGTTTTCACCTCTGGTATTCTTTGCTTGGGTCTTCTACTTTTCTTGGTCTAGGAAGAAATCTGTTTACTTTATTTTCCAAAGGACAAGTTATTATTTCATTGATCTTTTATAAGTCTTTTAAGTTTCAACTTCACTTATTTCTGCTTTGATATTTATACTTTCTTCTCCCAACTGAAAGTGTGATGTGTAGATGATTTTGTATCTCTTTGCATTACATTATTAGGTTATTTGAAATTTGAAATCCTCCTAACATTAAAGTGTAATCTATTATTGCTATAAACTACCTTCTAAGCACTGATTTGTTATATGCCAAAGTTTTGTATGATTCAATTTTTTTTTTATTTGTCTCAGGACACTTTAAATTTTTTTTCTTTTTCTTTTTTTCATTGACCCACTTGACTTTATATGTGCATGTTGTTTAATTTACATGTAATTGTGCAACTTTTTGTAAAAATTTTTAAATTACGTTTATTTGTTATTTATTTATTGTGCATTGTGAGTGTATGGAGGTCAGAGGTCAACTTATAGTAGTCAGTTCTCCCCTCCCACTATCTGTGATCCAGGGATTGGGTTCAGGTTTACCTAATGAACCATCTTGCTGGCCCTAATTGTACAATTTCTGAAGTTCCATTTCTTATTAATCTTGAATGTTTCTCTATTGTCATTTGAAAAGACATCTATTATAAGATTTCGAATTTTGAGGACTCTTGTTGAGACTTTTGGTGGCCTAACATTTGGTCCATCTTAAAAATGGCACTGGGATACTTTCCCCTTTTATGTCTGCTTCAGGATCAGTAAAAAGCCCAGAGGAAATCTTTACAGACAAGAAATTCTGACCAGAAAGAGCTCCAACCCTTACTGCCTAAGGGGAGCTCGATGTTCCACAGAAACTTGTCAACCTTTCCTTACTACAAGCTCATGGCACCATGCCTCTTTGTGTCTCTTAGAACAGAACACACAGAATTCCTTGCAGATGCTGAGGTGTGCTCCCATGAAAGGAAGAGAAAGACCACTTGGAGCCACTTCGGATGACAAGGAAGAGGATGTGCTGGTCCAACCGAAGAAACATACTGCAGGGCCGGACACATCAAGCAGGATGTGTGGTTTCTGTGCCTGTGTCGACAAGCCTCATCTTAGAAAACCCCAGAAGGCTGACCTCAAGTCCAGTGTGAGGAATGCAACAGCGTCTGAGTAAGACCTGAGCAGGAATGATGTAGCCATGCATCACAGCAAGGTGTGTGACGGAGGCCATTGCTGGGAAGTGGGGAAGGGTATGGAGCTAAGCTACGATGCTTCCAGAAGAGTCAGGAGTTCAAAGTCTGTCACGGCAGGAAGAAGCAACCAGCCTCGGCAGAGTACTGAGTGGAACTGTGAGAACATATATGTGCTATGTAAGCATCCCCTGACTCCCCCCACCCCCCACCCCATCTCTGGTTCTTTGCTAAGGCAATCTAAGCATGAACAATCTTAACATGAACAGCCATGTGGAGAATGCTGGCGTCTGACAGGTTGTTCTCTATGAATCCTAGTTTTTCTGCTTTTAGTCAGAGATCGAGAGGCCTAGAGAGGGCAAAACTGGGGCTGCCCAGGAAGCGGGTTGTCCCCGAGAAACTCATTGACAGAGTGGCAAAGAATAATATCAATAAACTCAAGACCGCCATGGTCAACTCCAGTAGAAAAGAAGGGACCAGGGGATTATAGCTTGTGGTAATGATGTAAGCAGTGTGGATCAGTGAAACAGAGAGTCATACCCACAAATGAATCATTATCTGTCTTACATGAAATACCAGAAAAGTTTTATTTTGTCTGAGTCCATATTCAGACAGATGTTACGATCCCAGAGGAATCTGAAACCAAGAAAACACTGGAGGCCTGAGACGGAACTCTCGGTACCTAAATTCAACCCCACTTATTCTCCCTAAATTGTAAACACAATTGCAGACTAGTGGCTTCCCCAGGGACAAAAGCCATCTTTCTGCCCATCAGGAATCAGCCTCTGTTTCAGACCAAAGGAGATTGCATTTCACAAAGCAGAAGCGCAGAGTGCTGGGATCACTGTGTAACAAGATACTTCACAAACTTGACTTTTAAGACCTTCTGTGTAAGTATTTTCCCTAGAAGTCAGAAAGCTCCAAATCGCTTTGAAACAATTTGTCCAGTAGTCAGGGCAGGTTCTGTGTGCCCAAGTGACATTAAAGTGTGTTCATTTTAGCCTCCCTGTCCTTCACATCTGACCTACTTTAAGCATCATTAAATTATTCATTACACTGTAGAGGAATCACTCAGAGTGGCTAGCCCTTTACCAACCGAGGGAAAATTGCTGATTTTCTGGGAAACAGGAATTTTTAAAAAATCAACTCCAGTAGAAAAGTTGAATGGGACAGTTATCACTGAAGAAACATTTAAGGAAACTACCCAAGTTCCACTCCTAACAATTTTGCCATGCCCAGGTGCTTTTACACACAGGTGGCTTCTGTTTGACCTTCAAAGGCCCAATGATTCCTGGGCTATTGAGATGATCGCTGAGCCTAAAAAGAGGGAAATATTTTCAGTTCATTTTTTTCTCACACCTCCAATTCATTTTTGAAAATTTCTTACACCAAAACAGATACAGATAGCATAAAAGAAATAAAACATAGATTTCATCAATGAGTTTGGTGATTCCTTAAGCCGTGAAACAGAATTGCCATGCCAAATAATCCCAGGCTCCTTGGGCTGTCCTCATAAGTTCCATATTCCCATGCTGGAGTGTGAATGAAGCAAAGTCAAAAGACCAGAAAATGGATTTGGAACTTCATTTCAAATTACTACTGGATGGGAGGGTAAGGCAAAGGGAAATTGCAGCTGTAAAGGAGTTCTGGGATGTTAATAAACAAGACACAGATAACCACAGCCACGCCTTAAATACCATGGTGCTCGGTAACATGTTAGCTCCCTCACAGAGTCAACCCAGATGATTAAGCAGTTCATGTACTACAGTGTGTTATCTGGAGACCTGGCTATTTGGAACAAAACACTGTTCACTGGAGGTCATTTACGGTTTTCACTCTGTGGACAGTTCTGTCTCTGGGCCAGCATGACACAGTGGTCAAGTCAGTGACTGCTCTGTGGTCCTGATGCAACCTGTTTGTAACCGTTTTCTGAAAATGTGATTTGCATAAGCTCTGATGAAACTGATCAAAATGGCTTCGAATGTGAAGCAGGATGATTTTTCAAGTTCATGAAGAAAATTCCCCAAGATCAGAAGTGTCAATAGACTGATCAAGTAGTAGACAGGCAGACTGACAGATATGTTGAACACACACACACACACACACACACACACACACACACACACACACACACACACACCAAATCATGTTAGAGTTACAATGTGCAAAGCAGACTTTGAAAGCCCACTGAGCAGGTGAAAAACTGTCCTCACATATGATTTTGTGTTGTTGTTTTGAAGTCTCAATGTAGCACCAGAAGGCCTTGAACTCTCTATGCATCCAACAATAACGCTGAACTCCTGATCTTCCTTCTTCCCACTCCGAAGCACCAGGATTACAGGTGTGCACCCCCAGGCCAGCCCACACTATCTCTTAGAGCTCACCCTATTTAAGGGTGGAGTGTTTGCTCTTTCCTTAAAGCTGACTGGACTCGGTGGTCTGCTTCTTTTTAACTTCTTACTCTCTGATAAATTGAAACGACAGAGGAATTGAGAATGTGATATAATAAGTTACCACGTACTTTTTGCTCTGCTTCCCATAATATTTAACAGATTTCAAAAACGGAGCAAGAGCTGAGCTAACTTTGGTCACTAGAATTCTGCTGGAATGAAATTCTAGGACTAAATTGTAATGTTCCTACTTGAAGCCCAGCTGCCATACAGGAAGGAAACTCAGAGAATACGTGGAGAAGTCCACTGAGAAGGAAACCAAGGTGGCCAGTCAACAACCCCAGCTAAGCTCCCAGATGACAGCTATCATAAGTAGCTATCAATGTGTATAAGGCGATTTGAGCCATTCTAGACCTAGTACCCCTACCGTATAATGAAGGAAATCAACATGGGCAGCCAAAGAAATAACAGCCAACTACAGCTATTTAGAAATTTGTCCCGTGTGCTCAAAACAGATCCATGTTAGCAGATTTACCAGGAAGTAGAGGAAAGGGTACATAAGACAGTTGGAGTACACCGTTTTCTAGCATTGTAACTCAAGAGCTAATCTCTTCTATTAGACTAAATAGAAATGAAAGGTGTTTTTAGGTGATAAACCTTCAGCTATAACAATAGAACCTTCTAGGATGGATTTGAGCGGTGGAGAATGGCTGAGTTGAGTTAAAGAATGTACATTTTATCTTATTCAAACATTATATTTTAAAAGACATCAACTGGTCCCCAATCTGGTTAGTCACACATTGCCTCAAGGCAGGAAAATGGACAGAAGTGCAGGTCATCACATCAGGATAAACAAGCTGGTCTCAGAAAGAAAACAATCACATTATCTCTCATATGTGGAATCTAGATGTATGAAAGGGCACCAAAGCAGGAGGGAGACTGCTCGGGAAGAAGAATAGATGTAGGGAGCAAGACAGAGCAAAGGGGGAGGTAAATGTAATTGGAGTACTTTATATGCACGAAAGAGAATGTCAGAATGAAACCCATTGTTTTATATTTGCACTAATAAAGACATTCTAATGTACATTAATAAAAAACAAATAACACGTGTGAAAAACAAAATAAAAACAAAACTTAGAAAACATCTTTGATTGAATATAAATTAAAGTACACCATTTAAAATTATGAGCTTCAACTAAAATAAGAGTTAAAAGAAAGTTTGTAGTTATAAATATTATATATATTATATATATATATTATATATATACTGGAAAAAAGCTACTTATGCAAATGTTAATATTCAGAATCTAGAAAAAGACAAACTCAAAGAAATTTAAAAAAATAAAGAAAAATAAAATCAATAGGGGAAATCTATAAAATCAAGAACAGCAAAAAAAGTCAACAAGGGCTTTGGTGTTTTAAAAAGTTTTATCAAAAAAAATTGAACAAAACCATAAATTATCCACATGAGAATGTGAACACATAAATTACCCATGTGAGAATGTGAACACATGAATTACCCACAGCAAACACTAGGATATAGTACACGGATGTTAATGTGACGATGTGTAATGTTTTGTGCACAAGTTCATGCCAATGTTACTGAAAATTTAGATAAAAGGAAGACATTCTTGAAAAAAGCAGCTCTCCAAAATTGAAAGACTCAAAAAAAGCATCTAAGGAGTTGTACATTGTTTAAAACAGTGGAGGTTCAGCTGCCAACCCCCCCCCATAGTAAAAATAATCCAAGCTGAGAGGGTCCCCCGGAGAAGTTGCCCAATGTTTAAGGAAAAAAATATCCTCAATTCCAAATAAACTCTTACAGAGATCAAAGGGAAGGAGAATATGCCGTGAAGCTTTTGAGTTATAAAATCAGCACAAAACCATTCCCCAAGCCTGGGGAAGATGTTATTTGAAAACAATATTAGGCTCTTACCTCTCATAAACAGATATTTTTAGAATGCAGTGATTCATAAAAGAAATATTCTACCATAACCTAATGGCATTTGCCCCAGAAAAATCAAAATTGGCTTAACTTTAGAAAATTGATCAATTTGGTGACATTTCCAGGGGAACATCGCAGCCTGTAATTTACCACAATAATAAAGGGGAGACAAGGATAATCATCGAAATGGGAGTGAAAAAAACCAACATTTCAGCAGTGAAAACAAAAACCCTCTAAAGGTTAGGTCAAGAATGAAGCTTTCTCGAGCTGATAAAACACATCTACCAAAAGATATCTGCAGCTAATATACTGTAAAATAAGATCAAGTGGAAGGCAAGGATTTCCATTCATAACTCATAGAAAATATAGTAAGGCCATATATTTAAAAAATATTGGGAAGATACAAATATGACTACCATCATTTGTGGATGATTTGGTTGTATACAGAAGACATTCAAATTAATCTGCGCACTTCTGGTACCAGTAAATGAATTTACCAAATATAAATCAATATAAAATGTAAATGACATTTCCATATATATACAATGAACTTAAAATACTCC
Source organism: Peromyscus leucopus (assembly GCF_004664715.2). Taxonomy (NCBI): domain Eukaryota; kingdom Metazoa; phylum Chordata; class Mammalia; order Rodentia; family Cricetidae; genus Peromyscus; species Peromyscus leucopus. The sequence continues at coordinate 28,806,537 of NC_051085.1, read as the reverse complement.
ACTACAACAGTTTAAAACCAGAAAACACCTAGAAGTAATTTTACAAAAAGAAAATAGTCTTTTTGTACTCAAAAAGGAGAGAATTTCTGATGAAAAAATTGAAGCCTTAAATAGAGAGACGAATCGGTGCTGAATATTGATAAATTGTTGATTATAATCCTAAAGTGCTGTTGCTTCTTCTAGATACTGATAAACAGGTTTTAGCATGTGTATAGCAAAAAAAAAAAAAAAAAAAAAAAAAAAAGACCTCAATCAATTGCGATAGCCTTAAAAACAAAGGCAAAAATGAGAAAATACACTGTGTGTGTGTATGTGAGTGTGTGTGTGTGCATTCACATGTGCCTGTATACATATGCTTGCCATGGCGAATATGTAGAGGTCAGGGGACAACTAATGGGAGCCGCTTATCTCTTTCCATCCTGTGGATCTCTGAAATCAAACTCACGTCATCAGGCTTAATGGTGGGTACATTTCCCCACTGAGCAGTCCTGTCAGCCATAGTTTTTCATGTTTTGTTTTTTCTTTTACGTGGTGCTATAGGTCTTGATGCTGTAAATCTAAGCTTTGAGGTGGCTGTTTTCCTACTTCTACGTGGCCACAGCTGTGATTGAGCAAGAAACAGCTTCCCTGTTCAGGCCTGTCTGGTCCGAGCTCTCTCCATTTCCTTTGTGTTGCAAGCTGTCCTGTCCTTTTCTGAGCCTCTTTCTTTCTTGCAACACACTCACTGCTACCAGTATTCTGCCGTGACATCTGTGTGATTCCAGAAAGTTCCTCTGACGTACTTTCTGTCTTCTAGAATGTACCGCTTGGTCGTTTTTTTAAATTTCAATTTTTATTTTATTATTAGTATGTGTGGGTTGTGTACATGTGTGCATCTGTACACACACGAAAGTGGTATCCAACGTCTAGCTTCACTGTCTGAAGGAGTCTACTGTTGTTATGTTACAAATTCAAGATTTGAACAGCTTGCAGTAAACATTTTTTTTTTCTATCTTCACAGGTCTGTGTGTTTCGGAGGTTTTGCTGATTTAGAATTGGCTTTGCTAAGTATATCTATTTCTGCTATGATTCATTTTCTTTACACACATTTTCTTCCCCAGTCCTTTATGAAGGGGTTCCAGACACCTGCAGTGTGCTCTTTTTGTGCTCTTTAAAGCTAAAGACTTTTTTAAAAACATGTATGTTGATAGTCCGATGACCATACAATGTTACAAGATCGACCCAAACTGTCAACCAATCAGAGCGGTGTATTCCACCCACTATGACAACAGAAGCAGGTGTCACTCCATCGCAAGAATGCTGTGCAGGAGAGAAAACCTAGACAGTTATCTAATTCACTCTCCCTACATAAAAGGAACCGTTAAAATGGGAGGATGCTAAGTCTACTTCCAACAAAATCAGAAATGCGACCAGAGGGAACCACAGCCAGCAGCAACAGAGAACCCAGCATCCTAACGAATAGAGACATTAGCCAATGAGGCATGGAAAAATAAGTTGGCCATGTTCCCTGAGTAGAACCCATGTGACAAACTGAGCCAAATCAGACTCAGTCATACTCAGGGGTTTGAAGCAGGCCACATCAGTATGGGAATCTTAGAAATTGGAATCCTAGTTACTATTTTTTTTTGAAAAAAAAAGAATTTTAGGCATCAAGCCATCCTCATTTTCCAAATTTAATCTTTTCAGCTAAGGTTGTTTGCCTAAATTCCCATGGCCAGTTTGTAAAGCTGTGGGCACAAAGGCATCCCTGTGGATTCTGGGGCCTCTAAACAGCTGTTGTGATAGTAAATTACAAGGCAAAAGGTCCCTCATCTCTGTGTCCTGTTCCTGAGGTGTGTGAGGGGGTGACTTGGCTCCATTCAGACTGGAACGTGGGAAATGACTTGTAGGAAAGGAAGGTCAGGGTCAACCTTGGACATTATTCTGGAGCTACCCACTTTGGGTATTGTTTCCCTTCTTTTCTTCTTTTCTTCTTTTCTTCTTTTCTTCTTTTCTTCTTTTCTTTCTTTCTTTCTTTCTTTCTTTCTTTCTTTCTTTCTTTCTTTCTTTTTTTCTTTCTTTCTTTCTTTCTTTCTTTCTTTCTTTCTTTCTTTCTTCCTTCCTTCCTTCCTTCCTTCCTTCCTTCCTTCCTTCCTTCCTTTCTTTTTTTTTTCTTTTCTGAGATGAGAATTTAAGTAATTTTGCCTGAAAGAAACTGCAGGGAGCAGTCACACTGGTCAGACTAATTCACATTGGGGACTGGTTCCAGTCAGTTTTTGGCAAGTCCAGGGCTCCCTGGTTTTGCAGGGTCACATGAGGTTAGAGAGATGAGCTCATCATAGAGCAGTTGTAGGCTGCAGCTTGATTACTGGATGGTGTTTGTCAGCTAAGTGGAAATCTGCTGGGACAGATATAGACTAGGAACAGAAGGTAAAGTTAAGGAGTTTAGGGGAAATCTTTACTCGCTACTCCAGGTATGTCTTCTTGACTGGACGGTCCAGAAGACATAAAGAACACACATCCAACAGTCAGGGAGGAAGAAATCCATTTGACTATTTGATGAAGGAGACCATTTGAAGGATCCAAGTCACAACTTCCTAAAGCTCATGTGACTCTTTAAAGCTGACAAAAGAGATAAAAGTTTTAGATACATTGATGTGACCACTGTCTATAATCTGCACTGGGGTTCTCAGGGTAGAAAAATCAGTGAACCAGTGTCTGTAAGCAACTGGAGTAGAGTCACACCTTTGAGCCACAGCAAAAGTAAAGCCTGGAAAGCTGATAACATGGTTGAAGTATGAACGTTTATCGGTAGTAAGACAAATTCCCTGCCAGGAAAGAGAAGAAAGGGTAGGATCTTGAGGACCCAAAAGATGGTTCTGGGAGGAAGCTGCAAACCATCTTTCCTCTCTCTAGAGGACTGAACAGATATAGATCGGATAGCAATGTTTTCAGCACAATGAGGAGTACTTTTAAGTCACTATCTAGAAAACAACCAAAGGAATTTAAAATTTTTAGCCTGTGACTATGATAATCTAAAAAACAGGCTTAGTAGCCAGTGCTTTACCAAGGCTAGACTAATAACTTATCAGAACTCCGTTGATTAATATGTTAAAACTTCGAACCTTTGAAGTCTTAACCTCGTGTATTATCTGTCTCATTTTTTTTTCACATACCTTAAGTCACTTCCTTAGACCTTTGCAACTTACATATACTTGAAACACTTTCTTTTCCTTTCTTTTGGAAACATCCAATCATTTCCCATTAGACACTGGTGCTTGGTTACTGAGAGCAGTCATCAAAAAGCATGTTTATTTGTTTTTATAAATCAAGGAATTATAAAAGCAAAATTTTAAAATAACAACATCATAGTAATTTGAGTTTGCTTTTTCGTTGTAAGCAGTTTAGTGAGCTTGCTTCGTCATCTGGGAGCCTGTCAGCAAGGAAACCTGTCTGAGTTTGCCTTCCTTGGTGGGAGGCAAGGAAGGAAAAGCAAAGCCTGGTTTTTACATATGAAACCAATTTAGTGTCTCACTTTAGAAGCCTTCATTAAGAACAACTAAGATGCTCATTCACTCTCTCCAAATTGACAACCACAGTGGTCAACATCTTAAAATCTTTCTTTTACAACACAGCATTTTAATAAATAAAAAATCTATTGCGCTGTGGCGCCCCTTTATCCAGCACTAGGCAGAGCCAGCGGATCTCTGTGAGTTGAGGCCAGCCTGGTTCAAAGCGAGTTCAGAAAGCGCAAAGCTACACAGACAAATCCTGTCTTGAAAAAAAAAAAAAAAAAAAAAAAAAAAAAAGAATTAAACTTCAAAGTTTTAAAATCTGTGTCTTCAGCAAGTGGCAGGTCCATCTTTGGCACCCAAAGTTACTGTAAAGCCAGAATGTTTTTAAGGTGAAAGACTTTCTAGCTCTGAATGGGTTGGCCAAGCAGCTGCAGCCTCTACACTGTTAAAGCTAGGGCCTGGGACAAGGTGGGCCCCACCATCCATGCCACCAATGCCATCAGAGAGATCTGAGCAGGATAAATTTGAGCAAGAAGTATAAACCAAATAGCCCCTGTATCATTTAAGAATGACAGAGACCTGCCTGTGGGCTTTCATCTGTACCCACAGGCAGATGTCAATGGAGAGCCACATGTCCCCTTTGCCAGAGTCAAGGGAAGAGAAGAGAATGAAGCATTTTGAAAGACAGAAACCTGTTTCACAGGTTCCTGAGGAATGCTGACTGTTTCCTTTTGTCTAACCACCAGAAATCCTCCTATCGTCCACCTTGAGCTGAGCCTTCACTCATCCTGGACATATGCACTGCCTTTTGGAGTTTCGGACCTAACAAATGCACTTTTTAATTTAAGTAATTTAAATTGTGTTTATTTATTTACTTATTCATTTTTGAGACAGGCTCTCTCATTGGGATCTAGGGCCAACAAATCAGGCTAGATTCTCTAGCCAGCAAGTGCCAGGCTTGACCACCATGCCCAGCTTTTTAAGCAAGTGCTAGTGATTGAGCTCAAATCCTCAAACTTGTGTAGCAAAACACTTTACCAATCGAGCTATCTACCCAGTGTCGTCGTCGTCGTCGTCGTGTCGTCCCCCCCCACACACACACACTGTCCTTTGAAGATATCTTAGGTGACTGGACAATTGAACTGGACAGTAATGAAAGTCCAGAAGTTAGAAGATACCGATGAATTTGATGTTTCTCAGACAGGAAACACCTAGATTTCCTTCGTGCTAAAAGGATGCCACTTACTCATTTGAATGAATCCTGGTTGCCATGCCTCTGTCCCTTCCCACTTCACATTTCTGTTAATTTTTAGAGTCTGGAAACTGGAGGAGGGGGGAAAGCTAGAGGCTCTCCTACCAGCAACACTTGCTTGTCAACAATAAAGGAATGCTCGTGGCAAGCACCCTCCTCTATGGCTCCACCAAACCCCTGCATGTGGCCACAAGGCACAGCCAGCTGGACTGACCTTTTCTCTGTTCAGCAAACCCTTCACACTCTTGAAAGCCAGAAACCTGCCTTGTTCTTTCCAAGCAGGCAGGTGCTATATTTGGAGGGCATTTGAGAATAGACATCATCACTGTAAATCGTGAGTGTAGTTTGCCTCTGGGGTCTCCTTAACGACGGTAGGCTATTTTTGAGACCTGCACAAGGAATTCTAACATAGCGGGAGAGCACAGTTCTTGGAAGGAAATGTAAAAGATAGGACAAGCTGGCGGCTTCATAGGATCATTGGCCAATCATGAAAACTCTCTCCGGAGACCCATGCTACAGGACCTGGCTGAGTAAGCAGAAAAGCGGCCAAATTTTAGATGCTACCATTTTATGGTATTATCTTGTCTTTTCCCACAGCAAACACTGCAGCCTTTTCAGTGCATTTCACTGGAACCAAGCAAGACTCTACTCTTCAGCATATCTCATCTCCATTTCACTCCAACAAAAAAGAAGGCACATCAAACTCAAAAAAAAAAAATTCTTTTTTATTAAATTCAATGTCTCAAGACATATGTAATAATCTTTGAGGTGGTTTGAATAGGAATGGCCCCCACAGGCTCATATGTTTGAATGCTTAGTTATTAGGGAGTGGCACTACTTGACAGGGATTAGGTACTACTTGACAGTGACCTTGTTGGAGGAAGTGTGTCACTGAGAGTAGACTTTGGGGTTTCAAATACTCAAGCCAGATCCAGTGTTTTTTTTTTCTGTTCCTGCTGCCTGCCGATCAAGATGTAGACCACTCAGCTCCTCCAGCATCATGTCCGCCTATGTGCTGCCATGCTTCCTGCCGTGATGATAAAGGACTAAGCCTCTGAAAAAAAAAAAAATTACTTTTCTTTTTAAGAGTTGCCTTGGTTATGGTGCCTGTTCACAGCAAAAGAACACTGACGAAGACAATCTTCAAACATAATCTCATAGTCATCAGTGTTGCTGGTGTAGAAAGGCTGAGTTTATGTCTTATCCCTTGAATTTGGTTGAGTCCTGTGACACTTTGGCCAATGTTAAAGTCTAGGAGGCCTTTTGAGGTTAGGTAATGACGGCCTCACAGGACACGTGTTTGCAGGAATGTGTTCTCTTAACGGCCTGAGCAGCTGGGGAAGAAGTGTCATGACCCTGAGGCTCCATTGTAAGAGAAGCCATGTGTGGTCACTCTAACAGTCAAGCCCAGCCTTCTCTACAAGCTCAAAAGGTACAGGAAGTGGCAGTAACATGTCTTAGGCCTTTCCATCCATTATATTACATTTCACAGTTTTGTGGGTCAACAATGCCAAAAGAGTTTATCCTTCTAACTATGTGCTTTTGAGTAGATAGAAGACTTGGTAGCATATAACATGAACACAGGAATATAGACAAAAACAAAAAAAAAAAAAAAAAAAAAAAAACACCAGAGCTGTTAGTAAATTGCACCAAAAAAATGTTAGTAAACTGGTTGCAAAAAGTGAGTTTTGCAACTCTGTGGGTTTGGTGTCCTGACTACCTGGGGAGTTAGGCAACACCTTGAGCTGCTTAGGACAGCTCTGATGGCTGAAACTGCAAGGAGACAGTTCAGCCCTGGAGGGCGAGGTATCCCGGACACCTCGAGCTGCTCAGAACAACAAACAGCTCTGCCCTGAAGGTGTCCCGGACACTTGGAGCTGTTTAGCACAGCTCTGATGGCTGGAACTGCAAAGAAACAGCCCAACTCTGGAAGGGAAATTTTTCTGATTTCTCAGGAGAGTCAGGCCTGGAACTGCTTCAGCAGGGAAGGGTATCCTGACTCTTTGGGAAAGTCAGGCTATACCTGGTGTGATGGGAGATGGTTTCCCCGAAGGACACAGCAATCCTGCTCCTCTCCTGGAGAGCCACAATCTCTGGCTCAGTGTTACCAGCTCTCTTTTTCTCAGTCCACTAATGGGACATCCCAGCAAGGTTCTTCTGTTTAGCTCCCCCTTGCTCAGTCCACTATGGGATGTCTTAGTAAGGTTCTTCTGTTCAGCTCCCCCTTGCTCAGCCCACTATGGGATGTCTTAGTAAGGTTCTTCTGTTTAGCTCCCCCTTGCTCGGTCCACTATGAGATGTCCCAGCAAGGTTCTTCTGTGCACCAGTGAATGAAGGTCTTCACCCAAAACTCTTTTGAGAAAGAGATTTATTTGGAAAGGCGGAGTCTAGGAGAGTAGCTGCCTCTATCAGGGTGAAGAGAACAGCCTTCCTTTCTGACTAGGCAAGGCAGTTTACATAGGAAGTCTAGGGGGCAGAGTCAACCCCAGGGCCCAGGGTTCTACTATCCTGCTCTGTGATTGGTTGGTTTCACAAGTCAGTTGGCCAGAGGCAGAGATGGCTCTGATCTGACTGCGCCAAACTGTGTTTCTTTCTGTCCTGATCTGAGCCATCTTTCCCTAGTTCTGGGCTCCAGGGTCAGGGTGGGTCTCTTTAGCCAGCCCCTTTTCCCTACAAGAGCATCTTATTTTAAAAACCATAAACAAATAGGACAATTCAGTAAGCTATCAGTTGGAATCCAATCTGGGATCTGAAGGTGTAGCTTAGTAGACTGCTTGTCTGGTATGTACAAAGCGAAGGGTTCAATCCCCAGTACCACATAAAAGCAGGCATAGTGACATATGCCTGCAAAACTAGCATTTTGGATGGTCTGGAAATGAAAGCAGGAGGATCAGAAATTCAAGATCATCCTTGGCAAGTGTCTTCATCACTGCTCTATTGCTGGGAAGAGACAACATGGCCAGAGCAACTCTTATAAAGAAAGCATTTAATTGGGGCTGGCTTACAGTTTCAGAGGTCTAACCCATTATCAGCATGGCAGGAGACGTGGCAGCCCATAGGCAGACATGGTGTTGGAGGAGCTGAGAGTTCTACATCTTGATTTGAGGGAGCAGGAAGGGAGAGGCACTGGTCCTGGCCTGAGCATTTGAAACCACAAAGCCCACCCCCAGTGACACACTTCCTCCAACAAGGTCACACCTCCTAGTCCTTCTAAAAGAGTGTCAGCAAAGGTACTGTGAAATCACCAAGCTAGACCATTCCCTGGGTAGAAAGAAAGTTTATTTGGGAATCAAACTGCTGGGCTGTCTCAGGGTGGGAGGGGGAGGTGAAGAGCAAAGGGTGGTGGGAAAAACCTTGTCGGTTTTACAGGGACAGGTAGCTGTGGGGAGGAAGGTGCAGGCCAGAGCAGCCTGGGATTTAGCACAGGGGTTTTGATCTGTTGCCAACCATTTATGTTAATCAGGAACTAGAGCCCTTTACCTGAAGGCGATTGACCACTGGGGGCAAATAAGGGAAGAAATGGCTTTTCCTGACAAACAGAAACCTGCTTCATGAGATTTATAAGGAATCTCTGAGTTTAGGCTTTTGTTTACCTGATAGCAGTCCTTCTGTTTACTCTGTCAGGGTCCAGCCTGAGCTAAGACCAAGGCGACATTTGGGACATTGTCAGTAGCACTGCCATTTGGGGCCCTGCTTTGGACTTAGCAATAAAAGCTATTTCCATGCAAGTATATGTAATCTGTTGAGTATGTTCCCTCAGTCACTCTCACAGCATCCTTTCTCACCCCTCCCCCACTGGCCCCCTTTGTTCCCAGAGGCAGCTCCATTCAACTTTCAAGTCACATACACATATATAATTTTATATAGCTACACAAAATCTACCAAGAACCAGAAATGAGAAGAAACATAGCATTGGTCTTCCTGGTCTGATCCATTTGGTCATTTCCAGATGCTTCCATTTGGCTTTCAACAACGTGACCTACTCTTTACAGCTGAAGAGGAGGAGGGGGGCACATTTTCTTTAGCTTCTGTTGCTAGGAACTCGGGTTGGTTCCATAATTTAACTGTTGTGAACGACGTTGCAGTGAACACCTATGTGCAGTTATCTCTGTGAGACGTTGATTTGGAGTCCTTCGGAAGTCCCAGCGGTATATAATAGCTGAGTTGTGTGGTAGACACACACAGAGACACTCACATATAATTTTACACATATACATGTAATTTTTTGAGGATCCTCCATACTGATTTTCATAATAGTTGGACTACTTTGCATTGCTACCAGCATTGCAGAGGAAGTCCCTTTTCTCCTCATCCTCTTCAACATTTGTCACTTGTTCTCTCTAGAACAGTGTGAAGGTGTTTCTATTTCCTTGACACTTCAGCATCTCCCATTCTGAAGATTTAGAACTGAACAGAGCCATGTCCATATGAGGCTAAATATTAACGGCAGTACTGGTGTTTGTATTCCTACTATGGATTTTTTAAATTACATACTTGTTAAATTTCTCAGAAATTGGCTGGACTAGAAAAGCCTTGTAATTCTAATTTTAGATTTTTAATTAATTTAAACATGTCATTTCAAACTCAAATCTAAGTTAACACTTCCGGCATAGTTAACAAAATTTGTTTCTCTGATGTTATAAGTTCATATATTTTCAACGTACCAAGTTTTCTTAGTTAAATCAAAAAAACTTACATATTTAAAAGAAATTGCTTACACACATATGAATAACTTACAAACGAATTAAAAATATTTAATGACATTCCACTGTGTTTCCAAAATGAGCCCAAACACCATTTAAACCTATTATATTTCCTAATTGAAATTCCTTACAAAAGAATTCCTCTTGCTCTAATTTCCTATGAACTATTCTTATACTTTCTCTCCTGGGGGATTTAACTGAGCTATCTTTAAGAGCTATGACTGGTCACAGCCAGGGGCATGAAAAAACAGAGTGGGGGATGATTCTCCCCAAGAAAGGTGAGCAAGACTCTGTTAATTGGCGGTGCGGCGCGGCAGCAGAGGCAAGCTCAGCAGTTTTCATGTAGGAGAGCATTCTGCCTGAGAGGCCACGGAGCACCTGTCCATGCTGGGCAGCAAGGCCACCGCCCATATGTCCACGCATCCCCACACTGATCGTTTCCCTTCCCTGGCTCTATGAGCAGGTGACCCTGGAGAGGACGCTTCCCAAAGGAAGAGAAACCAAGAGGGAAATGGAAAACAAGAGGAGGACTCGGAAATAGAGATGCTGTTGTTATGATCAGAGAGAGGGAAAGCAAAGCTTGGCGCCAGGAAAAACCTAGATTCACTAATTATCACCTGCTGGCTGTTTTCACTTTTTTTTTCTTTTTAAATTGTTTCTTTTTTAAAATTCAAATATAATCGCATCATTTCCCCCTTCCGTTTCCTCTCTGCAGTTCCTCCTACATCCACAACCCTGGGTCCCTCTCAAGTTCATGGCCTCTTTTTCTTTGTTATTACTAAACACACTCAAACACACACACACACACACACACACACACACACACACACACACACACACACGAGAGAGAGAGAGAGAGAGAGAGAGAGAGAGAGAGAGAGAGAGAGAGAGAGAGAGAGAGGAGAGAGAGAGAGAGAGAGAACCTTCTGAGTCAGTATGATGTTGCTTGTATGCATATGATTTCAGGGCTGACAACTTGGGATTGATAACCAATTAAGGGACCCATCCCTGGGGAAGACGAATGGCCCTGATCTCAGCATTCCTCAGTTACCCATAGTTCTTTGAGTAGGGTTGTGGCCCCAAGAGATTTCTCACTTCCACATTAGCATGTCTACTGGTGTTGTATTTGTCTGGCTCGTGTGAAAGCATATTTGGCTCACTCTTGCTACTTTCCACTTACCACCACTCAATAATATGTGATGGGCTTACGGTTTGTAAAACATTTAATTGATTCTGAGTAGTTGCCAAGGAAATGGGGGAGGGCCCTCTCCCTAAGGAACTTTCAGTTTGGAAAAATATGTTGTACACCTGAACAGAGGCATTTAGATATGGCAAATAACAGGAGGGCTGATGCACAAAAGGGTCAGTGGCTAGATAGACCTGATTTGTTCTTTGAAGGTATAGGGTTTGAAAAGGTGAGCTGAAATGTGAATGAAGAAATAAGTTCTGGGTGTGAGAAGTGAGGAATTATTATTATACACGTTTGTAGGTGGAGTTTTCCCGTCTTGGCAACTGCTTCTAAATTACCACACTGAGGCTTATGTTAAGTGTAAATGCTCAGCTGATAGCTCAGGTTTGTTACTAGCTAACTCTTACTTTTAAATTAACCCATATTTCTTATCTTTGCTTTGCCACGTGGCTTGGTAACTTTTCTCAGTATGGCATGCCCATCTTGTTTTTCTGCATCTCCTTGCATCTCTCCTGACTCCGCCCTTCTTCATCCTATCATTCTCTGTTTTACTTACCCACCTAACTTTATCATGTTCAGCTATTGGCCAGTCAGCTTGTTTATTAAACCAATCATAGCGACATGTATTCACACAGTTTACAGAAGGATTATTCCACAGCATTTCCCTTTTTTTGTCCAATTAAAAAGGAAGGTTTTAACTTTAACATAGTAAAATTATATATAACATAAACAGTTATCAAGTAAGAATTACAATAGTCTATTTGTATTTGGCAAAATTAGAGAAAATACTCTATTATCTATCTTATCTTGGTGAGTCTAAAGTTTTATGCCTGATTTGCTTTCTATCATAACTAAGGAAAACTATCAGTTTATTTAGTCTTTAACTCCATCAAAGACCCAAAAGGATGAAATGTTATCTAATGATAGGGACATCAGACTGCCTGGACAATCACCCAAACTTCTTCTGTAATGTTGGGGCATCCAGCTCTGGTGTACAGGCCTAGCATATCTGACAGACTTCCCTGCAAAGCAGGGAATTCTGAAAGTCTGTCCTACCTTGTCTTGGCAAAGTTGGCAGTTGCGTTTCTTGTGTCCTGCTGGTCCAGTTTGGACAGTATACTGTCATCAATTGAGGCAAGGGGAGTTTCTTTGCCCACATGGCTAGTTTTTGCCATAAAGAAAACTCCATACGGAGTCTCTTCAATGACCATCATCTTTTCTGAAGTAGATTGGTTCTGCCAGGAATGGATGTGTCTTACTGTCACGAAAAGCCTTAGGTTATTAAACATATTAAATGCCATATTCTGTAGGTCTTTGAAGTGTTTGAAGACCATTTATCTATCTAAATATATGTGTATGACCTTGAAAACATACCTAATATGACTATAAGTTTGACTATTATAGATGACTATTAATTTGTATTTTTAATTGTAAATTACATTTTAAAATGAGCTACATAAACATAATACACTAAATAAGAGTAGAACTATACATACAGTATAACAAAATTAACTTTAAATTTGTATTGATATATTAAAATCCATACCAATGTAAAATATTTAAGATTAATAGTCTTTTTTTGGATTAAAGTCGATTCAATAATCTACCCTTTTATCCAATCATTTCTATATTCTATTCCCCCTTTTCTTTTTAAAATGAGATCCCTGAGATCTAATCTCCTTTGTTTGGCTTTTCTTCTTGACCATTACCAATAATAACTTGTAACCACCACCACCACCCCTCAATTGATAATAAACATCCATAACTCATTTTTGGGAATGTGGGTGTAGTTCTCTAGACTACTTCCTGTTGATTGGGGGCATTGGTAATCTTTGGGGGACCATGAGAAATTTTAGGATAATGGTTAAGTTTTGGCTGTAGTATTCTGTGAGGCTGAATAATCTCAGCCAGTAGTCTTAAAACTGTTCTGGATACAGAATTCTGAGGAGACTGTAACAGAGGCATTTTGAGATGCTGGATCACCTCTGAGCCATTCATTTTCAATTTTGTCTGATCTATTTGTTCTGAAAATACATAAACTTTTAAAGGTAACATACATATTTGCAGCAATATAAATATAAACTGTGCATTGTACACAAGTCAGCCAAAGATAATTTTTTGTTATATGCTTGAACAGGTAAAATATACATCACATGTCTTGTAGTTCTTTTAGGTTTATTTCTTTATGTCTGTAGTTAGGATATTAGGGGGTCTTCCTCAATCAAACCTGATTGTCTTTAACCTGAAATGAATCCATAGTTCCTCCTTTCCTATAGAAACAAAAGCAAAATCTCCCTCCCCCAAAGCAACACACCTTTTGACTTAAATTTTGAAGTCAAGATATTTTTTAAATATATAGGTTGGTTGAATCTAGCAGTTTTCTTAATCCAGTGTCTCTTAGCAGCCATTACTCCTTCTTCAGCAGTCAAAAAGTTCAAAGACAACACAATAACTAACATACAATATTCAGACTCGCTGTATATTTTCCATCTATACGTGGCTTTTTTAAAATATCATTTTGCTCCCTTTTTAAGAACTTCATTATTCTATAACTACATTTTTTAAATCTAAGACTGTACATATTCTTCCTCTTCTCTCTCCCAAGCCTGTGTACATTTTTAAACACATTGTAACCTGTTCAGCGGGGTTTGTTTTGTCTGAATCTGTCTTTGCTGCATATCTATAACCTTTTATGTCTGCAGGAGTTAAAATCCTAAACCCTCCATGTAGCATGCTGGCAGAGCTCACAACCCCTCAGGCAGCTGCTAGGAGAAGCCTCTCTGTACTGCTGGGAACCACCACACTGCTTAGCTCATGGTGGTTGGTGGTCAGCTCCACCTTGCGGGCAGCTGTCAGGAAAGGTGTCCTTGTACTGTGGCTGGCATGAGACTGTGAGACTAGGAAGCTGCATCTGTCTCTGTTTTTGTGTGTTTAGAATCTTTTTTTTTTTTAAAGATTTTATTTATTTATTATGTATACAGCATGTATGACAGCAGGCCAGAAGAGGGCACCAGATCTCATTACAGATGGTTGTGAGCCACCATGTGGTTGCTGGGAATTGAACTCAGGACCTCTGGAAGAGCAGTCAGTGCTCTTAACCGCTGAGCCATCTCTCCAGCCCCTAGAATCTTTTTTTTAAAGACCTTTTTAGGTGTTACGTGGCTCAACACTGGACGGTGGGCACCATTTGTAGGTGGCGTTTTCCCATCCTGCATTTGTTCTCAAGTAATCACTCAGAGGCATAATATTAATTACAAATGCTTGGCCAGTAGCTCAGGCTTGTTACTAGCAAACTCTTACATCTTCAGTTAACCCATTTCTATTCATCTACATTCTGACACGTGGCAATACCTTCTTTCAACATAGCACGATCATCTCCTGCTCCCTCTGCAAGCTGGCTGGTGACTCCTCTGACTCTGCCCTTCTTCCTCTCAGTATTCCCTCTGTCAGGCTGTCTCGCCCAGTCTCTTCCTGCCCAGCTATCAGCCAATCTGCTTTTTATTAACACTGAGACCAATACGTATTTACACTGTACAAAGATTGTTCCACAGCACACGTTCCACAACTAAATCAGATTTTAAGAACTAATGTTGATCTACATGAAAATGAGATATGTGGAATAGATAAAATACAGAATGCATAAGATGAGTGAGAGGCAGAACATAAGATGGTGGAATTTTATGTAAATATGTCCAAATAAAGCTGTATCCCAGTTCCCACTATAGACACCTTGATGAATACCAATGGCTGCTATAATTACAGGATTCCTTTTGCTTGGTAAGTACTGGGGCTTCTTCAGAGACCGCCATCTTGTCTCCTTGGTCTCCAGTACACTTTCAGCCTTCTGGGGACTTTGACTGAATGAGCGCTTCGGTCATCTTCACAGTTCACCTTTGGAGTCCTCAGGTCTGATACTAGGAAATGAAAGTACGACGACGACGACAGTAATGAGATTTCTTTCTAATGGGTTCTAATTTTGTTCCAGGCCCTGTGATAAGCATTTCACAAACATAATTCCCTTTCATTTTCACAGCCACAGGAAGGAAGCTTAGCATGCCCTCTTTTTAAACATGGAGGGAGGTTTGCTTCTGTCTCTTTAAGTCCCTGTCAAACATCTCCGCAGAGTCTTCTAGCTAGCTCTTTCCATTTTTTTCCTCCAATTTGCTTCAATCTACTTCTTCACTCTGTTTTTCCCCCACTCTAACTCCCTCTTATTTAAAAGTGCTAACAGTAGCCTCCATCGCCACAGATTTTGATCTTTCTCCTGTCATTGGGTACCATGTTCTCTGGAGCCCCTTGGCTCCCTCGGCTTTCAGGGTGACACTCTTCCCCATCTCCTCTGGTGTTCACTCACCACATCAGGTCTGTTATTGGATGCAGCCCATCCTTCCCCTGTGCTTCCGTAAACATGCACGTGTTCTGTTGCGGGTGCCATCCCTATGTCTGCTGTTTAGATTTTAAAACGACTCTTTCCGTTTCCCACAAACCAGCTCGTTTTTTATCGGTGCTTCGGCGTTCATGATTTAGGTCAGGTCATGTGACTCTCTTGATGCATTTTGACACGTCTTCACTCCCAGATGATGACAGAGCAATGGCTTCTGGTGACGAAACCTCTTGCTGTGTCAGCCACTCCTTACCCTTCGCTGTTGTCCATGTGACTGGTACTCATTTCCTCTGACTTCACGTGTGTAGGTTCTCGTACACGTGTGCACAGAGACCAGAGGTTGACACTGGCTATTTTTTCAAGCATTATCCACCTAATTTTTGACAGGGTCTCTCACTTAAACTGGTCAACAAGCCCCAGATACCCCCCTCTCTGTGCCTCCCTAGCACTGGGATTACAGGCGTGGACTGCTCTGCCTAGCTTTTCTTGTGATCTAACTCAGGTCTGCATGCTTGTATGACAGGCATTTTTGCCAACTGGATCATCTCCCTCACCCATTTTTTTTTTTCTAGCTCAGCCTCCATTTCATCAGAATTTTATGGCTCAGTTCAAAGCACTGTCAGTGTGGTGTATCTGTGTTTCTTGATCAGATTTGCCTCCTACTTTGGGAAATTGCCCAGACCCTGTATGTGATAAGAACAGGATTTGCCATCTTATAGAGACTCTGACTTACAGCAGTTGACTGGCCTTGGGGACATCTGATCTCAGCTGGGCCACAGCAGTCACCCCCCATTTACCAGCTGGAACTGAGAAACACCACACTTCTTCCTGTCATGGGCTGAACTCTTTTGAGAATGTGTTCCTTAGTTTCTTCCAATTTGTAGATTTTCCAGTTTTTCTCTATTATTGATTTCTGCTGGTGATTGCAAACTTGTCAAATTTATTGGGATTTGTTTTATGCTTTAACATATGGTCGATCCCATCTGTCTCATTTCCCATGAGTATATCCTATGTGCACAGGAGGAAAATATGTAATTTTTTTGGTTTAGGGTAGATTTTTAAAATAGCTTTTTAGGTTTTATTTGTTCATAGCACTCTAATCTTCAATTTCCTTACTCTTCTGTATAGTTTTTGGTCAACTGTAAAAAAATGAAGTCTGAATATATGCAAGCTAATAAATTGAGATATATTTATTCCTTCAGCTCCGTCACATTTTGTCACATATAATTTGGGGGCTTTGCTGATAATTGGGTATAGATTCATCTTGCCTCCTTAATAAGGAAGACTCTGTCTTTATTCAGAGACTTAAAGGGACTGACCTAGTTTCCTTTTCTGTTGCTATGATAAACGCCATGATCAAAAAAAGT
Organism: Peromyscus leucopus; assembly: GCF_004664715.2. Taxonomy (NCBI): domain Eukaryota; kingdom Metazoa; phylum Chordata; class Mammalia; order Rodentia; family Cricetidae; genus Peromyscus; species Peromyscus leucopus. The sequence goes on along the minus strand of NC_051085.1, from coordinate 28,790,148 downwards.
GTGAGGAGAAAATGGTTTTATTTCATCTTATGCTTCCATCTTACAATCCATCCTTGTTGAGGCAGGAAATCAAGGCAAAAGCTTGAAGCAGAAACCACAGTGGAATGCTTCCACTGCCTCACTCGCTAGCTTCTGCTTAGTTAGCTTTCTTAGACAGTTCAGGACCACTTGCATGGTGACATTAACACCAAGAGTGGACTGGACCCCATTACATCAATTAGTGATCAAGAAAACCTGGCACAGACCTGCCCACAGACCAATACCCCAACAGGCATGCTCTCAGAAAACTCTGGTCACTCAAATACAAGCTGAAGAAAACTAGGAGAGGAACCATAAAACTTTTATCCAAAATACCCAGAAAAACTGTGAATAGATTGGATGTGTTTAATACTTTAATATTTAACATAGTATTTGACATTTTTATTATAGTTGTCATAATAAAGAGTCTTAAAGAACCAGTGCAGTTAACTAATTTGCATAAAAACAATATAAAAAAATTTTAAACAGGAAAAAAAGAGTAATTAAGAGACTGAGATGGATTTCTAAGCTGAAATGGCAGTCATTTATAGGATCCCCTGCAGAACGGCCTCTTCTGTGGAAATGCTGCAGTGCGTAGTTTATGAGTATACAAAGGATGCTTTGTAAGAAATGCCACTCACAGTAATTGGATTTAATTTTGTAATCCAAAAGGTGAATTTTGGATAAAGTGTTTTTAATGCATTCTCTAAGTGTCTCTCATTAAAAGCATTTTTTAAAAAAAATCTAGCTCCAGGCAGCAAAGGAAAAAATAGCCACGTTCTGAGCCTTTGCATCTGCTCTAGAGGGTCCTTCTGTAGAGTTGATGTGAGAGGCACTGTTCCTTTAGAAACACAGATGATTAATCCCTAGTGTGTTTGCTGCTTATCAGAAAATTTCATTAAGGTGTATTATAACAGCCTGAATGAATCATATTCTTCAAGTCATAAAACAACCAAAGCTGCATAAAGGAGCACTTTACAATGAGCAAATATATGAATAAGATGCCCTACCTGGTGTTTAAGACTAGATCCATATTCTAATACCATACCTAGGTGGAAATAAGGCCTGTGATCACAAAGAGAATATATGATCTATAAATTATGCTTTGGTTTTACTTACTACATCTGCTCTGTCATTCTTCCATGGGAAAATGAACTATCCTATCCCTGGGACAACAAGGGATCAAAGGCAAGCCCGAGATGCATACACTTACACCTGTATACTCACAATGACGCACAATGGCACACTCCACACTCTCACTCCCATACACCTATGCTGTGTAATAATCCTTCTGCACACTGTGAAGATTTGTCACTGTGATTGGTTTAATAAAGAAGCTGACTGGCCAACAGCTGAACAAGATAAAGTTAGGTGGGAAAGCCAAATTGAGAATGCTGGGAAGAAGAAGGGCGGAGTCAGGGGTCACCAGCCAGACACAGAGGGAGCAGGAGATGAATGTGCTGTGCTAATAAAGGTACCACCCTGTGCCAGAGTATAAATAAGGAATATGGGTTAACTTAAAATGTAAGAGCTAGTTAGCAATAAGCCTGAGCTATTGGCCAAGCATTTACAATTAATATGTCTCTGTGTGGTAATTCGGAAGCAGCTCCTGGGACAGGAAAACTCCACCTACTCACTTACATACTCAAAGTCACATTTTTACACACAACCATTCACGCTCTTACACACACTGGGGTCGTCTCTAGCTAGCTTCGTGAGAGGAATGAATTGCTCTAAAACTGGATTAGAAGTCAAGGTTCTTAACCGGAGACTTGACTTAGATAGGTGTCAGCTTCCATCCCAAAAGGATGGGTGGTTCAGTCTGGGGAGGGCACGGGTGACCTGAATCCTGTAGGGCTCCTCTGAGCTGTTCCTGACCTCCTCTGACCATGAAAGATAGATATGGAGAGCAAGAACAGAGTGAACAGAGGCCAACACAATCACAATCAGCTCTTCAGTTTTCAATGCTTAATTAGATTGCCTTTAGGCAGAGCCCATACTTGAAGGCTGCATAGCCACCCTTCTAATTTCCCTTAATGCCACCCCAAACCTGATTCTCACATTTGTTTTATGTGCCAAGAGCCCTGGAACATAAAATGACACCTCTCCCCCACCCCACCCCCCACCCCACCTCCGGGCTAGAGAGTCGCAAGGTGCTATTCTCCATGGTGTGACTTCTATAGGAGGCCAAGCCCTTAGTCCCTCCTACTCTTTCTTCCGTCTTTCTATGGTCTCTAGTGGCTCTACCAGGAAGGGAGACATGAGAGCGTGAATCTCTAGAGCCCTGGTCCACTCTTTCTTAGCCTGTGGCATCCTCTGCCTACCCTGGTTATGAAGGTCACCTTATCTGGGACCACCATTTTCTCCTCAATTTGGGGCTTAGGATTGGGAAAGTCCAAAGTCCAGCATTTCCAAGTTGATCCTGCCTTTTTGCCTCCAGCAAAAAAATGAGACCAGACATTTTAGCTGTTTTACAAAGAAATTACAGGATTGTATAGACAAGATAGCCTAGGCTGAGAAAATCCTCAAAGAGCAGTTGGGAGTGCAGCTCAGTGGCCCAGCACGTTCCTAGCACGCAGCAAGCCTCAAGTTGGATCCGCAACCCTACGAAAAATGTGTGTTTTAAAGAGGAAAGGGAGTCCTAAAATAGTATCTTGCTAGTTTGAGTTCTGAGGAAGGAAAATGTCACTTAACTATAAGGCACAAAGTGTGGAGTAAATGTCCTTTGATGATCTGGATGAGAGCTTACCCTCTGGCATGAGCCCAGTTCCCAGAGAGAAGAGGATGTGCAGAACACGGTAGATTTAGTGGATTTAGTGCCCAAGAACGTGGAAGCCTAGTTACACAGCATCTTCACACAAAATCACAGTGCAGACCTCCCTTCGGGGTATATTTGGAAGCATCCTGACAGTGTGCCCGTTTGCCTACCGGAAACACATTTGAGTGGCCTGAAATCACAGAGCCCAGACACCGGTTCACTCATTGTTATGTTTCTAATTTGTGCTTTGCTGACCCCATCAGGGTGTTCATAAGTGGGGTCACTTCCTTTTTACGTTGCATGTTGACTTTCTGTCTCCTCTCTTCTGAGATGGCAGCTGTGGGTCACAGAGGACTTTCCATTAAAAAATAAGTTCTGAAAAACTAATGTGTACCATGGTTATAATAATTGAATGGTGTACTTAAAATTTGCATAAAGAATAGAAGTTGACTATTTTAACATGTATACACACCAAAGGTAACTGTGGGAGGTGATAGATTTATGTTAGTTAACCTGATTGTGATATTACACACAGACACACACACACATCTTGTTTTGGCATACTTCCCATCTGTACTTGTTTGGATGTGCAGATATGGAGCCTGTAGACACAGAGAGCTTTGTACCTTGAGTTCAAAGCAACAGAGCATGGGAGTCAGAAATCCACATAAGTGGGCTAGATTTGAAGGCTGGGCAAGCTAGGGGTTGTAGCTCATGCCTACAATCCCAGCATTTGGAGAGTTGAGTCAGTAGAGCAGCTGAGAGTTCTAGGCTAGCCTGGGCTGTATAGTGAATTTGTAAAACCAACAAAATATATGGAAGTTGTGGCTGAGAGCAGGTATGACAGGGAGAAAGGAAGGGTCTAGGCAGGAGAGCAGAGTTCAGCATCTTAGACACTAAGAGAGGAGAGAAAGGCTCAGGCACACCAGGAGGTTCCCCACTTCCTCCTCTTTCACTCCATCTAGGCCCCCACCCTTTTGGAAGGCATTGCCCCCATTCAGGGCGGCTCTTTCTTCTCAAGTTACTGTCCCACATGCCAGTCTTCTCTGGAAATGCCCTCATAGTCTTGACAAGCGCTTTGCTGATTTCTTGGGCATTGCTCAGCCCAATTGAGTTAACAATCAAGATCAACCGCCGCCTTTTGTATATCATTCAATCTATCAAAAAATATAAAACATATACGGATGAAGAAAAATACATCCAAGATGAAAAGTTCAAAGTAGTATTTCTTATTTTTCTAGTTGACCCAGCTCACTTGTCATAGAAAGGCTTTTTTTTTTTTTTTTTTTTTGTGATATATATTTTTTATTTTACAATACCATTCAGTTCTACATATCAGCCATGGGTTCCCCTATTCTCCCCCCTCCCACGCCCTCCCCTTACCCCCAGCCCACCCTCCATTCCCACCTCCTCCAGGACAAGTCCTCCCCCGAGGACTGTGATCAACTTGGTAGACTCAGTCCAGGCAGGTCCAGTCCCTTCCTCCCAGACTAAGCCAAGTGTCCCTGCATGAGTTCCTGGTTTCAAACAGCCAATTCATGCAATGAGCACAGGACTTGGTCCCACTGCCTAGATGCCTCCCAAACTGATCAAGCCAATCAACTGTCTCACCTATTCAGAGGGCCTGATCCAGCTGGGAGCCCCTCAGCCTTTGGTTCATAGTTCATGTGTTTCCATTCATTTGGCTATTTTTTTTCAATAATTGAGTAAAACTGAAATTTATTATATGCCACAGTCGTCCTAGGGACCTCCATGCTATATATATATAGCCTTTATGGTTCTATGGGTTGTGGTCTGATTGTTCATTTTATATCTAGAATCCACCAATGAGTGAGTACATACCATAACTGTCTTTCTGGGTTTGGGTTACCTCACTCAGGATGATTTTTTCTAGTTCCATCCATTTGCCTGCAAATTTCATGCTTTCATTGTTTTTCTCTGCTGAGTAGAACTCCATTGTGTATATGTACCACATTTTTTTCATCCATTCTTCCGTTGATGGGCATCTAGGTTGTTTCCAGGTTCTGGCTATTACAAATAGTGCTGCTATGAACATAGCTGAGCATGTATCTTTATGGTATGTATCAGCATTCTTTGGGTATATGCCCAAGAGTGGTATGGCTGGGTCTTGAGGTAGTTCGATTCCTAATTTTCTGAGAAACCGCCATACTGATTTCCACAGTGGTTGTACAAGTTTACATTCCCACCAACAGTGGAGGAGTGTTCCCTTTGCTCCACATCCTCTCCAACATTGGTTGTCATTGGTGTTTTTGATCTTAGCCATTCTAACGGGTGTAAGGTGGTATCTCAGAGTCGTTTTGATTTGCATTTCTCTGATGATTAAGGATGTTGAGCATTTCTTTAAATGTCTTTCAGCCATTTGTAGTTCTTGTTTTGTGAATTCTCTGTTTAGCTCTTTAGCCCATTTTTTAATTGGACTGTTCAGTGCTTTGATGTCTAGTTTCTTGAGTTCTTTATATACTGTGGAGATCAATCCTCTGTCAGATGTGGGGTTGGTGAAGATCTTTTCCCAATCTGTTGGCTGTCTTTTTGTCTTATTGACTGTGTCTTTTGCCCTGCAAAAGCTTCTCAGTTTTGAGAGGTCCCATTTATTAATGGTTGTGCTCAGGGTCTGTGCTGTCGGTGTTTTATTTAGGAAATGGTCTCCAGTGCCAATGCGTTCAAGAGTGCTTCCTATTTTCTTTTCTATTAAGTTTAGTGTAACTGGATTTATGTTTAGGTCTTTGATCCACTTGGACTTGAGTTTTGTGCATGGTGACAGATATGGATCTATTTGTAATCTTTTACATATTGACATCCAGTTATGCCAGCACCATTTGTTGAAGATACTTTCTTTGTTCCATTGTATAGTTTTGGCTCCTTTGTCAAAAACCAGGTGTTCATATGTGCATGGATTAATGTCAGGGTCTTCAATTCGATTCCATTGGTCCGTATGTCGGTTTTTGTACCAGTACCAAGCTGTTTTTATTACTATAGCTCTATAGTAGAGTTTGAGGTCCGGGATGGTGATGCCTCCAAGGGTTGCTTTATCGTATAGGATTCTTTTAGCTATCCTGGGTCTTTTGTTTTTCCATATAAAGTTGAGTATTTTTCTTTCCAAGTCTGTGAAGAATTGTGTTGGGATTTTGATGGGGATTGCATTGAATCTGTAGATTGCTTTTGGTAAGATTGCCATTTTTACTATGTTAATCCTACCTATCCATGAGCATGGGAGATCCTTCCATTTTCTGATATCTTCTTCAATTTCTTTCTTTAGAGATTTAAAGTTCTTATCAAAAAGGTCTTTCACTTGTTTAGTTAGTGTTATCCCAAGGTATTTTATATTATTTGTGGCTATTGTAAAGGGTGATGTTTCTCTGACTTCTTTCTCAGCCCTTTTATCATTTGTGTATAGGAGGGCTACTGATTTTTTTGAGTTGATCTTGTATCCTGCCACTTTACTGAAGGAGTTTATCAGCTGTAGAAGTTCCCTGGTAGAGTTTTTGGGGTCACTTATGTATACTATCATATCATCTGCAAATAGTGAAAGTTTGACTTCTTCCTTGCCAATTTGTATCCCTTTGATCTCCTTTTGTTGTCTTATTGCTCTAGCTAGAACTTCTAGTACTATATTGAATAAATATGGGGAGAGTGGACAGCCTTGTCTTGTTCCTGAATTTAGTGGTATCGCTTTGAGTTTCTCTCCATTTAATTTGATGTTTGCTGTTGGCTTGCTATAAATTGCTTTTATTATGTTTAGAAATGTTCCTTGTATTCCTATTCTTTCTAAGACCTTTATCATAAAGGGGTGTTGGATTTTGTCAAAGGCTTTTTCAGCATCTAGGGAGATGATCATGTGGTTTTTTTCTTTCAGTTTGTTTATATGGTGTATTACATTGACTGATTTCCGTATGTTGAACCATCCTTGCATCCCTGGGATGAATCCTACTTGGTCGTGATGGATGATTGTTTTGATGTATTCTTGGATTCGGTTTGCCAATATTTTGTTGAGTATTTTTGCATCAATGTTCATGAGGGAGATTGGTCTGTAGTTCTCTTTCTTTGTTGCATCTTTGTGTGGTTTGGGTATCAGGGTAATTGTAGCCTCATAAAAAGAGTTTGGTAGTGTTCCTTCTGTTTCTATTGTGTGGAACACTTTGAAGAGGATTGGTATTAGTTCTACTTTGAAAGTCTGGTAGAATTCTGCACTGAAACCATCTGGTCCTGGGCTTTTTTTAGTTGGGAGACTTTTGATGACTGTTTCTATTTCTTTAGGGGTTATTGGTCTATTTAAATGGTTTATCTGGTCTTGATTTAATTTTGGTATTTGGTATTTATCCAGAAAATTGTCCATTTCTTCCTGGTTTTCCATTTTTGTGGAGTACAGGTTTTTGAAGTATGATCTGATGATTCTCTGGATTTCCTCATTGTCTGTTGTTATGTCTCCCTTTTCATTTCTGATTTTGTGAATTTGGGTGCTCTCTCTTTGCCTTTTGGTTAATTTGGCTAGTGGTTTGTCTATCTTGTTGATTTTTTCAAAGAACCAACTCTTTGTTTCATTGATTTTTTGTATTGTTCTCTTGTTTTCTATTTCGTTGATTTCAGCCCTCAATTTGATTATTTCCTGGCGTCTATTTCTCCTGGGTGAGTTTGATTCTTTTTGTTCTAGAGCTTTCAGTTGTGCTGTTAATTCATTGGTATGGGATTGCTCCATCTTCTTTATGTGTGCATTTAGAGCTATGAATTTTCCTCTTAGCACTGCTTTCATAGTGTCCCATAAGTTTGGGTATGTTGTACTTTCATTTTCATTGAATTCTAGGAACTCTTTAATTTCTGTCTTTATTTCTTCCTTGACCCATTGATGTTTCAGGTGGGCATTATTCAGTTTCCATGAGTTTGTGGGTTTTCTATAATTTTTGTTGTTATTGAGTTCTAACTTTAAGGCATGGTGGTCTGATAAGATACAGGAGGTTATTCCAATTTTTTTGTATCTGTTGAGATTTGTTTTGTGTCCAAGCATGTGGTCAATTTTTGAGAAGGTTCCATGGGGTGCTGAGAAGAAGGTATATTCTTTTGTGTTAGGATGGAATATTCTGTAGATATCTATTAGGTCCATTTGAGTCATAACATCTGTTAGGTCCTTTATTTCTTTGTTAAGTTTCAGTCTGGTAGATCTATCTTTTGGTGAGAGTGGTGTGTTAAAATCTCCCACTACTAATGTGTGGGGTTTGATGTACGTTTTAAACTTTAGTAGTGTTTCTTTTATGAATGTGGGTGCTTTTGTATTTGGAGCATAAATGTTTAGAATCGAGACTTCATCTTGGTGGATTTTTCCCGTGATGAATATGTAATGTCCATCCTGGTCTCTTTTGATTGATTTTAGTTTGAAGTCTATTTTATTAGATATTAGGATAGCTACACCAGCTTGTTTCTTAGGTCCATTTGCTTGGAAAACCTTTTCCCAGCCCTTTACTCGGAGGTAGTGTCTGTCTTTGGAGTTAAGGTGTGTTTCTTGTATGCAGCATATGGATGGGTCCTGTTTTCTTATCCATTCTGTTAGCCTGTGTCTTTTTATAGGTGAGTTGAGACCATTGATATTGATGGATATTAATGACCAGTGATTGTTAATTCCTGTTATTTTTTTGGTTGTGTTGTGTTGTCCTTCTGTGGTGTATGTTGGTGTAGGATTATCTATTGCTTGATTTTTCATGGATGTGTTTAGCTTCTTTGGGTTGAATTTTCCCTTCTAGTGCTTTCTGTAGGGCTGGGTTTGTGGACAGGTATTGATTAAATCTGGTTTTATCCTGGAATATTTTGTTTACTCCGCCTATGGTGATTGAGAGTTTTGCTGGGTATAATAGTCTGGGTTGGCATCCGTGGTCTCTTAGTGTCTGCATGAGGTTTGTCCATGATCTTCTAGCTTTCATAGTCTCTATTGAGTAGTCTGGTGTTATTCTGATGGGTTTGCCTTTATATGTTACTTGGTCCTTTTCCTTTGCAGCTCTTAATATTTTTTCTTTATTCTGTGTGTTTAGTGTTTTGATTATTATGTGGCGAGGGGACTTTTTTTTTGGATCCAGCCTATTCGGTGTTCTGTAAGCTTCTTGTATCTTCATAGGTATTTCTTTCTTTAGGTTAGGAAAGTTTTCTTCTATGATTTTGTTGAATATATTTTCTGTGCCTTTGAGTTGGTATTCTTCTCCTTCTTCTATCCCTATTATTCTTAGGTTTGGTCTTTTCATGGTGTCCCAAATTTCCTGGACGTTTTGTGTTAGGACTTTTTTGTCTTTATTGTTTTCTTTGACTGACGAATCTATTTTCTCTATCGTGTCTTCAGCGTCAGAGATTCTCTGTTCCATCTCTTGCAATCGGTTGGTTATGCTTGTTTCTGTAGTTCCTGTTCGTTTTGTCAGGATTTCTATTTCCAGCATTCCCTCAGCATGTGTTTTCTTTATTGTCTCAAATTCATTTTTCAGATCTTGGAATGTTTCTTTCATCTGTTTAATTGCTTTTTCTTGGCTTGATTTGATTTCTTCCCATTTTTTGTTCGTTTTTTCTTCCATTTCTTTAAGGGAGTTTTTTATTTCCTCTTTAATGGAGTTTTTCATTTCCTCTTTAAGGGAAGTTTTTATTTCCTCTTTAAGGGAGTTTTTTATTTCCTCTTTAAGGAAAGTTTTTATTTCCTCTTTAAGGTAGTTTTTCAATTCCTCTTTAAGGAAAGTTTTTATTTCCTCATTGAGGGAATGTTTTATTTCTTCTTTAAGGGCCTCTATCATCTTCTTAATGTCATTTTTAGGGTTGATTTCTTCTGTTTCTTCTGTCATGGTATGTTTAGGTCTTGCAGGTGTAGAATCACTAGGTTCTGATGTTGCCATATAGGTCTTTATGTTGTTGCCTGTATTTTTGCACTGGCGTCTACTCATCTCTTCCTCTGTGAGGTGCAGGTGGTGTCTGTGTCTGAGAGTGCCTCTCTTGTTCTAATTTTTAGTCTTGGTTTAGTAGTGGTTCTTGGTTAAATTGGTGCTATTGGGCTATTTCTTCAGGGACAGCTGATTTCGATCGGTGAATTATATACTTATGATTCTGGTGATCTGGTTTGGTGTCTGGGTAGCGCTTTCTTCTGTGTTCCCAGGTCACGTTTTGTTCATTTGTCAACTCCTCAGCTGATCTTGTTTCTTCAGACTTTAAACTGTAGGCATCTGAATCCTCTCCCAGATGGGTTTCAGCTGAGCAGGGTAGTCTCACCAAGACCTCCAAGTTGTTGGGTTTCACAGGATCAGCAGCTGGGCCCTGGGTTGTCCTCAGACGGAGTGTTCAGATTCGTTCTGGTTCTGACCCACCGATATAGCTTCTTCCCCAGATGTTGGGGTTAGGGGCGTCCCGGTTCCAAGCTGCGTCTGCTTGTCTCCGTCCCTGGGCCTGATTACCTTTGCAGTCCGCCGCCGAGCCTGTATGTCCCTGTCAGCTACCGCTGGGTCTGTCTGCCTCTGGGGGCCGCCACCGGGCCTGAATGTCTCTGCAGGCTGCAGCCGGGACTGAATGTCCCTGTCGGCCTTTGCCGCCGGGCCCGTTTACCTCAGCTGGCCGCTGCTGGGCCCGTCTACCTCCACAGGCCTCCGCCACAGGCCTACCTGCGTCTGCTTGTCTCTGCCGCCAGGCCTGTCTACCTCTGTGGACCGCCGCTGGGCCTGAATGTCTCTGCCGGCTGCTGCCGGGCCTGAATGTCCCTGTCTGCTGCTGCCGCTGGGCCCGTCTACCTCAGCGGGCTGCTGCTGGGCCCGTCTACCTCCACGGGCCGCCGGCGCAGGCCTACCTGCGTCTGCTTGTCTCTGCCGCCGGGCCTGTCTACCTCTGTGGGCCGCCGCTGGCCCCGAATGTCTCTGCCGGCTGCCGCCGGGCCTGGATGTCCCTGTCGGCTGCTGCCGCCGGGTCCGTTTACCTCAGCAGGCCGCCGCTGGGCCCGTCTACCTCTGTGGGCTGCCGCTGGGCCTGAATGTCTCTGCCGGCTGCCGCCGGGTCTGAATATCCCTGTCGGCTGCCGCCGCTGGGCCCGTCTACCTCCACGGGCCCCTGCCGCAGGCCTACCTGCGTCTGCTTGTCTCTGCCGCGGGCCTGTCTACCTCTGTGGGCCGTCGCTGGGCCTGAATGTCTCTGCCGGCTGCCGCCGGGCCTGAATGTCCCTGTCGGCTGCCGCCGCTGGGCCCGTCTACCTCAGCGGGCTGCTGCTGGGCCCGTCTACCTCCACGGGCCGCCGCCGCAGGCCTACCTGCGTCTGCTTGTCTCTGCCGCCGGGCCTGTCTACCTCTGTGGGCCGCCGCTGGCCCCGAATGTCTCTGCCGGCTGCCGCCGGGCCTGGATGTCCCTGTCGGCTGCTGCCGCCGGGTCCGTTTACCTCAGCAGGCCGCCGCTGGGCCCGTCTACCTCTGTGGGCTGCCGCTGGGCCTGAATGTCTCTGCCGGCTCCCGCCGGGTCTGAATATCCCTGTCGGCTGCCGCCGCTGGGCCCGTCTACCTCCACGGCCCCCGCCGCAGGCCTACCTGCGTCTGCTTGTCTCTGCCGCCGGGCCTGTCTACCTCTGTGGGTCGTCGCTGGGCCTGAATGTCTCTGCCGGCTGCCGCCGGGCCTGGATGTCCCTGTCGGCTGCTGCCGCCGGGTCCGTTTACCTCAGCAGGCCGCCGCTGGGCCCGTCTACCTCTGTGGGCTGCCGCTGGGCCTGAATGTCTCTGCCGGCTGCCGCCGGGTCTGAATATCCCTGTCGGCTGCCGCCGCTGGGCCCGTCTACCTCCACGGGCCCCCGCCGCAGGCCTACCTGCGTCTGCTTGTCTCTGCCGCCGGGCCTGTCTACCTCTGTGGGTCGTCGCTGGGCCTGAATGTCTCTGCCGGCTGCCGCCGGGCCTGAATGTCCCTGTCGGCCGCTGCCGCCCGGTCTGTTTACCTCAGCAGGCCGCCGCTGGGCCCGTCTACCTCTGTGGGCTGCCGCTGGGCCTGAATGTCTCTGCCGGCTGCCGCCGGGTCTGAGTATCCCTGTCGGCTGCCGCCGCTGGGCCCGTCTACCTCCACGGGCCCCCGCCGCAGGCCTACCTGCGTCTGCTTGTCTCTGCAGAAAGGCTTTTTTAATGATAAAATATTCTAAGCTTCACCTCATTGAAAACTGAATAAAAATAGCTTTAAAGGGAAAAATAAAAAGAGATAGAAAGAGGTTAGCCTTATCAGCTGTTTTAAACCTCGTGTTATAAAGCTGGAGCAATGATGAAAATTCTCCAAAGGCTTTTTACTGCATTCAGATAAAAATTCTGTAGCTAGGGCTTGTCTGAGTTGTATTTATATAGCAGAATGTAATTCCTACCCAGAACCTTATCCAGAGCAAAGCAGTCTGGAAAATGTAGTTTTAGCTCTTCCAGCCACTCAGAAAGAAAAGAAGACAAATAGAGAGGTAGGAATAAACAGAGAGTGTGGCTTGGCCAAATTCACCACAACCTATCTCTATACCTGAAATTATTTGAATGGCTTTTTTGGAAGCGTTTTATCCCACTACTGTTCCACCATTCCCAAACATTCAACTTCATAAGACTAACAATTGCATTGATTTTGTTCATTCTTATATCCATAGTGTGTCTAGGAGATACTCAAACACTTTGCTTTATTAAAATAAAAAAAAAGAGAGACTTCATTGTTCTTTGAATTATTAGACCCACCTCTTTGGGCCATAAGAAACAATAACAAGAGAGAGTGAATTGCAAGAAGATGACATTGGGAGTGAGAACACCTAAGTCCATACTAGACCATGTGATGAACGGAAGTGGAAATGTGTCTTGAAGACTGTTGTCTAGCAAAATGGGAGTTCTGGTTTCAGTTTCTGAAAAGCCTGTCTCACAGAAAAAGGAACAGATTGATTCTGCAGAAGCAGAAAGAAGGACTACAGCCATGATGCGGACTGGAAAAGGCACGAGACTCCAACTCAGAGTCAGGAAGGACTGACCGCCCAATACACTCACCTGGAGGTGGAGTGGCCCCGACTGGGAAATGGCCCAACTCTCGAATGTGGTTCCAACACCATTAAGGCAGCTGAGGGTGGAGGAAGGGGTGGACAGAATGGCTTGAGGCCTTGAGGAGCTTAAGCTAAACTAAACGTAGCTATATTCCTTCCCAATTCTTGTTAAAATGTCTGGTGGGGCAAATGTATTCCAATGGGAGTAGACCACAGCAGAGCTGCCAGCGTCTGTCTCTCAGACGGTAGCCAATGTGTCCTGCAGATGTGATAAATCTGATAATAGAACAGTCCTCCCCACCTCACCCGTGTGTGTTTGCGTGTGCGTGTGTGCGCGTGTGTTTCATTTCTCACCTCCCGGTCACCCTGCACTGAGTCAGCCCTTCACACATTGTGAGCAATGCATTTTCAATTACACTCATTTGCTATTCACTCCCGTCCCTTCTTGGTAGGAGGCTGATATTATTTCCCACACCTTAAAATCAGGCGCAACCTCAAACACTTGAAGAAATTTTCACAAGGTCACTGGAAATGAGATGGAGGCCCAGGGAGCTAACGTGCCGCTTAATTTCCTGAGTCACACAGCTCCCGCTGTTCCGCAGGAGGCTTGGCTGACAGGCTCAGGAACACGAGCGGGCGGCTTTAGTTCTACCCTTCGGTTTGTGGTTTTTGAATGAGCAAAATAATCACTGCATTTTTATAATTTTTTAAGAAGGAAGAAAGAAACAGAAGGAGGACCATAAACCTTTGACAGGATGCTTATTTTGTAACACAATGCCTGGGTTCTAATTTACTCTTTGCTTATTCCATACAATTCTAGAGTCTTAACACTTTACTAAAAAGAGTTTTAATAAATCCACATGTAACAGACCTATTGGTGTAGCGCTTTGTTAAATCTTCTTCTGTCCTGCTTTAGCCACAGTGGAAATGAATAAGGAATTCTCAACAAAAGGGTGGGGACGGGAGGGGCCGAGTCTGGTTTCTCTAAGCGCGCTTCCATCTGCCCGTTTGTGAATTATTCAACCAACACGGAGCAGCACTATTTGGGGGCGGATCTTTTTAGAGGGTGAGATTGAAGTGAGCTCTCCAAGCCCCCTCTAGAGCCTCAGTTCCCTAAAATAACTGAAAAAGAGGAAACTGCATTGCCAAGTCCAACTCAGGCAAATGTGGGTTGGCTGATTTCATCAGCAGTTCTGGAGGGAGTCTACATCTTTCTGAGAAACCCGAAGTCAGTTTTAAAGGGGAAAGGGAACTCAAAAATCACATTCAATTCTTAAATGTAGTTTCTAATTCTCACACCTTTCTCCCAAAATAGTTTTCCTTGCAGGAAGAAAGGTAACGGGTTCAGTCCTGGGTCGGCTTTAAATCTTCTGGTCATGCTTGGGGCACTGGCAGGAGGCAAAGGCCCCGTGTGGAGCTATGAAGAAATGTCAGGGACCTGCTCCCTTTCTATAGAAAACCAGCCGTGAGAATCACTGCTACCGTCCCTAAACTTTTCCCCCTGGTCCAAAATGTTGTGGCACGAAGTGTTCATTTCACAATTAGAAGTGAAAATCTGGGCCTGGTGGTGTAGTGATAGTGTGCTCACACAGCACACACAGGAGCCTGTCACTTAGCACACACAAAAACATGTCACCTAGCACACACAAGAACCTATGCTTGATCCCAGTGCTATGAAGGGACACGTGTATGTGCACTTTCACACACACACACACACACACACACACACACACACACACACACACACTCAAAAATTTTTCTGGATTAATCCCGGTTTTAAAAATCAGAGTACTGTATACCTTAAGAGTTACACAAGCCGGGCAGTGGTGGCGCACGCCTTTAATCCCAGCACTCGGGAGGCAGAGGCAGGCGGATCTCTGTGAGTTCAAGGCCAGCCTGGACTACCAAGTGAGCTCCAGGAAAGGCGCAAAGCTACACAGAGAAACCCTGTCTCGAAAAACCAGAAGAAAAAAAAAAAAAAAGAGTTACACAAAATGCAATCCTGTTTTTTTTATTATTCAAAAATTCAACAAAAAAACTCCATCAGTTGTGAAATGTAATGCTTCAGCATAAACCATCTAATAAGATTTAGAAAATAAATCAGAAATATACAGACAATGAAAGAAAATTGTTGAGGTTTTTTTTTTTTTTTTTTTTTTTAAGCTATCTGTTGTTTATCGCTGGTTCTTTTTCCTCCAATTTGTTTGGTTGGTATGAGAAAATGGAGGTAATGATAATTTGTCCTCCCCTGCCCCAATTCAATCTTGGGAGCGAGAGTGATGTCAGGGTGGCCTGACCTGACAGAGTAAGGTCTGACCAGGGAATCAGATGGTGGTCTGCGGGCAGAGCAGTGGCCATTACTGGCAGGTGGTATTAGGTAGGGGGAGGGGGGCAGGGGTTTAAATGGCACATGCTTGCCTCACTCAGTGTTGTGAGGGGGTGGCAGCATCTCCAGAAAGGAATCTCTGTGCACTGCACCTCTTTAGGCCTGACTCTTGTATAATATTGAAGGAACCAGCCTCAATATTATACATCCCAGGGGCTCAGGAGAGAGAACTACTAACGGCGAGGACTATTATCAGGAAATATAATCGCAGCACACCGAGTTCTATAGTCCACTTGCTTTAATTCCTCTGGCATAACATCATTTATACACAGCTTCAGTTCTGTTCTCATGTCTAGCTCCTTTCTTGCCTGATTTCTCTCTATATTTACCTACTGTCCCCTCTAGGTTCTATCTTAATTCCTTCATCTAGTTCTGTCCCTTCTAGGTTCTCATCTATCTAGTTCTTTCCCCCATCAGCTTCTCTCCCGTCTCCTTCTCTCTCATCTGACTCTTTCTCATCTTGTTCTTCCCATCTGGCTCTTCCTCATCTTTCATCTCGTTCCTCTAGTCCTCTCTTTTAGCTCTTCAATCTAGTTCTTCCCCATCTCAGCTCGTTCCTCTCAAGTTCTTACCCATCTCGTTCTTCCATTCTCTTCTCTCTTCTCTCCCTGTGTCCCCTGCTTTACAGTTATATATCTCCCCAAAATCACAATCCTCCCCTCCACCCAGGACACTCAGCCTGAACTTCCTCAGGCAGTGATTGTCCACTATCAGGATCAAATGGAGGGTTGATAAGAATTACAAAGAAGGGCACTAGTTGTTAATTACCATTTGTGACCCAAAGGGGAAGTGACTAATGAATCAACTAAAGGCTAAATATGGGTAATATCTAAGAAGAGGGGTCTTACGTATACAACTATAACCTTAAATGTGTTTGGTAAAGGATGTTAAAAATCTATAAGTTGCTAGGTCAATGGGAGAAAACAAAACTGTCTTCTTTTTTCCTGTGGCTCCTATCTGTCCAAGCTGTCTGCCGTTTTTATGCAGGGTGGGGGAAAGTGTGCTCAGTCTCTAGGCAACCTGTGTACAGCTAGATGCCTCTGGTGATACAGGGAGGCTTGAACTGGGAGTTCTGGCTGAGCATAGCTGTTAGCACAGAAGTTTATCTAAATATTCCTAGAAGTGGTTAGGTAAGTAGTTAGAGGTCTATAAAGTTAGTAAGGCTGTAAGAAAGAAGGGCCTAAGCTAAATTGTGTAAAACTATTACTTAGTGTCCACCTGGCCTAGGCGGCGTCCTCTTGTGAATTTACTGTAAGTCAGGAGACTTGTACGTGGGCTGCTATCACTTGTTAGTCCTTGGAAGTTGGGCGCCCCCCTGGGTGGTGTCTCCTTGTGGAATTTAAGTCAGGAGACTTTCAGGTGGGTTGTTATCATTGTTAGTCCTTGGCAGTTGGGCGTCCACCTGGGTGGTGTATCCTGTAGTCCTTGAAAGTGGCCAAGGGAGATATCTGATTCCAGAGAAAGCCTTTCCCTGAGGCTGTTCTCCAAATTACCTGGAATGTGTATGTCCAGAGAGTGCTCAGTCTACACTGTTAGTCCTTCTTAGGGAAAAGTCAATTGGGAAAGCTATGAAGGCACACATGATTTTCATAACAGAATACAGCTGATATATAACAAGCCAAGTAACACCAAAAACTCCTTGGGATTTGGCTTCCTCTGGAGGAATTCCCTGATCCCTCCAGGTAGTGACTTTGCCATAACCAGCTGAGTTCTTATGATATATTTCTGCGGCCCGCAGCACCTGACACTAGGAAGGACATTTTGAGATGGCAAGTCCTCCATGCCCCTTGTTGATACGACCAGCTAGAAACACCTGACCCTCCTGCGCAGTCACTACAGTTGACAATAACCACAATGACCAAATGCCCAGAAGCCCCTTACATAAGTCTCCTGGTACATTTGGACAACCACAGTGAACTGAAGGGAAGAGGAGATAATGAAGGAGACTAAATTTGCTCACAGCAAGATGGGTCAGGAATGGGACAGTTGTCACCTTTATTTGTAAAAAGAAAATCTTTATATATGTATGTGTGTGCGTGTGCGTGTGTGCGTGTGTGCGTGTGCGTGTGTGTGTGCGTGTGCGTGTGTGTGTGTGTGTGTGTGTGTGTGTGTGTGTGTGTGTGTGTGTGTGTGTGCTGCTATGTTACCAGAAGGCTGAAGATCTAAGGTCCAGTTCTAAAAATAATTCAGTGAGTTGGAACTAAGTAAATTATGGAGAATAATATTAAGACTAGTTCTCTAATATTTAATCAAATCAGATTCTGTATATTTATAAGAACCGTAAAATCACTGGCTATTAGAGAAGGAACAGTTTAGGATTCCCTACCCCCCCCCCCCATCATGAATGCAGTAGGTGAGGAGAAAGAGCTTGTTGGGGGTTCGTTTTTTTTATGTGTCTAATGTGAACAAAGATGTGGTAACAGCCCTTGGGGTGGAGTGTGCAGCCCTAGGTAGCAGACGATGATCTCCACCAAGCTTGGCTGTTCCATAAGGAAGGCCATTAGCAAACTGAGGCAGCTAGACTAGCGTAGACTAGAGGAGGGGGTGAGTTTAAACGAGAAAGAGGATAATGAAAGAGAATGCAGCCTGGGGCAGTGGCACATGCTTGCTTGCTCCAGTTCTCTGCACATGGAAGGTTGGGATGGTTTGTACTATATGTAGTGAAAAGTCAGCTTCAATTTATCCTCAATTGGACAAGTATCAAACTATATTTGTGGCGTGCGCTTTAAATAAAACCGCTTTACATTTCCTTCCAAAAGCAAGTTAAGAAGCATTTTTTAGAGATAAATGAAAATCACAGGCTTCATAAAGTTAACTGTGAATCAGACAGAGAACTCAAATTTTAGCTTTATTGTCTGTAGCGGGCTACAGAAGACTGTCACGGGCCCCTAAAAAGCTGTGTTTATGCTTTACTTCCTAGAACCTGTAAATGTTGCCTTATTTTGGTAGGTGGGGGTGTGTGTTAGCTGATGCATCTTAAACCAAGACAACCATCCTATACCATCCAGATGGGCCCTAAATCCAACACCAAGAATCCCTATGGGGAAGAGACCCTGACCCAGAAGTAAAAAAACAATACAAGGATGGAGGCAGAGATTCTACTCATAGAATGTCAACAGCCTCCAGAAGCTGGAAAAGGCAACATGGATCTCTCTCTACAGCTGCAGAGGAAGTAAAGGCCCCAAATGCAGGAGAGAATGAATTGCTGATGCTTGGAGACACCCAGTGCCTGGTATTTTGCTGAGACAGGGCTAGGGAATGAATAGAGGACCATTTCCTTCTGTACTACTGAAGCAGGTAGAGAGGCCCTCCCTGTCTTTGAATTATCAGTTCTGATTGTCTAACTTTGGGCTATAAGTATATTAAGGCTGAGGATTTAGGTCAGTTGGAAGTGTTGGCCTCGCATGCATGAAGGCCTGGGTTTAACCCAGTAAACCCTGTTGTATCGCTTGCCTTTAGTTGACTCTAAAAGGCACTCATGTAAGAGGTCATGCAGTGGAACAATTCATTGTTGTCTCTCACTGGCTTCAGCATAGATGACACCTCTGATTCAAGCCACCACACAGGTGAAAACTGTTCTCTGGCAAAAGTTCTGGACCTATTTCTGTTCCCATTCTTATTCACTGACAATGGCTTCCCCCTCACATCCTTCTTATCTCCCCTGTGTTTCTGAGATGATCCAGATAATAGCCGCTGACCTCAGGAATTGATGCAAAACATGGACATCTTACCCTCAAGGTAAGAGAAAGCCACACGAGAAGTTGGCCAATTACAGTCAGTGCCAGACTGAATTCCATGTGTATTGTCTAAGCTGGTCCTCACGTAAATATTCTCTGCTTCCTCAAAGATGGAGGAGAGGTGCCAAACAGCAGTGGCGCACGCCTTTAATCCCAGCACTGGGGAGGCAGAGCCAGGTGAATCTCTGTGAGTTTGGGGCCAGCCTGATCTACAGAGCGAGATCCAGAACAGGCACCAAAACCACACAGAGAAACCCTGTCTCGAAAAACAAAAAGACAAAAAAAAAAAAAAAAAAAAAAATGGAGGAGAGGAGAGTTGAGATAAAATGTCTACCTCCTCTGGGTTGCCAGCATCCTCAGTAAAACCAGCTTTCTTTCTCCCAAAAATTTACCTCTTAGACATTGCTTAGTCAGTGTAGTGAGCTTCTAAAGGCAAGTCCAGTAACATTCCCAGGAAACCAAGGGGTTAACTGATATGGGACAGATAGCTACCTGGAAGCAACAATCTCATTTGATTTGGGTAATTTTAACCACTGAGTAACCATTTCGTATAAAAGTGCAGGGTTGCACATTTGAATGCAGAGTAAAGGCTAGACCAGGATTACGAGCCAAGCAGAGAGTGAGTTCAAGGAGAAAGGAAAGCGTGTAACCTGTCCATTGCATCCTAGGAAGAGGTATTCATGGTAACATTGCGGGGAGGCCTACAGCCATGTCTAGGAGGACAGCGGCTCCAGTACAGACAGGTAAGTGCACTCTAGTATTGAGACTGGAAGGCGGGTATTACCAGGACCTCCCAGTTCTTGTCTTTTCAAGGAAATAAGTCAGTTGATGACCATTTAACCAAATGTTTAGCTAACAAAGCATAGGGACTAGAGTAGATCCAGAAATAGAAGCCCAGTGGCTTCTGCATTATGGATTTTAAATAAATTTTTACAATTACTTACAAAGTACATAGCATAATCATGGGCTAAGTGGCTCTCCCTGCAACCCAAAGCTTGATGGACTGGATCTCCTTTTAGGTTACTTCTTCCCATGATCCTCTAGAAAGGCCGCAGGAGGGAAATTTAAAAGCCATAATGTAAATATTATAATGAAGTCAGGGCTCCCTGAAGAGGCAGACTTTCTGTAAATGTATAAATATACAGAGCAATTGGGACATACCTGGGATATTAGCTTCCAATACACCGTGGGCAACCTAATTGTAGTATCAAGAATGTTTAATCACACTGGGCAGTGGTGGCGCACACCTTTAATCTCAGCACTTGGGAGGCAGAACCAGGTGGATCTCTGTGAGTTCGAGGCCAGCCTGGTCTACAGAGCAAGATCCAAGACAGGCACCAAAACTACACAGATAAGCCTTGCCTCGAAAAAACAAACAAACAAACAAACAAACAAACAAAAGAATGTTTAATCACAAAGGGGCATTCGATTCTTAGGAGACATGGCAACCAAGACACAGTTGCGGTTTTCCTTGGTTCCCTCATATCTAACTCCTTGCCCACAGGGTATCAAAGGCAGATGCCATCTGAGATGTGGGACTGGAAGATCCTTTCCAAATGGGCAGCCAGACTAAGAGGCCTGACAGGCAGCAGAACAGTGTGAGGCTGCACCTGGAAGGGCTTAGGGTCTAGTGGAAGCATAGGTTCAAATGGGGCACCTACCAAACAAGAAACCTCCTGGCCCAAGAATATGCTTCTTCATCTGGGCCCAGCCTTCATGGGGAAGGATCAAAGTCGCACACTAGCTTTAAGAGTCGATAAAAGAAGCTGGAGAGACACTTCAGCAGTTATGAGCACTGGTGGCTCTTCCAGAGGACCTGGATTCGATTCCCAGCGTTCATATGATGGTTCACCACTGTCTGTAACTTCAGTTCTAGGGAATCCAATGCCCTCTTCTGGATTCTGTAAGCACTATATACACATGGTATGTATAATACATATAGGCAAAACACCCAGACATGGAAAGAGAGGGAGGGAGGGAGGGAGGGAGGGAGGGAGGGAGGGAGGGAGGGAGGAAGAAGGAAGGAGGGAGGGAAGGAGGGAAGGGAAGGGAAGGGAGGGAGGGAGGGAAGGAGGAAGGGAAGGGAGGGAGGGAGGGAAGGAGGAGAGGGAAGGGGAGGGAGGGAGGAGGGAAGAAGGGAGGGAGGGAGGAAGGTTGATTGTGGCCTGGAGAAAGAGAGCTTTGGGAGTTTATGACTTAGATGGGGATTTCAAAATGAGCTGTTGGAGGACTGTGTTTCTGTGTCATAGCAGCTGTTGGATGTTTCTTTCAAGACCCTCCATCCTCAACACATATACAATGTCTATTTTAAAAAGTGAAGTGCAGATATAAGTTACTACAGGTGGTACCTGTGACTAGGAAAGGAATAGCTGGGGTGCAGCTCAGTGATGGAGAACTTCCCTAGCATGTATGAGGCTCTAGGTTTGACCCCCCAGCACTTTGGGGAAGAAATGTTTTGGTAGGGATTCATGCTGTGGAGATACATGGTTTTGCTTTGAGTGCTTGGGAATCAAGAGCTTTACATAAAAATTTGGAATGCTGTTTGCTTCATCTTTTGTTTCCTTTATCATTTATTTAATGTCTCAAAGGAGACAAGTTTTAGATAACAGTCTATCACAAATGTGAGATGAGATCACTTGTTGGTAAGGGCACCCAACGTTAATATGAATGCCCAAAGGTTGGCCAAGGAGCTGTTTATTGGACCCTGTCCTTTTTAAGGAATATACTGACTAAGGAAATGAAAACAGCATCCTCCTCCTAAGCCCCCATCCCATATGATGGTTAGCCACACGGTCTATAAACACCCATTGTTTTTCACTCAGTCAATCCCAACCAGCTTTCAGGTAGCCAGGCAGTATGAGGGTGGGATGATGTCCAAGTGTCTGACAGCTGGAGAGAAGGCCTCCTTCAGAGGTGACACAAAATATCTCAAGTTTCTCTCCATCCTGTCCTACAGAGCCTCGGGAACCCTGTTGAGGTTGCAACATGCTATTGCCACTACCTGAACAAAATGGACAACTGGGTGTGGAGGTCACAGGCTCAGGATCTAAGACGGCCAGCAGGTAGCCTGATATTTAGTGGTGGGGAGGAAGTGTCCAAGAGGAGCAGCTTCTTGAATCAGAAGTTCTGAGACAACCAACAGGAGCATGGAATGGCTCAGAGATTCTGGAGGCATGAGGAGCTGCCAAGACCTCTGTAGTGAGGGGTTTCTGAGGGCAATAACCTGGGAGCCTGCTGATTTTAATCTGTATATAAAACTTGTAAGCAAGGGACATGTTGCCATGAGAAACCAGAAGTATTCAAACTATCGGACTCATGGGTCCTTGAGCATATGTCGCATTGGTTGATCCCCTTGGAGGGGGATGATATCAAGGTAACATTGTGCCTGTGTTTCTGGAGAAGTGGTTGTCTTTGGGATCTAGTCTGCAAAGATTGTGTGTGATGACGCTGGAGGATGCCTAGAAATTCCTTTAGAGTGGGAAGGAGGCTGCACTGAGGGGCTGTTGAAATAGGAACTGAACTCCGCATTCTAGCAGATGAGCAAAACATTTAGCAGCTTTTGCTTCAGTGAACATGGTAAATTTAGTACTGTTAGGTATTGGCTGCAGAGGTCTCAGCAGATGGAACCACATCACCAAGGTTGCAGTACTGTCATAAGAGACCCTTTATTCCTTCCAGATTTAAGAAGAAGCAAAATTGAACCTTACATGTATAACAAGTCGGAATAATGTGTTTACACACACATGAACATGTAGATACATAAATGCTTTTGTCCTTAAAAGCCATGATTTAACTTATATTGGACCATGTAACTCTCTAAAGTAAAGGGGTTGTTGAAGTCCATTCATTAAGTTGATTTTTATATTAAAAATTTGTTAGTGTGTATACATTATACAAAGCAATAGGATTCATAATGACACTTTCTTTCAAGAATATCACATCCTTTGACAATATTTGTATTAAGACAATTTGCAAGTACTTATTTTATTACCAGAGTACCTATGCCCTATATGAATCATATTAGAGCAATTAGTACCATGACTATGGAGAAATCAGGCAAGGTTTTGGAGTAAAGTATGTCCATTTTTTTATATTTGGTGGCCTTCTCAAAATTATCTTATCAGCATGTTCAAACTTAGCGGGAGCTCCAACCATAACAATTCAAACATCAGCATTGACTAAGCCCAAGAAGACTTGTCAGTTGGTACATATCAGTCATTGTTAAAGTTAAGATACAATCAGTGTTTCCACTCTTCCCCTTCTTTCCACTCCCTTCAGTCCTCTCCTTCTCTTTCTTTCTCCACCTCTGTATCCTTGAGATAGATGAGGGTTTGCTCTGCAGCCTACGCCGGTCTTGAACTGCATTGCTTAAGAGACCTTCCTGTGGCAGCCACCTGAGTAGCTGGAACTGCACTTAAATTCTGTATTATATAAATTTTGGATTTCCAATTTTGGGCCAAGTTATGGAAATCCATTTTTATCTAGTTGTGTGTTATATGTGCATACTCAAATTATCTACTTACTGCACACTATATTGAAACAACAGCCAAGTAAATATGCCCTAGTTCCCTTTCTATTGCTGGGACAAAATACTCTAACCAAAAGCAACTTTGGCTTAGAAGAAGAAAGAGTTTATTCCATCTGACAAATTACAATCTATCATTCAGGGAAGTCAGGGCAGGAATTCAAGCAAAACCTTGAAGCAGAAACTATGGAGAGACACTGCTTGCTGGCTTCCTCATGGGTTCATGCTTAGCTAGCCATTTTATACAACCTAACACCTTCTTAGGCATGGTACCACCCACAGCCGGCTGGAGCCCCCTATATCAATTAAAAATTGAGACAGTCCCCCACAGACACGCTCACCAGCCAATGGGATCTAGGTTATTTGTCAATTGAGGATTTCCTCTCAGATGACTCAGGAGACTGTGTCGAGTTAATAATTAAATCTAACTAGGACAAAGTGTATATAATTTATTTAATTACATCCCTCCACAGAATCCAGGGGTTTGTTTTAAATTAGTGTGTAACCTAGAACTAGCATTGTTTGTGAGCCCAGACGTTGGCTCGGTAGTAAAGGATTTAAGTTCTTTGAGCTGTATTTTTTTGGACTTCGAGTTACTCAGTGGCCGTGTTGGGTTTGTTTTCCTTTTCTGCTTGTTAGCTCTGCTGGTTCTCTTTGCTTTTGTTTCCATCTTTCACCCACAAGAGGGAAAGAGAAGGCAGCCATTCTCTGAGGTGCTCTTCTCCCAGGAGATGATCTTGATGCTCCTCCACTTTTTGAGGTAAAATCTGTAGAATGGCTTTATTTTTAGACAGCTCAAATAATTTCCCTTCCCATCTTGAATATTTTCCTGACATGCTCCTGGTGTTGTTTGTACCTTCTGTACCCTCATGGGCAGCCTCCACTGTGGTCCCTTCCGGTCTACTTGACTGTAGCTGCCTCCATCTCTGAGATGTCTCAATCATTCTCATTAGGGACAGGAACAAAGTGGGATAGGATCAAGGGAAAGCAGCAATGTAAGGCTCAGGGCCTGACCACACATCATCATCTCCAGAAAAGGGAGCATTTTCTTGTTAGGTAGGGCACCTAGGTGCCTTCCATGATACTGCTACACAGACTCAGTGAAAGAGTATCAGCTTCTGTTTACCTGCTAAACCTGGACCAGCCTCGCATCTACCTGACAGCCCACCACAACAGGCTTTCTACCTCTGCCTCTCAGGAAAAAGCCACTCAGCCTATGAGTCCTTTGGCATATAGTCAGTCATAGACCCTCATCAGGAGAGTGATAGGCAGGCAGCCTTGATTGCTGAGCTTGCTTGCCCCTTGCCCCAGTGAAGTTGACAGCTGGTGGGTCTCGCTTGGACTGTCTGGGATGCACCCAATTTAGGAATAGGAGCTTAGGCATAAACACAGTGGGCAGCCCTTAGTCATGCAGAGGCATCCTAGCAAGCTATGGGTAGATGAAATTCTAAACAGTCTTAGTAAATAAGAAACACAGAGCCAAATACAGAGGTAAATAGGCAAAGAGATCAGAGAGTCACGACTACTTTATCTTATCACCTCACCGCCATTACTTCCCCAGATAGAGAGATTTTCTCCTTATGTGACTTGTCTTTTTATTGCTTTCCTGTTCTGCCTTCCCATTGGCTCTAAGCCCAGCCCAGCCACATGACTTCCTTGTCACTGCCTGTCTACACAGACCTCCTGGTCTCTATGGTTGGTACTGGGATTAAAGACTCCGGTCACCATGCTTGGCTGTGTCCTTGACTACACAGAGACTCTGCCTGCCATGTGATCAGATTAAGGATGTGTGCTACCTCGGCTTGCTTTGACCTCTGATCTCCAGGCAACTTTATTTATTATCATACAAATAAAATCACATTTCAACACAAATAAAATATCACCATGGCTATGCAACCTTTCCGGGTGGCAGAAGCCATGCAGAGGGCCAGTTGGTGAGCCACATGCATCTGAAGACATGATGTTAGGCCTCCCACGCTGGGATTGGCCACTGTGTCACCGTTCTTTGTAATCTCTCTCTCTCCCCCCTCCTTCTCCTCCTCTTCCCTTCTTCTCTCTTCCTCTTCTATCTCTATTCTGTATCTTCTGTCTTTCTCTTAAATAACAATAGTTTAATCTTCTTTGTTGACATAGACCTAAAAACCCTAAGGAACTATAGAACTTTACAAGATCATCAATCATGAACAAGTATGGCAGACCCCAAGGAAACACTGATCATTAACATTAGGGGGGAAAAATCTATTAAAAGTTATTTAACAAAATAACAAGATAAAGGGAGGAAATAATCAGATCGTATCTAATGAATTCAAGGGAAAAGATGATTAAAATTCAAGACCTATTTATGTTAAAATAAACAACAAATTACAGCAGGGTTGTTCTTCCCTAAGATGATGAAAAGCAGTTTTAAATAAAGCCAGCTACCATTTGCTGTGACTTTCATTGTGGGTTCTGTCTCTTTCTTCATAAATGTATTCAGGTGTGCGTGCGTTGCGTGTGCGTGCGTGCGTGCATGTGTGTAGGGGTGGGTATACAAGTGCCATGGAACTTTTGGAGAGGTCAAAGGACAACTCTAGGGAATCAGTTCTTGGCTTCCACCTATTGAGGCCGAGTCATCTTTGTTGATTCTATTACTGCGTTGCATACTGCAGTCTGTCTGGCCCATGAGTTTGTCTCCCCCATCAAACCGTAGCCATGCTGGGATTACAGACGTGGACCACTTCATTTGGCTTTTGTACGCGGGCTCCCAGAACAAATTCAGGTGTCTGGTTTGCACACCTAATGCTTTTACCTACTTGGCCACTTCTCCAGCCCTATGGGTTTTCATAATGTGGTCGTGAGAGTTTTCAGGAGAGGCCACCCACCAAATGAACCCCATAGAAGAGGATGACAAGGGCTGGGGATCAGGTTTGGGTGTGGTCCTGTGAGGCCTCAAAAGATGAGGCCCAAAGGCACAAACAGGAGAACCTTATTACCACTATTATTCCCAGAGATATCAGTGATGCCAATGGACAGTTGATCAGAAATATGGAGGCAGCAGGGAGAATAACCAGTCTATGAGAATGGAGCAGGGATCTGGGGACTGTCCCTTTAACAAGGCGTGTATTACCCCTTATGTGTTAGACTGTCTTTCTCTGAGAAAAAAATGGGAAGAAATTTCCTTTCATGACTCTCGTGTTAACACTGAGGTTGTATCATGGCTGGTTGCTGGAGTGTGATGGGTTTTAGTTAGTAGGATGAGGCACAAATGAGTTATACCACAAATAACCAGGCAGAAACGTTTTAACTAGGCCAAAGGTGAACAGGTATCACTGGGTTTCAAAACAAATTAGGTCAAGTCTACAATCAGATGCTGAGGAGGATATTGCATACAGCTAGTGCCCTTATTCCATTTCTCTTTCAGAGGTTTATTGTAACCCATAATCATTTTATAATTGAATTGCTTGTTTAATCATTGAAAATATTTTTATTTATCTTGACTCAAGAGAGACCACATTCACATAACATATTACAATATATTGTTAGGATTGCTCCATTTTATTATTAGATTTTGTTAATCTCTTACCATGCCTAATTTATTAATCAAGATTTATCATGGGTGTGTTTGCACAGAAAAAAAAGATTCAATGCGGTCTGTAGTTTCAGGCCACTCCAGGGAAACTGAAATGTGTTCTTCAAATATGAAATGGGAGCGTGCTACTGTACACAAACAAATTTGTGACAAAAGTCCCCGCAGTGAAATGAGGTCACCCTCATCTCCTGAAGCTTCATTTGCCCTGCACTTTCCACAGCCCCAGGGAAGACTAGATATCAATGATTTCCTCCAGAGCTTAGTGTCAGCTGGCTGCAAAGAGAAGAGGCATGGCCTCGTTTCATTCTGCTCATATGCTCATGTGGCACTTCCGGAGGTAGCGGGTGGACTCTCTCCCATCAATAGGAAGGACAGTAAGAGAGTGTGCGGGCTGCTTCCACCCTGGGCACTGGCTGCTCCTCTCCAAAAGCATTGGAAATCAAATATAATTTATCATCATAAAGTGTTGGCCAGGCCCAGAGGCACAAGTCTGGAATCCCAGCTACTCAGGAAGGTTGAGACAAGATGATCAAACTTTTTCAATGACACTGAGCAGCTCTAGAGACTCTGACTGAAAATACAAAGAAAGTGCCAAGTATAGAGATCAAAATTCTAGCCCCAAAAACTACCAAAACAACAACAACAAAAACCCTTTACCTCTGAAAACTGCTTTCCCTACATTAACAATCTGAATATCTTCAGATAACCTGATTTTGATCATGCATTTCCATGGAAAAAAAGAAAGTAGGCCAAGATTGACACACTCACCCTCTCTCACCATCCCTTCTCCCTCCCTTCTCTCCCCTCCCCCCATTGCCCACTTCAATCTTTCTTTCTTCACAGGGTCTTGCTATATACCCCAGACTGGACTCAAATTCATGATTCTCCTGCCTTAGCCTCGCCAGTTCCGGGATTCCAGGCAAGCATCACTAATGCCTAGCTCCAAGGTTTATAATATGAAGGAGGCACACACACATCTTTTCTTTCCCTGGGTTTTGTTCCTAAACATCTTTCCTTCCTGAAGCATCCAGAGTCAGCTAACTGCAAAACAATCTACGACGGGGTAAGTGTGCAAAACCACAAAGCACACTCATTGGCTCATGAAAAGTTCTAGCAGATGCTGTTTCTACATCACTAAATGGTTCATTAACAAACTATATAAGGAGAGGGAGTCTAGTTTTCAATTCTTTGATGCAGCAGGCATGTAATGATCATGAAATCATTTTTTTTTCATTTTATTTTTGATGTGCATTGGTGTTTTGCCTACATATATGCCTGTGTAAAGACACTGGATCCTGGAACCAGAGTTATCAAACCACTATGAGCTGCCATGTGGGTGCTGGGAATTGAACCTGGGTCCTTAGGAAGATCAGCCAGTGATCTTAACCACTGAGCCATCTCTCCAGCCTCCATTCTTTTTTTTAATTTTAACGTATCATATATCGAGTATGATGTGGTACCATACACAAATGGGTTTTCATAGTTAAAGATATGGAAATCATAATTGAAGACACTGAAGTCATCATATGCTCTTGAGATTTATTTTGTTTGACAAGTAAGTTTGTAGTTTATAAAGCGGGCAATACTTTTTAACATTTTAAGATAAAAACAAGTCAGCAAAAGAAATAGACGGTAATTAGGAGGATTCATGAGATGTGTTATTTAAGATAGTTAGCAAGTTCAGTGCCATATGTTAGATTATTTTTAAAAAGCAGCTGTAGAGAAAGAGAGAAAAAAAAAGGAAAGAGAGTTTGGTCTGACCTTAGACAGGACCATGTTTATTCATAATGAGCAGACATCTTTCTTACTCACATGTGTGAGTGTTCAAAATACCTACAAGGGAAGATGGGCTGTGGCCCTTTATAGCAGAGGAAATGGGTAGAACTGACTTCTGTGGTGCACAAGGGACCCTGGGAAGTGTAGTCCTCCAGCAGGAAACTACCATTCCTAACGCTAAGAGGATGGGGTATATAGCTGTTTTCTACCGGGGGGGGGGGGGTCTTGTCAGAGTGAGTAGTTCTAGGTCCATTGAAGAGGGGGTCCTCTGGCCATGTAGCAGGGGGAGAGTCCTAACTTAGTCCGCTGGATGGATCAGGCTATTGCCATCCTGTATTCCTGAAGAGACTTGGAAAATAATTAAAAGAGGACTGTAAGCAAATGAATTCATTACGGAGTAAAACTGGACTGTGCATACATTAGACATAAAGACAGATGAAAACATCATGGGTCCCTAATATTTATGAGGTTCCTGCACACTTAACATAAATGACACTAAATATAAAAGATGCACTTGATGTGGCGTGTGCTCCATATTTGAGCCCCTGATATCAATCACGTCTTAATTTAACCACCCGCTGGTGACAGCCAGCTCTAGCTCATGGGTCCTTTTCTCAAGAAACATAAATAAAGCTGTGGCTGGCCCCTCCTTCCTTGCTTTTCATTTTGAGCTTAAATCCCTTCTACTACCTTCATGGCGTGAGTCCTGCTTCAAGATCCCTGGTAGCGGATTGGAGGCTGCTGGAGCAGGGGGACATCTCACGTGATCCATGGGAGGAGACGAAGGAACCATCCACTCCACAGAGCAGTCATCAGAGTCACTTCCAGCCATCTCAGGGCGGGCTCTCCTGAATTCATCACCCTCTTCTCTTCCCCCATCCCCCACCCTGCTTCCTCTACATTCTATCCACAATTGGCTTTTGCCTCTGACTATGGAAAGAACTACAGGTAGGAGCTTGGGCTGGCTTGAGTCACTCACTGGATCCACTAGCACACAGGCAAGGACCTGATTTCTTCCAGCAGGGGTCTGAAGAGTCTGATGGTGAAGTGAAACTTCACTTCCATCTACTGATTAGAGGGTTACTTAGCAGCCAGAAACCAGGACAAAAATGGCGACTGGAGCTTTGCGTCCATTTTCTCAAAGCCTAAAACTCCCTGAACAAATGGCTGGTGGAATTTGGAAGAGAATAAGAGAGAGGTACAATGTGACTTCATGGTCTTTCCACATGTTAGCACTGTTGGCTCCAGTTGGGCAGTATCAAAATGTCAGCATTGGGCTATTTTCAGTCAAGAGAGCCAGACCTTTCTAACACAATAACTTAACCCAATTTGAAAGGCCTCAGAGAGAAAAGCTCACCTCTCCCATCATAACCATTTCCGCAAAGCATATCTACCCACAGAGAGCTTGTATTAGCACAGTTACTCATAACTCAATAAATATTTAGTAAGCACTTAGGCTGTCAGGCACAAGTCAGTGAGTTAGGTAGGCTTCTACACTTAGTCCAGCCATGCCAAAAAAAAAAAAAAAAAAAAAAAAAAAAAGCCTACTTGAGGGGTGAGAATTATTTATGTCCCATTGAGTTGACATTCTAAGACAACAGAGATGTGTCAGAAGGTTTAATGAGTGCCCTCTATAGACTGTGCCCTCTGTACACAGTGTCTAGGTCTAAGAAATGAATCTAAAGGGCAGAAGAGGGCTGAGCAGCCGTTCTGATGCTGGAGTAGAGAGGTTATTACACTGGGTGGTCACTTGTAGTCACAGACATGGTCAGGGACAGAACATGAGTCTTGGACATGAGTAAGAGCCTGTCTACAGCATGATAAAGTGACCCCAACAAGGTAGTGGACCACCATATGCACAGAGGCTAAATGCACAGCCAGAGGAAATAAAATGTCCCCATAACAAGGACTGCAGCCAAGACACCTCCAGTGATGAACAGTGACCTAAGAACACCCTCCACCCACCCCAAAAAAAACCCACTAAAATCTGCCCATGGTCTTTGGAGAGAGACAACTTTAAATGCCTCTCAAGCCCAGAGAAAACCTCTGAAGCAGAGGATTTTTCTTTCCTCTATGTGGAGGGTTAAACAAGAATGGACTCTATAAGCTAATATATTTGAATCTTTGGCTTCTAGTGGATTGTTTGGGAAGGACTAGGAGGTGTGGCCTTGTTGGAGGAAGGCCTTGTTAGAGGAGATGTGTCACTAGGGGTGAGCTCACACCATTCCCAGTTAGCACACTTGTTCTCTCTCTCTCTCTCTCTCTCTCTCTCTCTCTCTCTCTCTCTCTCTCTCTCTCTCTCTCTCTCTCTCTCTCTCTCTCTCTCCTGCCTGTGGATGAGCTTGTTACAGTGCCATGCCTGCCTGCTTCCACATTCCCTGACATGATGGTGATGGACTCACCCCCTGAAACTGTAAGCAAGCCCCCCCTATAAGTTGCCTTAGGCATGGTAGCTTTTTCATAGCAATAGAACAGTAACTTAGACATCCTTGACATTCTGATTCCGGAAGAATCAGTCAGAAATGGAGGTAGCAGAAAGCAGTTCTGTTCTCAGTCAGCCCTGAGCTGGGCAAAGTGAGCAGCTGAAACGTGGAGCAGTGTGCCTTTCTGTTCCTGGATTTTGAGACTATTTTCATTATCTGGATTTGATCAGAGAAGTCACGGGGCTCACTCCAAATGAGAACGGAAGACTCAAGGCTATGACATTTGAAGGAAGAGTAGGAGATAAACAATAAAGTGCTTTTGACTAAGCCCACAGATATTGGGCAACTATCTCTTACCAAACTCTCCCATTCCATAGGTATCTGTCAGGAGATTTGGCAAAGGAAATGTGCATGCCAGTGCACTCAGGAAGCCAATTGGAGGGGGCTATTTTAGAGTCTGACTCCCCATAGAGAAGCTACCACTATTGTTTGCTAAATGGACACAATGTCAAACTGCCTTCTAAATATTTGCTTATACCCATAGATTAGTGCTGCTTTCGTCCTTGGTCAGAGAAGTGTCTCTTCACTGTGGGTGATGGTTAATGAAGAGACCTCTCGAAACTTGTCAAAGTGTTTAGAACAAGTGACCATGATTGCTCAGGCCTAAACGAGACATCTACATCAACTCTACTCACCCCTGCCTCATAGAATATCATGAATGACGGGGTGAAGAAAAATGGACAAGCTACAGGATGGGGAGAATTGCTGTGGAATGCTGTCTTTCTTCTGGACAGGAAAAGGCCATAGCTCTCATGACGTCATAGTAGCTACAATTGCATGTATAAGATGGGGCCACTCAATATTCTATCACAGATGGCGCATGAGCTCATGAGGCTCCACCTCTCCTTGAGGAGCTATCGGCTGTCCATTGCTGCTGGGCCAGAGCAAAGTAATTTTCTTCAGTTTGGTGGAACCATAGTTAAGTTGCCCATGCCCCGGTAATAACCCCTTACCCATGCTCACGTAAGCAACCCTAGGGAAGCCCAGTGGGTGCTAACAAAACAAAGACAGGAAAATAGGAGGGGGATTTGGGGAGAAGAAAAAAGGGTTCAACAGAAGTAGGAGGATGAGAGAGGGTAACAGTGTGTGTGTGTGTGTGTGTGTGTGTGTGTGTGTGTGTGTGTGTGTGTGTGAAAATGACTAACATACATTATAGATGCAGACAAAACTGTCAACGGATAATAAACAAATAACTATTTTTCTGAAAATGCCTTTACCTGTTTTTGTTTTTGTTTTCTTGATGCTGGCACCACCTACTTCCTGAAAAATCTCCCGCGGGATCTGAAATCAACCCAGAAACCCCACTGAGCGCAGCAGCGAGGGCCTTTCTAGAAAGGATTAACTCAGGGAGAAGATTTCCTCCCAGCTAGGTGGCCTGGGCCTGGAGAAGCAGCGCTGTTTGCCCGGCCTGCCTTCCCTTCTCACCAGGAGCGCTCCGGTCCCGGTCCCTACTGCTGCTGCGCCGCCATCTTTCCGCCCTGGACACCAGATTCTGGTTTCTTTGGCATTTCTATGTGGACTGAAAATTAGCAACTCCCCACCCCATCCCGCTCCACCACCACCACTACCTGGAATCTTCCAGGCTGTCAGTACCCAACTGGGGCCACTAAGGGATCTGATGGATTGCAAAGCCACCGCTGGGTTCTGTTTCTCCAGCATTGGGCTGTTCAACCCCTACCTACTTTGTGAGCCGTTCTAGTAAGTCTCCTTTTAGAATTCATACACACATTCTATTGGTTGTGTTCCTTGTGGGAGCCCACTT
The DNA here is from genome assembly GCF_004664715.2 of Peromyscus leucopus. NCBI lineage: Eukaryota > Metazoa > Chordata > Mammalia > Rodentia > Cricetidae > Peromyscus > Peromyscus leucopus. The sequence goes on along the minus strand of NC_051085.1, from coordinate 28,757,147 downwards.
TTAGGTTTCCTAGTGGCTTACCCAGCAGGTCCGCATAGAGAGGATGATTGAACCACGGGCCTGAGTGCAGGTGTCTGAGATGGTCTGCACTGGGCTGTTGTGGAGTAGGGGGGAGGTCTTTTGCTCCACCCCTTAGCATTCCTTTAAGTACCCCAGGACACAAACAGTCAGGGCCTGGTGGATTCGGGTCCAGGCCCTCTCAAGGTTATCCTGTATTTTCTATCTGTTTCTCTCCCATCTACCCTTCTAACTAATATTTCCTGCTGCTCCTACTCAAGAGTACTCTGGGGAAATGTGGGGGCGAGGGATGGACCCCCCACAATTCCCCTAGGGAACTTGCCTAATATGTCACAGGAGAAAAGGAAGAGAAGAACAGTGAAATCCCAGGTGACCCCCTAACCCTATACATTTAGAGGGTCTATATATTGATTTCTGAATTTCAGTTTTTAAACGTTTCGGTTTCAGACTTTCCTTTAGATATTTTAATTTGGGCTTTTAGACTACTGAAATTTTCTGTCATGTAATTTCTTGGATTTATTAGTCATGGATAATTTAAATTGGAGGTCTGAGGATTTCCCAAAGCTGTCTGTTTCTCTTTGTGTTCTGTCTGTCTGTCATTATTCAGTCATTCCACCTTATTTCCTGATGTACTTGCAATTTTTTTTTAACCGATGCAAGTTATATTAAAACTTTGAAGTGAAATTTAAGATTCCCAATGGTGCTTTTCCTTCCAGCTCGGGTGGCCTTCATCCGAACTTGGGCTGAGCTATTTCAGAACTTCTCTGCGGTCAGTCACAACAAGGACTTTTCCTTTTCCAGCCTCCTCACATGTGTGAGGTCCCAGTAGAAAGGCAGGGCCTGTCTTCCTTGATGGGTTCCAAACTCATTTTTATCTCCAGCCAGCCTCCTCTGCTTTTCAGCTTCCCCGTGTTGCTCAGTAACTGCTCAAGGTCATAGGAGGTCAAATTCAGGGAATGTGGGGACTCAGAACAGTGACCTCCTGGTCCAGCTGTTCTGCCAGCTTACTGGTGCTTTCCAATAGATACTTAGTAGTGTTTTATTCAGCGTTACTAATTGTTCTTGGCCGGAAAGCTGGCGAACAGAAAGCTGACAGAGTATTTTTTAAAAGTTTGTTGCAGTATATTGTGATTTTGACAAAAACACAAATTTTCTGGTATTGAATAATGAGATTTTTTTTTGTGGTAAAATAGAAAATAAAACTTACATTGAACCCCAAGCTATAACACAATGGTTTTTTATCCTCATTGAAGTTGAGGAGGGTGTGTGTGTGTGTGTGTGTGTGTGTGTGTGTGTGTGTAAAGTCTTTTATTAATAACAGACAAAAAATACCCTGTGGTTCCTGCTCTCTTTTATGGTAGCATTCACATCTAATTGACTGGCTTTAGGACACTAACTTTGATGTTCCCAGACATAAAGATCTCCCCAATCTCCCTACAAGCAGGCAGAGCCTCCTCGTCCCTGTGCTGGCTCCATTCTTGACTAGTAGGCTCAGGAATATCTTCTCTAGCATGAGCCTTCAGGCACTTCTCCTCGCCATATTAAACCAAGGGAAGAAATGGCTTAAACGTCCAGTTCAAAGCAAGAGCTGGTACGTCATTGCAAACCAACACAGTCCCAAGGGAGTGGGCCACTGATATTTTTCCTGAGATTTTCTTTTTTCCTCCACACGTGCTTTTTTATCTCTGTCAACTAGCTTTCTTCTAATTATTTGTTCCACTACAGTGACAGAATTGGGTCATTCTGAAGCCTGTGCAGAAGATAAAACTGCTCTTGTGCAAACCAAGCCCAGGGAAGAAGTCTTTGAATTCCAGGTGCTTTCAATAGAACAGAATTAACATTCAAGGCTGCACTTGGTCAGATAGAGTGCCTCTTTCAGAGAGCGGAAAACTGGGATGTTTATTTATAGCTTCTTTGAAAAGAGTAGTGCCCATTTTTGATGGGTTAAAAAAAAAAAAGGTTCTCTTTCCAACTTTTCTTTCTAGTCAATCCTCTTTCCTAAATTAATGTTGATTGGCAATTAAGCAACATGTGTACACTCACATTTCAAGTGCTGGGACAAGATTATTTAGGAGAGTGGTATAAGGATAATCTGTACACTTTCATTGGATCCTTAGAACATGCAAGTCATTTTCAGAAGGTTTTAAAAGGTTCAAAATTAAATAAAATAATTCTGCATGTCAAAGAACTGATAACATAATGACATGAGATCCAATGTTATGGAGATGAACTGTAGGAAGAAAAGTTACAGTAGAGATAGGAAACTTGTTATTTTTATTGACAATAGCAATAAAACTTTTAGGAGCTGAATATTAAAGGATAGTTAATTTTCACAAATTTATTTTAAAAGTTAGTTTTTTCCATTATTAAATAGTCACTGATGCCTCCCTCTCTTCACATGCAGATTCCTTTTATATACTACTTTTCCATGAATATCTCTTCTACCTATAACTTAATTTTTGATACATATGTCTCCAAACTAGAAGACCCTTACAAGTCTTCAAAACCTGATATGGGTGTATTAGTTACACATCAGTTCTGCTGCTGTGAAGAAACACTATTGTTGCTGGATCCTAACAGCTCCCTTGAGGGAGGGGGTGAGAAGGCACAGCATCAATGACACAGACACTGGAAGTCAGTTAAAGGCAAACAACACACTCTTTTATTCAATAACAGGGTAAGGCCTTATATACCTTCCTCCAGGCACCCAAGCTGTGTCCCAATCTGGTGGCATTGTGTGGATGTCCCTCATTGGCTGGGCATGATCAGGAACTCTAACAGCAATCAGGAACTCTGACAGTGCCTGTTGCTAGGCCCTCAGGAAGACTCCAGGTTGGCTCATAAGAAAGTATATTATGTGCACGCCTTGGTAACTGGTTTGAGCCAATTTCCTTGACTCTAGGAGCCTATTCTACTACACTCTATGACCTCAGAAACTTACAAAAGGAAGAGTCTGTTTGAGCTTATGGTTCCAGAGGGATACATCCACCATAATGGAGAGGCATGGCAGCAGGAGAGAGAAACTGAAAGAGCGCATGCTTTACCAAAAGCACAAAGCAGAGTGAGTGAACTGGAAGTAAGGCAAGGTCATCCCAGTGGCACATGTTCTCCAGTAAGTCCACACCCTATAAACCTCCCCCAACCTGCCACCAACTGGAGACCAAGATGCCTGAGCCTGTAGGGGATATCTCATTCAAACCATGACACTGGGCTGGGTGGTGATGGTGCACGCCTTTAATCCCAGCACTCGGGAGGCAGAGGCAGGCGGATCTCTGTGAGTTCGAGGCCAGCCTGGGCTACTGAGTGAGTTCCAGGAAAGGTGCAAAGCTATCAGAGAAATCCTGTCTCGAAAAACAAAAAAAAAAAAAAAAAAAAAAAAAAAAAAACAAAAAACAAAAAACATGCCACTGGGCTAGCCTTAGTCCTAAAAGAGTAAGTATTTATAAGCATTTGTTCCTTGTGGCTTCATAGCTATTCCTGGTTGGAGCCCCCAGGAATTGACTTCTGTTGCACATCAGAATCACTAGTAAAATGAAAAAGAAAAGAAAAAAACATTATTATGAAAATTTGGAACATTTCCAAAACTAGGCTGAATAATATAGTGTACACCATGTATACATCCCCCAACTCTGACAATTCTGAGGTATGTCTGATGTTGATACCTCCATACCTCCACATGCCCACTCTCACCTCAGTAAAATTTTGATATTTTGAAGCAAATTGGAAAAGTTCTTTAAAACCACTCATCAAATTCTAACTGAACATAGGACAGAGAGGATTCTGATGTATACCAAGACTAAGAACCTCTGGGGAAGACCAGCACAAATACATTGAAAGCCTGAGAGTTGGGCTATTTGGTGTTGGACTCAGGGGTTGGGAAATTTCTCTGCCTTGCCAGAACATAGGTTATGAGATATGTCTGAGATATTAATATCATATGATAATTATATATTATATGATATATTATTATACTATAATAGTAATTATGTTTGAAATATTAATATTATCTGTGACAGTATTAATATTATTATAATAGTATATAATATATTAATTATGTCTGAGATAATAATAGAAATGGCAAGAGAAAGGATCAGAGGAAGGGAGACAAGATCAGCCTTACTTGTTACGTAGTTTGGACTTATTCTGAGATTAGTTTTATCACTACAATCACCATCATTGTTTGGACTGACTGAGCTGTAGCCTCTACTATGAAGTTAACAGATGGGAAAATTAGATGCTGTGCTATCAAGTGGCTTAGCTAAGTGTGGTAGTTTGAGTGTAGTTGGCCCCCATAAGCTCATAAGTAGTGGCACTATTAGGAGATATGGCCTTGTTGGAGTAGGTGTGGTCTTGTTGAAGGAAGTGTGTCACTGTGTGGGCAGGTTTTGAGGTCTCTGATGCTCAAGCTATGCCCAGTGTGGGCACAGATTCCTTTTGTTGCCTACAGATCCAGATGTAGAACTCTCAGCTCCTTCTCCAGCACCATGTCTGCCTGTATGCCACTATGTCCTGCCATGACCACAATGAACTAAATCTCTAAACTATAAGCCACCCCAGTTAAATGTTTTTCTTTATAAGAGTTGCCATGGTCATGGAGTCTCTTCACAGCAATAGAAACTCTAACTAAGGTGTGGTGATATATTCTATACCCTAATAAACTTGCTTAGGGATCAGAGGACAGAGCCAGCCACTAGATTAGACATAGAGGCCAGGCAGTGGTGGCACACACCCTTAATTCTATCACATGGGAGGCAGAGATCTGTCTGGATCTCTGTGAGTTCAAGGCCACACTGGAAACAGGTAGGCAGTGGTAGCACACACCTTTAATCCCAGTACTGGGAAGCACACACACACCTTTAATCCCAGGAAGTGACAGCAGGAGAAAGGTATATAAGGCATGAGGAAACAGGAACTAAGGCAGTTCAGCTGAGATCATTTCAGGTGAGGACTCAGAGGCTTTCAGTCTGAGATTGAGGTGTTGGCGAGGTGAGGTTGGCTGTGGCTTGCTCTGCTTCTCTGCTCTTTCAGCTTTCACCCCAATATCTGCCTCTGGGTTTTTTATTATAAGACATTTTAAGATTCATGTTACACTAAGTCACTAAGTATGCATATTAAAATAAGGTTTAATTAAATTAAATTAAAGGCAAACAAATGAAAAGTCTCTATTTGAAGGAAACGTGATTTTTTTTCATGATTTTTTACAATTCATTCTAATGAAGACAATGATTTATCTCAACTAAAATGTTAGAGATTGGCACAGGGAGTATATGTCTTGTACTGAAAATTTAATCAAGAATCCATGGGTAGAGAGCTCACGGGCATCAGGGTTGAACCTTCTACTACTATTTTTTGTTGTTGTTGTTTTTTTTTTCTTTTCTTTTTTGAGACAGGGTTTCTCTGTATAATGGTCCTGGCTGTCCTGGAACTCACTTTGTAGACCATCCTGGCCTCGAACTCTCAAACTCACTGAGATCCACCTATCTCTGCCTCCCAAGTGCTAGGATTAAAGTCATTCACCACCACTGCCCTGCTTGTGAGTGGACATAGTCTCAACCTGCTCTCTAAATTTATGTCTTTCTTCCTGCAGACAATGTAGCTCTCAGACCTCATCGGAGGCAGCATCTTTGTCCAGTGGATGGCAGTTAATGCAGAAAGCCACATGTACTCAGAGTGTAGGGAATTACAGACCATGGAGTGCTCAGTCTTCAATGGGACCTCTCTGTCACACCCTTCCCCGGGGCTCGGGGACCATTGCAGAAGAGAGGACAGAAAGATTATAAGAGCCACAGTTCAGGGAGGACTTGAACAAAACAGCATCTTCTGGACATGACAGACCACTGTATCCATGGACTCCCAGCAGCAGTGGCTACCTGCACCAAACCTAAACAAGATTAATAAGTGTTCTAACATGGGCTGGGAAAGGGTTAATGAGTTCCTACTCCTACAATTGATGGCTTCTGGGGAAGAGAGAGACAGTTTTTTAAATGGCTCCTGGTAGGTCAATAATGCTCTAACAGATGGCCCCATACCCAGAAATATATGGACAGCATAGATTGGAGTCAATGAGCTATCAAATTAAAAATAAAATTTTTAAAAGGACATGAAGTTGGGAGGGAAGAGAGAATGGATTTGGGAGGAGATGGGGATGAACATGATCAAAATACTTTGTCTTAAATTCTCAAAGATTAATAAACTATTTTCTGCCGAGGACTATTTCAAGAGCCATGCCATATTGCCTGCCTGAGTTAAGTTTCTGTTGTCCAGTATTGAGCCACTAACCAGAAACTTTTGACATGCATGGACAAGTCCTGAGTTATTAGAAAATAACTTAACATTTCCTTATCTTTCTGCTACAGTGACCATTAGTAACAATGTTTTGTGGTTAGGTTGCTTGGTTGGGTTGCTTGGCAACTCAACAGTCCCCTGATCTTTTCCCAAAGAAAGTTTCCTTACTATAAAACCCACCTGAGAAAAATAAAAGTTTGCAGCTTGATCAGAATACTGTCTTGCTGTCATTTCTTTGTGTCTCTTGTCCCTTCATTCGCCATTCCCCCTTCTAGGGTCTCTGCTGAAGATCCCGCTGGCCAGGACAACTTTCCAGCAAACTTTTATTTTATTTCATTCAAGTTTTACTTGTATTTCTCAGTTTTACTTAGGTTATGTGTATGAGTGTTTTGCTCACAAGTATGTCTGTATCCATGTGCATGCCAGATTCTGGAGGAGGTCAGAAGAGGTGTCTGATCTCTTGGGGCTGGAGTTATGGACAGTTATGAGTCATGTAGATGCTGGGACTTGAATCCAGCTCCTCTGCTGGAACAAAAGTGCTCTGAATCGCAGAGCCATCTCTCCATACCTAAAAATATTTCAAAAGAAACCTGAACAAAAATCCTGGCAAGGATGTGGGGGAAGAAGAAGAACCCTGATTTGCTGTTGGTGGGGGAATAAATGAATAGAGCCTTTGTGGGAATCAGTTCGGATATCTCCCAGAAAATTAAAGGTAAAACTAACATGGGGCCCACATGCACCCAAAGGACTCCATATCCCACCACAGAGACACTAGTATATTCATGTTTGTGGTGCACAGCCTCACAACAGGAAGGGATTAGAGTCAGCCTGGATGTCCACCAACCGGTGAACAGATAATGAAAATGGGGTACATCCACACAACGGAATTTTTGTTCAACTAAAAAGAAAAATGAAATCATGAAATTTGCAGGAAAGTGGATGGATATGAAAAGTACTCTATTAAACAAGTTGACCCAAACTCAGAAAAACAATCCACCTGTTCATACTGACATGCAGATTCTAGATTGTAACGTATACATCTATACATATAAATGAGTATAATGCTCCCCCCCCCAATAAAAAAAAAAAACCAGAAAACAAGACCAAGAAAGGTTAAAGGGGTACTGGGAGTGGGGAGATGGAAGGTAACAGGACACACATGACATGAAAGTAGAAAGCAGGCTGGCTTCCTAGGCCCACATCTGTAATTCAGCTCCTGTACCCAGGTCTCAGTGATCAGGCCAAAGAGGGCCAGAAAGATGGTAAGAACCAGAGGAACAAGAAGTTTGCTGCGCAATTGCGTCTCCTAGAAACATCAGAAAAGCTACCCCATGAAATCTCGTCAACGTGGCTGCCTAAACAAGACCTGAACAAGGATGACATAAACAGACACGCTAACACATGGAAGGGGGAAATTTATTGAGACTGAACCCTAGACAAAGAACTATAGGCTATTGCTGCTGCACACTCCTTTAATCCCAGCATTCTGGAGGCAGAGGCTGGCAGATTTTTGTGAGTTTGAGGCCAGCCTGGTTTGTAAAGTGAGTTCCAGCTAGGGCTACACAGAAAAACCCTATTTCAAAAAAACCAAACAAAACAAAAAAATGGTAAAATCGAAACAATTAGATTAATGTTCACTCTAAATAAGGCCAAGGAAGTGAGAATGATTCCTTCATATTTATTTTGATATGATACCTCACTTCTGAAAAAACTGACAGAAAAACCACAAAAGTATATTCTTCGAATGTAATTTCAATTTCAGAATATAAATCAATGTAGATTAGTAAGGTATATACTATATACAGATTCCCACTGTTTTCTGATTTATTTTCCGTATTTCAAAACTTCAGAGTTTTGCAGAACTGATTGTGTATTTGAGCAATGTTATAGCTCTGGCAACTTGTCAGAATTCAAGGATAAAAGAATTTAATTTTCATATTGTTATTTCATTCCAGCTTTCAGACAGCATTGAAAAAAAATTCTGAACGCCAAAATGAGCAAAACAAAAAGAAAGATTGCTCACGCCTGCAGCTGCGTCTTTAACCATGCACAGGGCTTTTCTTCTCTCAGTTTTAATCAGCAGGGTGTCCCCAGGAATGCCAAAACGTCCTCTCAAATGGCACATTTTTCTGCTTAAACATCACTTCATAATCCACGCTCCATGTGCTTTGAAACCTTTAGACGAAAATAGTGCAATGACAGATATTTCATTAGAGTGTGAAGCATCTGGGTGCACACGCTTCCCCTTTAAAATGCTTCCAATAGTACTGCTATCTGCTTCACGGGAGGCTGGTTTAGAACCAAGAAAACAATGGGGAAGGGGACTGTAGAGAGGAAAGGGAGGGTGCAAGGTGTTGCATGTGCTATGTTTATCTCCTTTCTTCAAAGTCTGAAACACATCAAGGGATCTATTAAATATCACACTCCTTTAGTATCTTATGGTACTTGGCAGAAAGAATGCTTGGAGTAAGAATTGGCAATCCTCACGTCTCCACCAACTGTGGAGAAGAGTTCTGTAGGAAGGGAGTCTGTCTCGGATCACACCTTACCGGCTCAGGGGCTGCACTAAAGGGAATGAGGTTGCACAGATACAGTGATGGATTCACGAGGAAGACAGCGAAGCACCAGCTACGATGTCTGCAACGTCCACTGACCCTCTTCAAGGTTCTGAAGGGGACCTCGGGATGTATCACATCCGGCATGGATCAGTAACATTTGCAGAAGTCAGCTCTTTTAACGGAGACTGTGTGAGTCCCTCATTTCTTGTCATTTTTGAATCCCTACATTCTACTTCTGCGACACCAGATGATCACCAGAACTTTGATGATCCAGCTAACCCAGAAAAGTGAGGTGGGATTACATTTAGATAAGAATGGGTGGGCTATACTCCTGTAGCTCGTGTCAGAGCCAGGGATGTTACGTTATTGCTAGCTCCCCTGGCGTGGGAATGGCTTTCACTAGCCACTGAAAATGAGGCTCAGAGATTCTCATCCATGATGGGTGTGACCCTCATATGATTCAAAGTCCACCCACGAAATGTAGAGAAGAAAATGTAGTAAAACCCATGTAGAAAGGTGTCAGGTTATGAACACTCATGTATTTTCTTGATTTTGTCACATATCAAATGTGTCAATATGTCAATTATATGATAATCTCAAATATATCAATTATATATCAATATCGATACATCAAAAACTGTTTATCAACCAGCTCTTGAAAAAAAAATGTATTTTATGATAGTTTCTTTCTAAAAAAAAAGTGCTAAAGAAAATTCTAAAAGAAAATTTATTTTAAAACTTCATTTTTGCACTTATTTTGAATTTGTAACTTAGCATGTGTTTTCTACAGACAACTCCTAAAGTATTTGTGCTTTGCATACCTCAGTCCATATGTCTATGGCCAGTTCCTGGAAAAAAAAAAAAAAAAAACTATACCCATATTCTGATCCAGACTTCAGGTCACATGTGAGAGGCTGGCTCAAGCAGCACCCCAACCTCGATGTACTGCCTTTCAGGGGTTCATCACAGACACTAGAATCTGAACTTCTTTTGTGTCCCTCATCTATTGATGGACTTACCCAGAGAATGACCTGGGAACAAATCCCTTGTGTTTATGCTCGGACCCAGGGAAATGCCTGCTCCCTTTCTTCTGCTTAGTTAGAATTGTGGTTTGTTTGTTTGTTTTACTACTTATACTTCTATCCAAATTTAATTTTCTCAAAGGACATTCAGATTGCCCATTAATTTAAATTCCTATTTAAATTATTCACGTAGTTATTTAACATCATAGGGCATTTTTTCTTCTCTTTGTTCTCTTTTTTACATATATTGCTTTCTACATAGAAGTTGTGCAAGCATGTGTGTGTGTGCATGCGTGTGTGTGTGTGTGTGTGTGTGTGTGTGTGCGTGCGTGCATGCGCGCGCGTGTACATAATAGTAGGAAAGTGAATCAACGCAAAATGAGAAGAAAGGAGAGAGAAAGGTAAGAGGAGAGATATGAGAATGGCTGTCCAAAAGGATCCAAAAGAGAAAAGTGACATCATGGATCATCCAAATGGCGCATTTTAAATACCTTTTCTTCCTCCTTGTTTTTTTGCTTGTTTATTGGTTGTTTTTTTTTTTATTTTGTTTTTGTTTTTTGTTCCTTCTATAATAAATAAATGCAAGCTTGGTGGCTTGAAACAAATTTATTCCACCATTGTTCCTGAAGCCAGAAGTCTGATACAAAGATGTCAGTCAAGCTTTACCTCCCATAGAGAATTTCAACAGAAAATTCCATTCCTTTCCCCTGGCAGCTTCTCCTGACTCCAGGTATCCTTAGGCATGTGGCGCTGTCTGTCCAGTCACTGTGTCCATCAACACATGGTCTACTCCACTGTCTGTATCTCTCTTTGCCTCTCACTTATAAAGTCTGTGATGGTGAGGGGGCTCTCTCAAGTAATCCAGCAAGGTCTTTTTACTTTAAAATAATTATCTGAACATTTTATGACATGCACACAGATGTTTATTCTCCAAGTAAGAGAATAAACTACAAATTTGGTGTTCATTACCCAAGCCACTATTCTAGTTGTGATATGTTTATCCTTATTTGATATTTTGCTGCAATAAGATCTCTAGAAATACAAGTTAAGGGAGTGTTTGTTTTGGCTCACAGTTGGAAGGTGTGAAGGTCTAGACTTGACTTTACAGGCTCCATCTTAGGGAAAGGGCCACCACCTCAGACCACCTGCTGTACTCAGTTCTAGGAAGGACCTCAGGAATGTGCCATGGCAACTTGAACAAATACTGAGCAGTATCCTCCTGTAGACATCCTGTCTTTGGCTTATGGTCCTTGAAGATATCTAGATAATCTTGTTGAGCAGTCCAGATAATCCTGTTCAGCTGGTTGTGGCTCCCTGCCAAAAGTCTAACCCAATGGTTTCAAATGTGGTTTTGCGCCCAAAGTCTAGAGCAATAGTTTCAAAAAATCACCCAAAGTCTAGACCAATAGTTTAAAAAAATCACTTTGCCCCATATCCCTTCTACCCAATCCCAAGCATGTAATTCCTGGCTTGTGGTTTTTCTCTATAAAAACTCTCTACACCTGGGCTTGTGGCTGCCACCACATTTCCTTCCATCTGCCGTGTGGTGGCCCAGGTTGAACCCGAATAAAGGACCCTTAAGTGCTTGCATCGGAAACCGGCTCCTTGGCGGTCCCTGGAGGTTTCTTGAAACAGGTATAAGAAAGGCGCTTCCCATTGTGGCAGAGCATGCTGCCGGAAGTCCTCACTCTCCCACATCTTGGAGGAACAGGGGGCAGAAAAGAGACAGGAAGTGGGGCTGGGCTACAAAATGGCACCTCAAAATGACACCCAGTGACCCACACTTCCTCTAATGACATTACATCTCCTATCAGTCCTACAATCTTCCAGAACAGCACCAGCAGCTAAGGGCCACACGTTGAAGTTCATGAGCTTATGAGGAACATTTCATACTCAAAAACCATGAAACCTAGATATTTATAAAGTCCTTTCACAGACTATGGGGGATCCAGCCCCTCCATAGCCTGCTCCCAGGGTCTGGGAAGAATCTACCATCAGCTGATAAGTCTAATCTTAAGGACGGTGAATCAATCTACACACACCATGTTCTCTCATTCATCTGCTTTATTTCTCTGCCACCATAATTCTGCCCCATTCGCTTGGGGCACCTGTCTATAGCTCTCCAAAACCAGCAACAACTCTGGAAAGATGGCTTGGAGATTAAAAGCACTCGCTGCTTTCCCAGACCCAGGTTTGATTTCCATATCTACATGGTAGCTCACAACTCCAGTTCCAGGAGATCCAATCCCTCTTCTGGCTTCTACAGGCACATGTAGGCTCATGGTGTATGTTTGTACTTGTAGACAAAACATCCATATGAATAATTTTTTAAAAGTGTTTCTAATTGTTACATCATCATTGTGTCATATTACCTGTCAAGAAAAAGAGGATTCTAAGTTAGACATTGTTCTGTCTAGCAGTAGTTATAGGATTTTATCAACTTCAAATATAAAATATACATATTGTGCGTTAGATGAGAAATGTCCCAGATAGGCTCATGTATTTGAACACTGTCTACTGTTTGTGGAGGTTATGGAACTGTCTTAGTTAGGAGTTCTATTTTGCTGTGAAGAGACTCCATGACCATGGCAATTCTCATAAAAGAAAACATTTAATCAGGTGGCTTACAGTCTCAGAGGTTTAGTCCATTATCATCATGGTAGGATATGGCAGTGTATAAGCAGATATGGTACTGGAGAAGGAGCTGAGAGTTTACATCTTGATCAGTGGGCAATAGGAAATAGTCAGAACTAGGTATAACTTCAGCATAGGAGACCTCAAAGCCTACCTCCATAGTGACACACTTCCTCCAACAAGGCCACACTTATTTCAACAAGGCCACACCTCCTAATAGTGCCACTCCCTAAGCTTATGGGAACCAATTAAATTCAAATTACCACAGGAACCTTAAGGAGGCAGAATTTTGATGGAAGACATGTATCACCCACACTTTGAGAGTTTATAGTATACCCCCCACCCTGTTCTCACTTGCTTTCTACTCTCACCTTCCTGTGTGTGGATGAAATGTGACCACTCTGCTTCCTAACTCTAGGACATGTGGTGCCTTCCCTCTGGAACTGTAAGCCAAAATAAACCCTTTTCTTTTCTAAGTTAATTTTTGTTGGGGTATTCTATCACAGAAACAACAAAGTAACTAATACACCCATGTAAATAACCACATTCCATATTGTGTATTTTCAACTGAGCATTTATTAGCACAGTGTTCAATGAATGAGAGATGGGATTTGTAAAACTCTTCTGTGGCCAAATGATATACAGCATATTTACAATGGTTGAGAAATCATATTGGTAGATGGACAATACAATGTTGCATTTATCTTTAAATCTATCTTAGAAAAATGTTAGGAAACACCTGTGTTTACACAAAGTTGTTACATAAGCATACTTTGAAATTATCCCCTAAGTGTCTATTTACAATCACGACTGGGTAATTACTTTGTGCAGTTCATGCAAAAGATGTTTAAAACTTGGCCAGCTTCCTTGGGAATTTTGCCAAATAATCTTAACCAAGAGATGAGGATGATATGGTTAATTTTTATGATAGCCTGGGAATGCATCATTTAGCTGTGTGGATGCTGTTTGGTAACTACCTTTTGGTGCTTTAAAGCTCAATAAAACTTCTTTTAAGACTATATATTGAGAGAGAGAGAACACATGCATACCATGGTGTGTGTGTGGAAGTCAGAGGGCAATTTGAGGGATTTGTTGTTGTTTTGTTCTTTTACTCTTCTGGGGAGCCTGCCACCCAGCTCTCAAATAAATTCACAAACTGAGTCTTACTCTTACTTATGAATGCCCGGTCTCAGCTTGGCTTAGCTTCTAGCCAGCTTTCCTTAACTTAACTTATCCCATCTACCTTTTGCCTCTGGGCTTGTCCCGTTCTCCTACTTCTGTAAATCTTACTCTTGCTCCATTGCTGGTTGTGTAGCTGGGTGGCTGGCCCTTGATGTCCTCCTTTTCTGGCTCCTCCTTTTCAATTTTCTCTTCCCAGATTTCTCCTTCTATTTATACTCTCTGCCTGCCAGCCCCACCTAACCTTTGTCCTGCCTTACCATTGGCTGTTCAGCTTTTTATTAGACCATCAGGTGTTTTACACAAGCATGGTATCATAGCTGCACAGAGTTAAACAAATGCAACATAAACAAAATTAACACACCTTAAAATAATATTCTACAACAAGTTGGTTGGCTCACTCCTTCCCCCCGGGGATTGACTTCAGGTCATCAGGTTCAGCAACAAGTGCCTTAACTTGCTGAACTGATCTTTTCAGTCCTCAACATAACTCTTTTGAAACTGATCTTTTCAGTCCTCAACATAACTCTTTTGAAAATGATAAATATTCCTTTCATAGCGTTACTCAGGGACTGGGGCTTCCTTTTTGTGTTCTTAATCTCCTTAACGTAAGAATTTTTAAGCAAACTCAGGCGGAAGCTCAGGGACAAGTTTAGAGTTTTAAAAGAAAAACAACACAGGCAATCAGCAAGGCCTGGCAGCTGCCTGAGGAGAGACAAACGAGGAAGAGAGAAAGTCATGAATTTCAAAAAGGAGTTCAACATGCAGATACATGCCAAAGGCAGGAGGCTGGAGCTTCAGAGAAAGGGAAAGCCCAGAGCATCATGGAAAGTATGCCCAGGCTTTGACCAGTATCTAGAAGAAAAAGAGACTTAAAAACAGGTAAAGGAAAAGATATGCTATTCTGAGTAACCCAGAAAAATGAGCAGGCAGTTCTACAAGGTGGAAGCTCTATAAGCAAATGAGATGAGGAAGAGGCTTCTGGAAGGATAATTAGTCCTTCCCACCCTTAGCATGTCTCCAGTGAATCAGCTTTCCTGGGGGTTAGATGCCTAGCCAAGTGATTTACCATTGCAGCTAGACAAAGTCTTAAATCTTAGAATATCAGGTACCCAGGTATTCTATTCTTTTGACCAGGAGGAAGTAGTTGTTTTTCAGTGGGCATCAACAAATCCCAAATACTTGCACTCATTCATGTGGTAATTTAAATCCAAAGATGGGGCATCCTTTCTTAATGTTACCAGGCAAACAGGAACTACCTCCAAAGTCCATGAGGGAGGCATCCCTTCTCAGTGGCGTACAAACCTACTACCTGTCTAGCTACCCAACAACAGGAACAGAGTATCAAAGAAAAGAGAGGAAATCTAACAACGTGTGCTGCTCTGTCTACTCTTGTGATTTCAAATCACATCCATGAACTAACAAACTAGAAATTCACCTTGGCTAAAACTCTTGCCTTGAATATATCCTATATGCATATCTAAGTACTCATGTCACACACACACACACACACACACACACACACACACACACTTATCAGGCCTCACCTAAGATGATTGGCCTTGCTTCCAAGTGTTTCCACACTTTGTGAGTACGACCTAGAGACTTTGACCACTTGAACAAACTTTCATGCTGTTGGTTGCATGTGCATCATGGACCAAAGGCCTCTGCTGAAAAATCATAAGACAACTATATTGGTGTCTTAGTTAGGGTTTCTATTGCTGTGCCAAAACACCATGACCAAAAGGCAAGTTGAAGAGTGTCTTAGTTAGGGTTTCTATTGCTGTGAAGAGACATCATGACCACGGCAACTCTTATAACGGGAAAAATTTAATTGAGGTGGCTTACAGTTTCAGAGGTTCAGTCCATTATCATCATGGCTGGGAGCATGGTGGTGTGTAGGCAGATGTGGTGCCTGAGAAGGAGCTGAAAGTCCTACGTCTTGCAGGCAACAGGAAATGGCCTGAGAGTCATGCTGAGGGAAGCTTGAGCAAAAGAGACCTCAAAGCCTGCCCCCACAGTGACACACTTCCTCCAACAGGGCTACACCTACTTCAACAAGGCCACGCCTCCTAAAAGTGCCATTCTCTTTGAGCTTATGGGGGCCAATTACTTTCAAACTACCACATTTGGCTTACAAATGTCCTCTAGTATGGAAAGAAATCAGTCATTACATGCATGGGAGGCGACAAGTCACCTTTACCTCTTTTGACTGTTGATAGCAAGTATACCCAGTCCTTGCTGCCTGAATGGTATCTTCCCTTAAAACTCTTCTGCTTTGGGAATTTCTCTTTCACTTTCCAATAAACATTCTGTCTGAGTACTCTCTCTAGAGCCTATGGGCTTCATTCCTTGTCATCTGCAGGGCAAGATCCTGAAGTCATAGACCACAACTCTTACCCTTTAGCTCGGTCGTTCACATCCTCCCAGCTGCATCCCAGAGCCTCTGCTCATCCTGGCTCCCTCCATCACCCTTGCATTTCATCACTCAAAAGCCTTTCGGTTTCACAAGTCGGCCTCACCCTCACTGCTCCATCCTCAGGGCGCCATCCGCACTGCTCCATTTTCACGGCCCCGCCCACACTGCCCCATCCTCCCCGCCCCATCCTCACGGCCCCGCCCACACTGCCCCCCCACACTGCTCCATCCTCACTGCCCCACCCACACTGCTCCATCCTCACGGCCCCGCCCACACTGCCCCATCCTCACTGCCTGCCCTCACTGCTCCGTCCTCATGTCCATGGACAAGGGCTCAAACCCTCATCCTCCTTCCTCACTGTCTGCCTTCTCACTCTGTCCCATTTTCTTCCTCCAGTCTATCTTGTATCTAGGCACAAGACTAATAATACAGATGAAGGAAATACGACATTATCCCTCTTAACAAGGCTTTCCTTCCCTTCTACCTCTCCACACACATTTTCCATTTTTGTCTTTCCAACACAGAAATTACTGCAGCCGTATACCCTGAGATGCCCAAGGCTCCCGAGGCTTTCTCAGGTGGTTTCCCTCAGCTGATTATAGCCTAATTAATTCCTCCTTCTTTATGTGTGAGCCCAGAACCCCTTCTGGGAAGAATCCCCTGAACTCCCAAATTTCTTTGCATATCTGCTTCCATTTCTGTATTCCCAGAGACAGCCTCAGTTACTGCCTCTCCTTGTCTCCTTATAATTACCAGTTCTGGCACCTGGTTCTGTCAGTAGACGGAGTCCCTTAAGGCTAGGAACTGCTTGCATGTGTTCCTTTGCGTTTTCCAGTACTTGAGCACTGCAGGAGGACAAACAGATGAGAAAGTGGGATGATGGGATGATGGGAATCTCATATTAGAAGTTTTCCCAGGGAAGAAAGGTTTCTGTTACCCATCAAAGGACATCACATAGCCCAGTTGCCCACACTAAGAAAAGATGATATAAAACCCAAACAATTACCTGCGAGGTCACCTTAATGGCAGAGTGTGGACATGAACACCCATGGTAAACTTCTTCTACTCTGAGGCGCATATACTCGGGGCCCCTGGGAAAGCAGATGTTCTCCCATCCCTCAGTCGCCATATGCTGCTCCCATTTATGGGGCACTATTCTTCTTTAGCTGAGTGGCTTCATCATCTCCAGAACCTACAGTTTCACATGGTTATCCACGGCCCAGTGGGCAGATTCAAAGTGTAAGTCACAAGACGCAGACCTGTTTCAAGTCTGCAGGTATGGGGAGATGGAGTTGTAGAGACAGTCATACAGTTTGAATATAAAAAAAAAGGAATAAAAAGTCAAAACCCACTGAGGTATAAAATAAGGTTTCTGAGTAAATACACTAAAATACTCTGTCCTATACCTTTTTGGATTTGTTTGGTTTTGGTTTTGGTTTTTTGAGACAGGATTTCTCCGTGTATTTTTGGTGCCTGCCCTGGATCTTGCTCTGTACACCAGGCTGGCCTCGAAATTGCAGAGATCCGCCTGGCTCTGCCTCCCGAGTGCTGGAATTAAAGGTGTGCACCACCACTGCCCGGCAACTTTTTGGATTTTGAGACAGGGTCTCACTCACTCTGTGGACCCGGCTGAGTGTGTCCTACTCAGGGCAGTTCTCCTACTTCAGCCTCCGGAGGGCGGAGGTGACAGGTGTAAAGCCCTGTATTTATACCTTCCCCCCAAAAGAAAAACAGTGTGAAGAATACGAGCTTAGTGTACCCATCCTTTCTGATGCCCAGAGGAATGGAATTTATCTTTTGTTACAGAGTCCCAAATAGTGGACCCAGAACTGATGGTTTGATCACCAGGGTCAGCTGACTCGTTTAAATTTTTAAAAACCATGGCAAATAAAAACCAGAGAAGCTCAGGAAACATGACTACATCACTAATGAATAATTATCATTTGAATGTAAAATGCCCCCGTCTCCACAGGCTCATGTGTTTCAACACTTGGTCCTCAGCTGGTAGGACTGATTGGGAAAGTTCCGGAACCTTCAGGCATCAGAACCTTTCTAAAGGAAGTACTGTTACTGGGAGCAGGCTTTGGGTTTGTTTGTTTTTGTTGTTGTTTGTTTATTTGTTCATCTTTTTTTGGTTTATCAAGACAGGGTTTCTCTGTGTAACAGTTCTGGCTGTTCTGGAACTCACTCGGTAGACCAGGCCGGGCTCGAACTCAGAGATCTGCCTGCCCCTGCCTCTCCAGTGCTGGAATTAAAGGTGTGCTCTACTACTGCTAGGCTTTGAAGTTTTAAACACCACCACTCCCTTTTCCCTGCTTTCTGACTCACGCTGCTGCCTCCAGGCCTTCTCCGCCATTGTGATCTATTTTTCCTCTGAAACCATAAGCCGAGATAAACCTTTCCTCCCTTAAGCCGCTTTTGCTGGGGCGTTTTATCACAGCAGCAGAAAAGAAACTAATACACTCCCAAACCATCCCCTAGGTCAAGAAGCAGAATACCGTCACCGGTAATGAGCTGAACTGTGTCTTTTTCAAATTCTTATGCTGCAGACCTCACCCTGTTGGGATGTTGGAATCATGTTGGACTGTGACTGTAGTTAAGGAGCCTCTAAAAGCTATCAAATTAACTAAGACATTAGAGTGGGCCTTAATCCTATAGGGTGGTATTGTCACCCAAAGGAATGTGGACATACAGATAGACTCCACACCTGTGTGCACAGAGAACATGTGAGAAGCCAGACAGAGGGATCTTAGGAGAAACTCATCCTGCTGACACCTTCATCTTGGATGTCTAGACTTCAAAACACAGAGAGAAGTAGCTTCTGTTAGTTAAGCTACTCAGAATATGGTATTTTGTTATAGAATTGTCCAAGTACCATGTATTCCCTCTTAGTGACAAGACTCTCTAAGATCTATCAGCCACTCACTTGACTTAAAGCACTGGTCAGCATCCTGCTTAATTTCACAAAGTTTTTGTTAATGTTAAGAAAAAAAAATGTACTCAAAAAATATAGTATGTATAACCAATTTTAATTGGAGATTCCTGCATCCAATGACAAAAGCATGTCATTAGACAAGAACAAATGAGTATGAGAGAGAATTAGTCAGAGATAATGAAAATTAACATGACAATTTTGAAATACACAGCACATTACACACCTTGGTGGGAATTAATATAAAAATATATTTGGCTGTTGTTTTGAAAATCTGCCATGATGTTTTAAGTAAACATGCTTTCTAATTTAAATTAACTTTTCACAGATATGCTAAAATATATCAGTGGGACTCCATGTGATCTGCCCTTTTCAATTTCACTACAATTTTGTTATCTATACTTATATCCAAAATGTTACAGCTCAGTCTTGCAAGTTTCGCAGCATTTTAAATAATAATAATAATGATAATACTCTGAATGGAATGGCTTTGAAGAAAGCTTCTCCTCCATGATCGACAAGAGCTGACATCCTCTGTGTCTTCACCTGGTCAGTCCTTGGCTACATGAGAGCACTGCTCTTTGGTTTCTTGCTCAGCTTCCTGGAAAGCACTCTTCCAGTGACCAATTACCATCTCAGGAATGTCAATCAGTGATTCAAACCCTCACACTCCTTTACTTCTCACTGGTTGCAGGTGCTGAATGTCAAATTGACGTTCTGAATCACAGTGAAAACTGTTTGGGAGAATTTTGTGACACTTATTGAAAGACTGTCAACCAGAACTGTCACATCCCAAGATAGAAGATGGGGAGCTCTGCCCAGATGAGCTTCATTTAAAGAAGCAGTGTCTTCATTTGGGTTTTTATTGCTGTGAAGAGACACCATGACCACGGCAACTCATAAATAAAAACATTTAATTGAGGTGGCTTGCTTACAGTTTCAGAGATTCAGTCCATTATCATCAGGATGGGGAGCATGGCAGCGTGCAGGCAGATGTGGTGCTGGAGCTGAGAGCCCTACATCTTGATTCAGAGGCAACAGGAAGCCAACTGACTTTCACACTAAGGGAAGCTTGAGAAAAAGAGACCTCAAAGCCCGCCCCCACAGTGACACACTTCCTCCAACAAGGCCACGCCTCCTCATAGTGCCACTCCTTTTGGGGGCCATTTTCTTTCAAACCACCACAAGCCATAACACCCAATGCTTGCTCATTTCTCCAGGTTCTTATGGACATGTACTGATTATGCCCAGTCATGGGTTTCATCGTAACACTTCCATACATGTATACAATATATTGTGAGATCCTGTTCATGTCCAACCATTCTCCAGTTCTTCTCTCTGTCCTCTTCCTGACAATCTCTTCCTCTTTCTAACAGACCCAACAGTTCTGAGTGTGACTGGGCCTTACTTGGAACAGTTGTGTTTGACTCTAGGACCTAGGACCAAGGACTTAGGTCACCTTAGATCACTCACAGTCACCTAAGATGAACCGAGACAATGTCTTCTCAGTCTGTTGTCTCATGCCAATGAAGGCTAGTGATGCAAAAACTCTTGTATGGCTATGCAGTGTGGAAGAAAGCTTTATCGTGGAGATTTACAAAACAGTAAGAAATTTAAGGAAAAGTGGGATAAACTCCCAAAAGGAAAAATGCTCGTTGAACTTCTTTGTCTCGGGAATGTTTACAGGGTCATGGCAGAAAGTGGGCAAACTGCTGTGAGAATGACTGGTCCTCTGGGCTATCATGGGCTGAACCAACGAGGATCTATATGCTCTGTGTATTCCTGGCCTGACTAGATACATGACTGTAACAGTTCATGGGCTGCCCACCTACTTAGGGGCGGTTGAAGCCTCCTCTGTCCATCTCTCACTACAGTTCTGTTAGTTATTGACCTTGGTTGGCTGTCAGCTGTTAGCCACGTGAGTCTCAAATGCTGTTAATTACACTAAACTTCCTTTGTTCTTACAGCTATCAAGAAGTAGCTGTAGCGGGATCTAGTTAACTTTCTGCTTATGGAACAGTCTGGTGTCTCTTCCCTGAAATGGGTGGAGGTTTTCTTAAAGCTACATGCATTGAGTGTGTTACCACTAGCTGCATTAAAATGAAGAATAAGAAGGGAATGGTAGTGAAGCTTGCTAGCTAGCCTACCCATCACTGGCCTTGCTTCTCCAAGGCTGCCGGTCTCTTGTCAGGTTTGTTGGGCTATCTCAGACTCAATTCCAAGCTCTTTGTGTCTCGTCCCTCGTGTTTCTGATTTAGCTCTTTAAACAGTGACCTTCCTTTTAGCCCCAAACCCACTTCACCTCAGTTCATAGTTTTCACCACAGGCCCTTTCCCCTTCCTACAGAAAGCCAGATCCTACCTCCTCCTCTACTTCCGTGTGTGTGTGTGTGTGTGTGTGTGTGTGTGTGTGTGTGAGAAGAGAGAGAGAGAGAGAGAGAGAGAGAGAGAGAGAGAGAGAGAGAGAGAGAGAGAGAGAGAGAGAGAAAGGGGGTGGGAAGGGAGAGAATGAGAACTTTAAAGTTGCTTACAGAAGCATGGATGAGAGGATATTTATAAGAACACGGATACCTTTCCAGCAGCTATCCCACTCAAAAGAAACAAATCTTTCCCTTCCTCAGAAATCACTAACTGCCTGTCAATACTTAAGAAGGAGTGAATTCTCTTAAGCCACGCCTCATATCATGACAGGATGTAGACAGGCTCAATCTCATGCAGGTCTTTTATTTTTACTTTTTTAATTTTTCTATGTATGTATCTAGTAAATATATGCCATGTGTGCAGGGGTGACCTTGGAGACCAGAAAAAAAAAAGTAGGGTCCCTTGGGGCTGGAGTTACAGGTGGGTGGTTTTGAGCCACCTGACACAGATGCTGGATACTGGTCCTCTGGAAGAGTGGGGATGCTCTTAACTGCTGAGCCATCTCTCCAGTCCCCGTTTGCAGCTCTGATGCCTGTGAACATGTATAAGTCCACGTAAGTAGGTTCAAGAATGCAGTGGTCGTGTCGTGCTCGGAAGACTGTTCTGCAGCACTCCATTCCTTCCTCTGGCTTATATGAGGCTGGGGAGTAGGGTGTAGCACAGATATGTGATTCATGTCATTTTCTTACTTATACCATATGGAGTTCCAACAGAGAACAGATGGACAGTCAGGTGGAATTCAGGAAACGTTTATTGACCAAAAAAAGAGAAGAATCTTTACAAAAGTAGAAGACAAAAGAATGAGGCAGGAACATGGTACTAGCAGCAACAAAAGAGATACCATGGTAATCAGGATGGAGATTGTTCTGGAAGAGAGTCTTTAACATTTCTTCCCCCGCCCCCCAAGACAGGGTCTCACTCTGTAGCCCTAATTGGCCTGGAACTTGCTATATAGAGACCAGGCTTGTCTATACCTCACAGAGATCTGCCAGCCTCTGTCTCCAGAGTTCTGGGATTAAAGGCATGAACCACCATAGTCAGCAACAATGATGTTTTTGTTGAGCAGTCTAGGCTGCCTGGGGAAATGGCTCAGAAAGGGAGCCAAATAAAAACATTTGTCCTGATTTTCTTTCTCCAGAAACTTTCCTTGAGTTTCCAGTTGACTGAACCCAGCCAGAAGCCAGAGAAAATGAGGGCCAAAAGATATAGATGGGTCTCAAGAGGTAAGGCAATGGAAGATTCCTAGCAATGTGCTTTAGAGGTGGCAGCATGTGGGTTGTGGATGTTGCTTTTTCTGAGCAATTCCATACTTGAAAGGTGATAATTCTTCATAGAGGGCAGTGCCTGAGAAATGTATAGTTTCTCCAATGATCCTAGGATTTCACAAAGCCAAGATAACCAGAGCTATAGCCAGGAAAATGATGAACTCTTGTCTTAAGTATTTACAAAAGGCCTGCCTCTTTACTAGTTTTAACTTTTGCATTATGCTATTGCCAAATAACAAGAATTTAGAAATAAAACACAGAGACTTCATCTGGGAGGATTAGTAGACTTTTCAGTAGAGTGGGTGTCTTAGTTAGGGTTTCTATTGCTGTGAAGATATATCATGACCATGGCAACTCTTATAAAGGAAAAACATTTAATTGGGGTGGCTTGCATTTTCAGAAGTCTAGTCCATTATCATCCCAGTGTGACATGGTGGCATGCAGGTAGACATGGTGCTGGAGAAGGAGTTGAGAGTTCTAAATGTTGCAGGCAACAAGAAGTGAACAGAGATATTGGGTGTGGTTTGAGCATGTATGAGACCTCAAAGCCCACCTTCACAGTGACACACTTCCTCCAACAAGACCACATCTACTCCAACAAAGCCACACCTCCTAATAGTGCCACTCCCTTTGGGGGATATTTTCTTTCAAACCACCACAGCCGGTATGGCCACTATTCACATTTAAAGTTAAAGGTAACTAAATCTCTTCTGAGGACCTGGAGAGATGGCTTGGTGGTTAAGAGGACCTGGGTTCATTCCCAGCATGCACATCGCAGTTCACACTTATTCCAGGGCTTCTAAAATCCTCACACAGATATACATACAGTTAAAACACCAGTGATTATAAAATTTTAAAAAATTCTCTTTTGAAAAAAGTATTCTGAATCAAAGTGATACACTTTTTTTACAGTTTATTTTCGATGAAAATGACATAGAAGTATCTTACTATGGAGTTATTAGGGCCAAAGCCTGGGCCCTAACAGCCTTAATGAACTAGACTTAGCTACCCATTCTCAACAGGCAGGCAATAGTGAAAAGCAGAGGAAAGGGCTTTATTCAAGGAACAAAGCTGTCCAGTGGCCATCAAGTATATCTTCGAGGTCTTGACATAAGGTGCAGATTTAAACAGGCCCCAGAATATATATAATTAAACAGTCTCGGCCAAGGCATGGTCCTGCCCGTGATTGGTCAGTCATTATTCCTGCTCCAGACTCCTCGCAAAGTGGTCTGACAAGCTGTCATCACTGCATGAAATCTCTTTCCAAGGAACAGTTCCTCCTCCTTCTGACAGAAGACTTTAGCTTTTTTCCTCTTGCAGAATTGCATTCCTGAAGGGATTCCAATTTCTTGGGGACTATTGTTTAAACAGTATGATAGCTAAAAACCAGAGACCTAAGTGTCTCTCCTTAGAATAGCTTTCCTCTTGTGAGTACAGTTACGATTATACATAGAGAAAAATATGTCACAGTTATTCTAAGTGATTTTCATTATAATGGAATTCTTTGTCATTCAATTTTAAAATTTGGAATTGGGCATAAAGAAGAGTCATCTTGAAATCTAGTGACAAGGTCCTAGCTGATGAAATGTTGGATTTATTGCATTAAGAGTAATCACCAAGCATAGATATCAAAGACAGTGACTAGTCAATCTTTGACCAGAGTCTGTGGTCATTTGTAATTCAATGGAAGACAAGAGGGGAAAAAATGATGTACCAAAATTGTAATAACCCATTCAGAATCATTGTCAAATAGTAAACTAAATTCTTAGAAGACCTATGATTAGGAACCTGGTCCCAAATGTACCTCCATCTTGAAAATGGACCTCTTACACACTGCTGGTGAAATGCAAAATGAAATAGACACTGTGGAAAACAGTTTACTGACTCTATGACCCCTGCAGGGCATTTACCCACCAACAGTTCTCCAGAGTTTTCTTGAGTGTGAGCAGCAGGAATAATCAGATAGAAGGATTTAGATTATGGAAATAAACTGATAGAAAATACAGGATAGCCCCTAGAGGGCCTGAAACCTATTCCAGTGAGCCCAGACTGTCTCTGCCCTAGAGTATTTATAGAAACACCAAGGGGTGGAGCAAAAGACCTCCCCCCAGCACAGCCAAGTGCAGACCACCTCAGACACCTGTACTCAGGCCTCTGGTCCTAATCATCCTCTCTATGAAGACCTGCTGGGTAAAGCCACGAGGAACCCCCAAACGGGCTCCCACAGACCCCCAATTCTATCCTATGCACATATTCAAGAGAATTGCAAATAGGACTTGAAGAGAAACTTGTGTATCAGTTTTCATAAAAGCTTGTTATTCATAATAACCAAGAGGTGGAAACAACCATAAGTACCCATCAACAATTGAAGAACAACTGAAATGTGGAACATACATATGAAACATTATCCAACCACAGAAAGTAATGACCTTCTACATATGCTACAACTTGGGTATATGGCTTTCTTCACCATCTTGACACACTTGAGGTAATTAAATTACGAAGAGAAAACATTTGTTTGATTCAGGTTTGGAGGTTCCATCCAACATTCAAGCATGCCCATGACTGTGGACCTCTGGTGGGCATGCTGGGTGGCAACAGTGAAGAAGACCAGAGTGGAGGAAACTGGTTACCCCAAGGACAGGGACAAGAAGCAAAAGAGAATGAGGAGACAGTCCCATAATCCCTTTTGAGGGCATGCCCCCAGTGACCTAAGTACCTCTCATGAGGTTCCACCTCTTAAGGTTTCAAAGCATCTCTCAATACTGCCATCAGGATACCATGCCTTTACCACTTGGACTCAGGGGACATTCAACATCCAAAGGGTAACAATGGGTGGAGCCTGAGAATATCACGCTAACTGAAATAAGCCAGGCAAAAAGGGACAAATGTTATTTAATTTCTGCCATAAGATATATAAGGGCGGCAAGTTCCTAGAGATGAAAGGGAAAATGAGAAATTACAGGCATAGAGGGGAAAGGGGAATGTGAATAGACTTTCATTGTCCAGGTGGATGGAAGAGGGCATGGACTCTGTCTTGACAAAAAGCTTTTGGGAATGCGTATTAGTGACAAGCACCAGAACCTTGAGAATTAACCGGTGCTTTGAACTGTACACTCTAAAGATAGTCAAGATGGCAAACTGCATGTCCTATATATTTTATTGTCATTCAGGAAAAGATGCACACCTTCCTCCCCGTTCCATTTCATTTCAACTATGGATTTCAAATGAGAAACAGAGAAGACAGCACTATACTGGAATATTTGTTTCATCAAGTCCAAATAATAAGGCAAAGCAACGAAGTTCTGAGATATCCCTTCCATGTTTGAGTTGAAAGCACCAGAGCAGCATTCATTAGGCCTTTTTTTTTTTTAACCACACTAGTAATTTTACTCAATTAATAATGTAATTGTCGCTAGACCATTGAAGGAGTGAAGGGCAGATGGTTTGGCAATGTCCTTAAGTATTTGTGATCTTTCTTTCTAGGGCTCTAAGATAAAGTATGTTTTCCAAAAGACATAGCTCTGGCGGATCAGAGTACAGATGGCGGGGAGAAGGAGAAACCAAAACTTGACGAAGGTGACAGACAGTGGCGCCACCATTTTACTGGCTGAGCCGTCAAGTCACTTCTTCTGTCCCCAGTTCCTGCCCAGACCCTGAATATCACCCTTTCTACCTGCTGCGCTATAGCAGCATGTTTGGAATGCTGCAGTAGAGTTTTTATGTTGCTAATAAATAGAACTGTTTGTCAGAAGATGTTTAGATAGTAACTGGGGGTTTACTTCTGACTTAAAAGGAAACACACTTTTACTCTACTGACTTTAGAAGAAAAAAAAAATCCAAGGAAGGGAAAACAAATTACCAGTAAATTTCCCACCTAGATATAGTGACGGCGTTATGACATAGGAGATGTAATAACTAATTTCACTTAAAAATGATGATGCCGCGGCGGGTGGGCACGCCTTAATCCAGCATTCGGAGCAGAGCAGTGATCTCTGTGAGTTCGAGCCAGCCTGGCTACCATGATCAGGAAAAGCGCAAGCTACAAGAAAACCCTTCGAAAAAAAAAAAAAAAAAAAAAAAAAAAAAAAAAAGATGCCTAAGTCTTCCTCATTATGGAAGAAATAACTTGTCTTGGAAATGTACTTGGAAAGCTACAAGATACTTAAAAGGACAACCCTATCGCCGGAAGACGCTCATCATAATCATTTAGTTGTGCCCTAGACTGTTCTGCCAGAGGCCAACAGTGGACTGAAGCTGCAGCATGAAAAGTTTTGTGACTGACTTAGCAATGAAGGAAACCGCGGAGGACCTGTGAGTGGCTTCACCTAAGAGCCCAGTTACTGAAGGGTTTAGGAGAAGAAAGGCTTCAGAAGGCACAGAGTCAAGTAGGGCTGTGTGAAAAGAATCAGCATGACATTGAGACTACAAGGTCCACCCTGGGGACACTTTAATGGGAAACCACACAAAGTTAAGGTAGACCCAAAAACCGCTGAAGCCAGGAACCACTTATCTGTGGCTCAGCATGGGGCCGGAAATCAAGGCTAGGTCTCCAGTCAAAATGGCTGGAGCCCTCCCAGCAAGAAGACCCGGCCCTTTGTTCCCATTTTTATGACTTCAAAGAGCACAGTTCCCTCCAGCCTGTGATTTCAGAAAACACGATTGCTTTATAGTATAGGAGAGCTAGTTCCTGGAAGAAAGTTTTCATCGTAAACTTTACGGTTACGGCAGGGCCAGGGCACAGGTGTCTTTCTAACTCCCTAGCAGCTAGCGTTGTCTTGATCCGGTTGTCATTTTAGCCTGACGCATGCTAGGGCAAAGGTCTCACTTTCTCGGTTAAAACTTAATTTTTTTTTCAACGTTTTCTCTGTTTATCTTATACTGACTCCAGAAATCCCTGAAAACACTCCCCTAAGCACAATGGCAGTTTTTTAACTTCTTTAAATTGTTGGTCTAAGGTCTTAGTGTGGTATCTCTTGGTTACTTTAATTTGCATATGAAATTGTTGGTGATGTCAATGTTTTTTTCCTTATCACTTACTATTTTCTAGTTTAAAGACCCAGTGAGTTGGTGTCTCTCTTGGGGGACTAAATGGGAGTCAGAAGGACAGACATGGATTCAAGATGAAGTTAGGCTATGTAGTAATTTCTAAGACAGTTGGGGCTGCAGAGTGAGACCTTATCCTAAAGAAAATATAAGATAAAATAATAAAACATGTATCACGAATCTTAAAAGGTCTCATTAAATAAAAACCCGGAGCCAGATATAGGAGTGAAAACCTGAGAGATCAGGGAAATAGGAAAAGCCACAAGCTAACCTCACCTCACCAACTCCGAAGCTTCCAAAGATACCTACTTCTGTCTACCCGAGCCTATATGCATTTCTGTTCTGCTATCTCATTTGGTCTGTCCGTCCAGCTACATCACTTCCTGTCTGTCTGTACAGACCTCCAGACCTCTATGGTTAACTAGTGTTGGAATTTAAGGCGTGTGCCACCACACCTGGCTCTGTTCCCAGTGTGGCCTTGAACTCACAGAGATCCAGACAGGTCCCTGCCTCCCGAATGCTAGGATTAAAAGTGTGTGCTACCATTACCTGACTTCTATGTTTACTACAGTGGCTGGCTTTTTCCTCTGATCTTCAGATAAATTTTATTGGGGGACACAGTATATTGGGGGGACACAATACATCACCACAAAAACAAAATAAAGGTGAAGAAATAATTTGCTCTACAACATGTAAAAGAAATGAAAGACATGAAAAAATTTTGATTATGTGATAGGAAGTTTCTCATTCAATCATCTTAGCTCTTTATATTATAAAAATATTAAATATTGAAATGCTGATTGTTTGCTACATTAGCTGCAGGATTTTCTTTCTAGGGTGCAGTATCAAAAAGAAAGTCTTTGAGAGGGACAGGAAACTGAAAACATATTTCACTAATCTAACGTCAATGGAAACAGCTTTGCCATGATTGATAGTGGTGATATGTTACTAATGATAAAAATACCCATGTTGGTTTAACTGTTTCTTTAAAAGAAAAGCCTAGAACGTTCAGAGTTATATTATACACCATCTCATAGTCAATCTTCAAAGACAGGAGTCTGTCAATGGAACCCAGACCACCAGTAGGTGTGACACCTGTCACACACTGTAATCTTTTCCTTGTGAGAGTTGCACTTTGTGTGTAACTTATTTGGACAAGTCATAGAAGAACTGCTAAATCAAAAAAAAAAAAAAATCAGAGTACAGCTTAATTTAAGCCAATGCTTAGTACAAAACACATTTTACAATAAAAATATTCATTCTGATCCTTTGCATCTCCGGTCTGCTTTCTCTGCATTGTCTGTGATGATTTAATGAGAAATGTCCCCATAGGCTCCTTTATTGGTGTCAGTGAGAGCACAATGAAACTACCAACTAGGCCACGCCGTGAGAGGAAAAGGAAAAGGATATTCCAACTGCTTAGGCTGTCTCTCGGGGCTGGAGGCATGCGGAGAGGTGGGAAACAGTGGGAGGGTCTGAGCAGGTGGAAGGACTAAGCTTGCTCCAGGAAGTGGGAAGCAGACAAATGAGCCGGAACAGCCTGGGAACTCGCACGGGGATTGTCTGAGTGAGTAGGAAACTAGAAGCCCTTTCTAGAGGTAGTTGGCTGTAAAGGGGGGTTGGAGGGGTGAGAACCCCACTTCACAAGGTTTCTGAGGTATGCTGACTTTAAGTAGCATTCCTTTTGTTCACCTGGTTAGAGGCCAGCCTGAGCCGAGCCCAGACTGCCATTTAAGACATTGTCATTGGCACTACCGTTTGGGGGCGTGGGCGTTGGACCTAATCCTTCGATCACGTGTTCTCCTGTTGGTGGCACTGTTTGCGGGGTTATGGAACACTTAGAAGGATTGGGCGCAACCATGCTGGCTTTGAAGGTTTAGAGCCTGGCCCAGCTTCCGGTATGTACTCTCTGCTTTCTGTGCGGAGGTAGATCTAGGACCTCTCAGCTTCCCGTTCCAGCTGCCTACCGCCATGTCTCCCTCACCATTACGAACTCTCGCCCTGAAATGGTAAGAGAAAATGGTTTGTCCCATGAGTCACTTTAGCCATGATGCTGTATCACAGCAAAGATCAAGTGACCGATTCGGTGTGCTTTCCGTGTTGACCTTTGGGATGTGGTAAATGTGGAGACAAGGTGTCACGGGTTTCAGTAGAGTCTAGAAGTCTGTCACTGTGGCCCTCACAACCATTTGAAATTTGCTTTCCCCCTTTATTATTCCTATCAGTTCATATGTCTCAAAATAATTTCGTTTCCAGGGTACCCGTAAATGATACCTTTCCTGGATTCAGTCAATAAGTGATGAGGTGCTATGGTGGGATGCCTTGCTCAGCCTTGATGCAGGGGGGAGGGGC